>NC_072492.1:33565155-33868185 GCF_027574615.1 Eptesicus fuscus | reverse complement strand
ATACATGCAGACACACACACACACACACGCCCGTGCTCTGTAATAAGCCCCCTTCCAGAGGCTGCCGTCAGCCCAGGACAGACCACCCTCCGCCCAGGTGCCTGCTGCTTTCTGCCCGTCACTCAGAGGAAGCTTCCGCTCCAGAAAGGCCTCCAGCCACGGGCCTCCGGCCCCGCCCCGTCCTCTGCCTGGTAGGGAGGTGGGGGAGGGGTTGCAGGTTAGTGCAGCCGGGAGTTAGAACTGAGTCATGACTCGTGTGTGACTTGAGTGGGTGATTGCTTCCCTCGGGGCCTCAGTCTTCCCACACGTGCAATGGGAATCCTAGCCCGTGGTGTCACTCACCTGGTTGGCGGCACAGCCAGCCGTGACCCGAGGCCGGGTCGAGGCCGCTGCTGAGGTGCCTGTCGGCCCCTGTGTGTGTTGCAGAGTACAGCATCTCGGCCGCCGCCATCGCCATCTTCAGCCTCGTCTTCATCATCATGGGAACCATCTGCGTGCTCCTGTCCTTCACCAAGAACCGGGACTACCTGCTGAGGCCGGCATCCATGTTCTACGCCTTTGCAGGTAGAGTGGGGGCACTCGCCTGTGAGCCCGGGTTGGGGGGCGATGTCCTGGGGTGAGGGCTGCTGCCGCCCCATCCTCCCTCCAGCCTTGAGATGTAAGTCGGGAGAAATTCCCGGGCTCCACGCAGGAGCAGACTTGGTCAGGACTCATCAACGCTCCTCAGTCTGGGGAGATGTTGGCAATTTGTCCATTTAATCCACAAGGCACTGGGAGCAATGCCAGTTACGATCACATTTTAAATTAATCCAAAAAAATACGAACAAAAGAAAGAAAGAAACGCAGTTGAGCGAACTGAGTGGTAGGCAGACAGACGGGTCACTTTTGCAGGTTCCCACGTACACCTCCCGCCTCGACACGGTCTCCCCACGGCCAGGTCTCCACCTCGTCCCTGCGGGAGCCCCGGGGGACGGTGGACACAGGCCGGGGGGGCCCTGAGCGTCCCCGCTCTGCCCTCAGGTCTCTGCATCTTCGTCTCGGTGGAGGTCCTGCGGCAGTCGGTGAAGCGCATGATCGACAGCGAGGACACGGTCTGGATCGAGTACTATTACTCCTGGTCCTTCGCCTGCGCCTGCTCCGCCTTCGTCCTCCTCTTCCTGGGCGGCCTGGCCCTGCTGCTCTTCTCCCTGCCTCGGATGCCCCAGAACCCCTGGGAGTCCTGCATGGACTCGGAGGCCGAGCACTAGCCCTCCTGAGGTCCCAGCGACTCTCAGGGCTTTCCCCCCCAGGAAGCCCAGCCCAGAACATTCTAGAGAGGAGGCGGGAGCGTCACCTCTCTCCTGTTCCCACCTGACCCACACTGCTGCAGCGGCTCCCCCTCCCCGAGCGCCTCTCTGGGCTGCGACAGGCTCCTGGGGAGCCCAGCAGGTGGACACGATGCAGACCTGCCCTCGGTGGGAAGGAGGCGGGGCCAGCAGGTGCACAGGTGTCTGCAAAGGCCCGACCTCCCGCTGGAGCGCACAGTTGTCCCCACGGCGCCGGCTGTCTGATAAGCTGGCTCCCGATGTCCTGTGAGCCTTTTCCGGGACGCCCTGTGCTCATTACCAGCTCGGGGTGTCCTCCGGTACAAGGAGCCAGCCCCTCTGTCCTCGGCGACAAGACGCGCTGTTTTTGGTGAGCTGAACATCCCGACCCCGCCTCCTCTGAGGCCCGAGAAGCATTTTTAACGGGGTCCTTTCTGACTGTGGTTTGAAATAAAAGTTCTTTGAAAACTTGCTTTCTCCTGGTGTCGTGTGCAGAAAACGCTAGGATCCCTGGCTGCAGCTCAGGGGCCGCAGGGACCCCGGAGGAGAAAGGAAAGGCTGTCCCTGCGTCTGCGGGGGACGCACGTGGGCACCCGTGGGGAGAGGGGTCCTGTTTACCAACGAGACTTGCCGCTCTGAATTCCAGCGTGCATCCCTGGGCCCTGGGGTTTTCTCTGGCAGAAACCAGAGACCATCCGACTAGGCAAGGGTGTTAAAAATAGGAGGGGTTATTTCCAGAGCGCTGGCCCGCCAGGCGTCCAAGTGCTAACACAGCAGTCAAGCCGCACAGCCACAGGTGTCTGATTTCCGATGCCGGATTTTCGTTGCAAAAAAACACGAGGAAGCAGGGCTTAGCTGTTAGACGCGGAGGGCCGTGACTCACACGCTTCCACCTGCCGGAGCCCCGCTGTCCTCGCCCAGCCCTCAGGGTGGGCAGACAGAGCCGGCCGAGGGGGGCCCAGGGAGCAGGGAGGGAGGGTGGGGGGCTCTGTGAGTCCGAGAAGAGGAAGATGACAGAAAGCTGAGAGGAGGGCTGGTCCACGTGAAACCCATCTGGGTTTGCTAACGGGCACTTATCAAAGTGAGCTCCTCCCCTCCCGCGGGCGGGGAGACAGGCTCCCCATTTTCAGGGGTTTTCTCGGGTGGGCACTTGAAGGGGGGCTAGGGTCATCCTATGGGTGCGGCCCTGAGCTGTTAGGAACGGTCAGTGTTTGCTCAAGTCTTTACCCAGTGGAATCGAGAAGAGGGCTCCGCGGAGCCTGGCTCTGGAGTCTGGTCAAGGAGGGAGTCGGTCAGAACACAGCCGCCCCCCTTCTGTGGCTAATTGCCGGCTGGGACGGCGGCATGAAGCAGTTGAAACACAGACCCGCTGGGGTTTTCATCACATCCTACTACACTGCGTTCCCTGCCTGCCAGTGTGACTTGTCCCATTCGGATCAAATGTTTTATTTACACATTCATTGCTAATTCATATCCTGCCCACTTTCACAAAAGATCCCAAGCGGGGACAAGGTATAAATAAAGCCATGAGGTGGAACATTCCTATTAAACCCAGGACTGGCGTTTGGCTGGGCGCCGCTGCCCACGGCCTCTCGAGCCCTCATTCCCCGTCTCACTCAAGCGCAGCCGCCGAGGCCTTAATTAATCCCCACACAAGGCATCGATCCTGCGGGTGAAGCAAGTTCATTAAGGCAACTGCCGTTTCCAGGAGCGATACCGTCTCCTCGTTTTGCTCCTGACAAGGATGTTTGGCCTCAATGTGAAAGGGCCAGCCTCTTGGAAATTCTTGTTGACCTGGGATTAGACTCTGCCTCTCTATTCACCCACAGTGCGGTCCCGCCAGCCCCCCAGAGAAATGGAGGATGGGGGGTCTGTCTGTCACCACAACCTGAGAGTCCTGGGCTCTGAGCTTGAGGAGTTCAAAACCGACTTCCAAGTCACTGGTTTAACGGCTAACACGCCTCCCGCCCCCAGCCCGCCAGGGGTTTCAAACAAGGTCTTCCGGGACCAAGGGGGTGTTTTAAAGCACGAATGAGCATAATGAAACCAGGGATGCAGTTTTACCTGGAAACGCCCAAGAGGCAGGGAGGTGACCACGTATAACCTGCCTAACGGGGAGGAAAATGAGAAAAGGGTAATGCCACAGCCAAGACCGTCCCAGCCTGGGACAGAGGCGGCCAGGGAAGCCGTGACAAATGAGACAGCGGCCAGGCCACCAGCCGCAGCGGTGGTCCTGGAGAGACGATGGGTGTGGCTGAAGCTGAGAGGGACGCTCTGGGGCCACCACCCAAGGGCCGCCGTGATGCCGGTTTCACAGGAGTGAAGTTGACAGAGGACCCTGATAGAGCCTCTCCGCCTCCTAACTGTCTCCAGATAGTTAGACGATGTCTCCAGACCAGAAAGGGCAACCTGGGAAGTGTGCTCAGACCCAGCTCCATCCTGAGCCTGGGACGCCCCCTCTGGCCTCTGTGCACATAACAGACTTCAATGTATCCCAGCATCCCTCACTTCATACGTGACCGGCACCCAGGGGACCTCCACGGAGTTCAGCCTTTGTGCTGGACCTTTCTTTGAAGGGGACTTCCCAACCAACCACGTTTCTTCGGCCCTTTCTCTCACCCATGTCAACTCCCTGCCTGTGTTCCAGGGGTCGGGAGTTTTGTTCTGTGTTCGTCTTTGTGAGATTCAGGCCTGGGCCCATCTGCGCAGATAACAGGGTCCAAGCAAATAGCCCTCTGTTTATCTTTCTGAGTCACAAAGTTTGCTCATATTGTCCAACCGAAAGAAAATACACCAGGGCTAGATTTAGATATCAAACGGCGTCTGCCTTTGATAAATTCCATTTTCAAATGTTTGTGTGCTTCTGCATACCATAATTGCTCTAACAAGTTGATTTTACAAGAAGCTACCATAAATGTATTTACGAGAGTTATAGAAGTAAAACATATATTTTATGTATTATATCTGTAGGCCTTACATTTTTAGGTTCTAACATAACACTGAGGGTTTTTTTTTTCTGAACAAGGATTCTGTTGCTTAGATTTCCGGGAAACCACTGGCAATCCTCTGATCAGATGACCTTCAAGGTCCCTTCCAGCCACTTTCCGTGAAGCTGATTTTGGTCAAAACTTGTAAGAGTTCAAGAAAGAAGGCGCTCCTTGGAATACATGTATCTTGCTTACCTGACGATGGCCAAGGAAGGCTTTAGAGGAAGGAAGTGACACGATCCAGATACAGGAACAGAGAGGTGCAGATGAGATGTGTCTGAAGGGCAGAGGTCACCGGCGGAGACAGAGGCTAGAAAGTATTCGGGAAGTAAGCGCCCCTTTTTCACGACCTCCACCCTTGCCTTTCATCTGTCAACTGACACGTGTCTTGAAATAATTCTCTGCATCTCCTGTCACCACTGATCTCGAGGGACCATTATTCTGTCCACCCCCCTGAGTAACAACACTGCGTCCTAGGCACTGTGCTAAACTAGGACATAACTGAGAGGTTCAAGTCGGCGGTGTGCAGGCATCTCAGACGGTGATGAAAGAAAATTGAATTTACTTAAAGAAACTGGGATGGGGGATGGGGATATCCAAAGGGAAGGGCTACACAGCATGGAGCCAAAGAGCACTGGATCCATGATGGCAGCAAAAATACACTGAGGACAGTGAAACAAGGAAGGGCATAGAAGAGGCAACAGGAGAGCCCAGGCTGGGCTGCTTGGCTCACTGAGAAGTCAGAGGAAAGGGGGCCTTGGAGACAGGTTCAGGGGGTGAGCCTGGGACGAGCTGCCGCTGCCTACTGCTCCAATAGTTGCAAGTCTCATGGGGTCCCTTAGAGGTTAGGGGATAGGTGCCTGTGGGGGAAGGAGAGGGGAGGGGAATGGCAAGGGCATGCTCCTTGGGGAGAGAGTGCACACTGGGTCTTTTGTCCTGAGCGTATTTCTCTCTCTCTTTGCGGGTGGAAGTCTTAGGGGGGGGGGGGGTCTCAGGGGAGTGTTTCAATAGAATATTCATCAGCCTTCCAGGTGTGCTCTTTCAGGGTCATGGTCTCCACTGATTGGTCGGCGCCAGGACAGAGGGTCATTAGTCAATGCAGCTGGTGCTGAGGCAGCCTGGTTTTGCTGCTTTTCTGGGCCTGAAATACAACTGAGGCCCGGCTGTTATCTTTAGGGAGGAAAAGGTCAGGGGGTCTAAGCCGCATGACCAGGGATGTGAAAGGTCCGGGGTCCAAGCCACAGGACCAGTGATGTGCCAGGGGAGGATAGGTTACCCTGTGTTGCCCCTTGCCGGGCATCCAGGGCTTCTGCCCTGGTGAGTTTCTGTATCTGGCCCATCGTCCTTGCTCTGCTCACGTCTGTCGAACAATAAGGAGGAACATACATTATGGTCCTGTCCTTCAGGAGCTTAGCGTTCTATGGCAGATGGTTTAAAAATAAATTATAAGAGCCATGAGGGCGGGCGGGTTCCTCGGAAACACAAAGGGGCATGTGGTCTGCCCCGCTCTGAACCTGCTGAAGTCCTGCTTATTCTGCAGGGCCCCCCTCAGACATCACCAGGTGCCACGTTCTCCAGCCCTCAGTGCAAACTCCACGCTTCCCTTCTCCTTGTGCCCTTGACACTGGGCTCCTGTTCCCGGTGCTGGGCGTCTGTATAGCTCTCGGCCTCTGCATGCCTTGCTCTTGGAAGAGAAGGGCCTTGCTTTCTTTCGAATCATGCTAGCAGTCAGAACTTCCCCCGCATCCTTTCCTCCAAACCTCTGCACAGCGGACAGTATGCAGCCCTGGGGTCATGCTGGGACCTTGACCACGTGCATGCCCCAGAACGCTGCGAAGGAGGAGGCAGACGTGGAGAGCGCGTGCAGAGATGCTCAAAGAGAACAGGCAGAAAGTGCAGTCAGGAGGCCTCGAGGAGCTAGAGAGACGCTTGAAGGAGCTGCTCTCCACATGGCTGCCTGATCCTAAGGGGTCTGCAGCCCGAGTGGCTTGTCCCCGCGCTTGGCCTGAGTGGGAGGAATGAGGCCAGGTTGGCTGTGTTCCCTACAGCACAGAACACGCTGCGTTTGTCCCCATGAGACGATTTTCTGAGCGACAGCTCAGCAGCTGACACACAGCCCTTAAGAACAGACAGATTTCCGGAAGTACTTTTTCCAAGAGGGTTAAGACCACCTTCAATTACCCTAGATCACAATTTTTTTCAAAACGTTTTCTCTACCCCGCTATGAGCAGAACCAGCTCAGTAGGAATTTCAGTCCTAGAAAGCCTACAGGGTCACCCCGAGGAGATGTGATTCGCCAGGGAACGCCTGTTTGTTTGCGCACCCACCTGGGTCCAGCACTTCCTGTTACTTTTGCCCCAAGTAAGGCAACTTACTTTAGGCCTGGCCAGGAAGCTGCGGATCGCATCCACACAACTTTCTCTTAGAAGAGCCTCTGCCTCGCTTTGTAAAACCACGAACAAGTCCGCATTCCAACTAGAAGACAGACCTACCCAGCAGGTGGACAGGGCCCCTCCCTGTTGGCTGCCAGCGTCTTTTGCACAAAAAGAAAACACAACCCTGAGGACTGATGAGAGCATTTCTGAGTTTTCTTTTCAAGCTCTCCTCCACTTTCAGGCCCTCTGCTCATCTCAAGAGGGCTTGCCATCTGATTACATTTCTATTCAATTAGTGAGCAAACAACCTCAAAGCACATTCTCCCCGGGGTTTCTTTGCTCTTTCTTTGCTCGGAGCCCAGAGCCTGGGGGCAGCAGCCAGCAGCCACACCCACCTTCCAGAGCCCTCTGCTGGCTCATCCCTTCACCTAACCAGGGCCACTTCCTGCTCAGGGATGATCAACAGTTTCCCCTAGCAATGATTCAAAGCAATTTGCAGAGCATCAGTTTTAATGAGCTAAGAGGAGGATAATACCCTAGATTTTTGCAAGCTGCAGCTTCTGTTCAATTTAATTACCTCCCTCTGAGAATTTAGCATCAGCTGGAGCTTCAGACAAAGGGGGATTTCATCACTTTCCCGAATGCTGCACGGTAGGCACATGCCCACAGACCCCGATAGGCTCAAGTAGGCAGCATCCATCACGACCCAGGTAACCATGGTGAAGCTGTCAAACTAAGGGATCTAGCAGTGATACCTGGCAAGTCACAAAATACTCGTGAATGCTAATGCGTTGTCACTGCTCCGAGAGCTGAGTGGAGTGGGCGGGTGTCACTGCACAGGACAGCTTACTCCTCCTCCACCCCAAGCCATCGCCCTGCCATCTGGCCACACATCACTGGCAAAGGATGTCAGGGGAAGGGGAGGGTGTCTTTTTTTTAATTATTATTATTGATTTGTGGTTTCACTTATTTATGCATTCATTGGTTGATTCTTATATGTGCTCTGAGGGGGGATCGAACCCACAAACTTGGTGTGCCGGGGTGATGCTCTAACCAACTGAGCTCCCCTGCCGGGGCCGGGGAGGGTGTCTTTAAGTCCTTCTCTCAATCAAGCCTGCGATCCATCTCAGCAAGTGTGCAAGGGCTGGCTGGTACTGTAGAGGCCTGAGGACATAACCTCTGCCTTCCAGAAGCTCACAGACTCCTAACTACAATCCCAAAACTGTGATGACAGAGGTATAAGACTTCATTGCAGGCAGAGGAATTGGAATTCACAGTCTTGAATAGTAAGTGGGGCGCCTGGTAGTAGATGGAGGTTGCAGGTCTGAGTGCTGAAGGGCATGCTCCAAGGGAAGCCTGGAGGCAAGAGAAGCAAGGGCTGGTCCAGGGAGGGAAGGGCGACTGCCTGCCATAGTGTGCCGTGCGCAGTGCGCTCAGGAACAAGATTTGGGGTGCCTCCAAAGTCCAGCTTAGGGTGTGATGGGAAACCTCTGAGGGCTTCTCAGAGCAGAGTGGCACGATCCGATCTGTTGCAGGGAGGTAACTGGAGAAGGGAACCAACCAAGGCAATGCCATCAGCAAAGGGTTTCGAAGGAAAGGACTTGCATCCACAGGGGACTGGTTTGTTAGGACAAGACTGTGTAAATCAAGCAGCAGAGCCATGTCAGACCGGGGCTCTTGGGCCAGGAGAAATCAACGGCAGGGGTATTTGGATGTCTCTAATTCAACCAAGTTAAGCACATACAATTCTCCATTCACTGAGCCAACTTTCTATCTTCACGCTTGGCCTGCGCTCCACACACAGTGCTCCCACCTTGCAGTTTTGGTGAAATTACACTTTCCCGCTAGCTTCCACACTAATACCTTCAAAGAGCACAGATATGACATAAGATTAACACCCGAGAGAGTCTTAACTGCATTTTCCCACCGCGAACGGGGCCTTGGGTTACAGCATCTAGAGCAGGCAGCAGCTCAAGGAGTCCTCCACATCCAGCTGATTTATACACTAAGTGTTTTTCTTTCCCAAACCCAGAGATGATTTATGTCGTTACCACGTCAACTCAAAGAAGCAAGGTACTTGGCTTTAAAAAATGACTCACCGCGTTGAGTAAGAATTATAAGTTGTCTTTATGAAAGGCTGACTGTCCTACCTACTTACATTTACAAACTTTGAGCACAGTATATTCAAGTTAGATTTATGGTGCCACATTAATAAGATGTTAAAAATAAAATCGCCGGGGCACACCAAGCATTCTGTGACCTGCTAATGCTTCTCAAAACCGCATTCCGGCCGATGCAAAGGATGATTCCCCAACAAAAACAAGACCCCAATTCGGGCCAACTTTCTGCACAGTCAGCATTGGGGGGGCGGGGGGAGGCGATAAAAGAGGGCATGAGATGGCTACTTCATGCTTGTCACATGCCACCGTCAAGTGTCTTCTTATATCCTCATAGTGAATTGCTCTAAACTAGGTGTACGCATTCTGAAAGGAACTCTGGGCTGCAATAAGCCCAGCATTAAAAAGAGTCATTCGTGATAATTTTGTTAAATTCCTAAGATCTGCATTGAATGACTTGAAAAGGGCACATTTTCTCGCTGACCACTGATGATTTTTAAACTTTCAGGTAACACTTTAAGCCTTTAGGCCTTTCCTACTGCTGATGTTCAAAGATTTAAGTCCAGTCACTGTTTTCTGGAAACTAGAGTTACAGTTTTACAAAGGAACGCTGAGTTCTGTTACATTAGCTACTTTTACCAAACTTGTATTATGAATAAAAGAGAAGGGTTGTGTTTACGTTGATCTTAAATGTGAAAGGAGGCAGGGAATGGTGGTTCACACAGAATAAACAAATCTCCACATTCTTAAAAAGGCATTTTATTATAAATACATTTTAGTTGTAGCAGTAAAATACATTTTGTGTTACCATGAATCTTTTAAAACAAAAGAACTTCACTGAGACAATGATCACAAGGGAGGAGCTGTCGACCCCCAAACTGAAAACTTGTTCTAAGGAATCCATGTGGCTAAAGTAATTCCAAACTAAGTTTAAAAAAAGAAAGAAAAAGACCAAAAAAGGAAGAAAACTTTAAAAAACCCAGAGAGTGGCAGTGGGTCTCTTCGGGTACTAGAACCTCTCACACGAGGTATCATTAACATCAGGAAAAAACGTTTGTTATAATTTTGCCGTAAATTAGAAATGGCCACACAACTGAGATTTCTGGGAGATGGAAACTGACCACCTCCGTGTTACATCAGCCTCCCTTTGGAAGACTTGCCAAAATAAGACCCAGTGTGAACCTAAGGGATTTATCATAAGAAGTTAGTTGAACAAGTTTAGATAAGAACTACATTCTTGAAGCATTAAAACAAAACACTATGTCACTAATAGCAGGACCCTTTAATAAAATGCAAACCCTTTAACAAAACCCATTACCTTTATACTTTAGAGGAGAGGTATTTTCAATCACCATGTTTACCTAGGATACAACTACGCATAACCAGTACCTCCAGGGGTTTCAATGAATCAGGTCAGATGACTGGCACAGAAAGCGGATACAGTACAATGTCAGATACATGCGTTTGCAGGCATGGTCTGGATACATGAAAATCCAAGACCCTTCCTCTGGATGGGGGAGGGGGGGTGTCTGAGAAACACTCTCAGGTGTAATTGACAGGTTAGGACTTCAACCCGGACAAAGGTGCCCTCGGAGCTACTGAAAGATAGAAGTTTCCGAATACAAGGTATCGTGCAAAGCAAAATGTAAATCAAAAGAAGCTCCCTGTGAGGTGGAAGTGGATAAAGGAACCTGTGCTGAACAATAAACAATCCCCACGGAGGGCATCGAGCCTTTCGTGTAGGAGGTACTGTGTGAAGAATCCCAAAGCTGTGCAATCTATGATGCTTATCATGTGGACTTCTACAGCTAAGTCATTCTACAAGTTATTATCTTAAAAATATCTTTTCTCTTTCTAGCATCTCAGTAAATTCAAAGCCAAACTAAAAACCAGAGGCAGAGCCCAATACCCCTCAAGCTACAGTCCAGTGAAGAATAGTAACAACGACATTAACACAAAATTTAAAATATCCAAAGACTTGTCAGGTTTATTATCGCATAGACCGTTTCCTTCTCAAAAATAACTTGCTCACCCATATGCACCTATGGTTTCGGAATAACTCATGCTGTGTAGGTGGTAGATTCCCCTATATTGTTTTGCAAACATATATAGGTGTTTTTAAGGTAACAAAGTAATCAGACAATTTTATCAGTTTTCTGCCATATATATATGTCTATTTATTACTGCAGCCTCCCCTAATACCTGCTGACAAGGCAGAGAATCCAAAATAATTCTGTTAACCTGAGAAATACATAATTTGAAAAGAAATCCCTCCTCCCCCCCCCCCCAATAATAAAAACTACAAATACATTATTTGGGGATTATCTATGGTTTTCTATGTCACTGGCATCTTAGGACAGGGCCTCCTGTGCCTCGTGCCAAGTGCATCCTCGTGACATTCTGATGGCTTCCTTCCACAAGTCTCATCTCCATGTGCACGGATTACCGAGACAGACTCTACGCACATCAAACAAATGCAGTTTCCAGACTAAAGCCCAGGCTGCAGTGAACACAAATTCAGACCCACCCTAGACAAGAGCTTCTGCACCCACACGAGGAGGAGGGGCACTGACCTCAGAGGGGGCGGGCAACGGGTCGGGGTGCCAGGCAGCCCGAAGGGCTCATCCCTCAGGGCGTTCTTCCCGGATGTTCCACTCACAGCATCTGAATTATAAAAATGCCTTGAGAGCTCCGTCTTCATACAGAGTAAGTAAATGCATGGTTGAAAAGACTGTCAGGCTTTCTCTAGACCAGTGGTTCTCAGAGGGTGGGCCCTGGACCTGTTCCCATCACCTGGAAACATGTTGGAAATGATGGGGCTCCAGCCGGGAACCAGAAACTCAGGACGGGGCCCTCCGGGTACCGCTGCTGCTGGCTTACGTTTGAAACCACTGCTCTAGCCTGCTTGACATTCTAAAATCTTAAAACGGGACAGACTCTTAAACACACTTCTGAGTGACTTCCGCTCTGCGTGGAAACCTTTATAATTTGCCACCCCTTTCCCTTACTTTCTCAAAGATCAAAAAAAGTATTAATGAAAAAACTTATTTCAAAAAAATAGATTTTTTAAAAGTAATACTGATTTCTCCTCATCCACATAGTTCTAAGGTAGGCCGTCACATGCTATAATGCAAAATAAAACACAGAAGAGACCTCACATAAGAGGTGTAGAAATAGCTAAAACGACTCCCCAAGAACACAACGAAAATGCCATAGTATCGATTAATGAACCCACAGAATTATATAAAACTTACTTGATTATGCTTAATATTTGTATCAAAATAAAATCTGTTGAACAAACTGCAAATAAAGTCCAGTCTAATACTCAGATTACTGAAACTACAGGTATCTGAAGGTCTCTGGGTTTCTTCCTTTAACACTCCCATTTTAGAAGCTTTAGGCTACTATTGTATAATTGGGCTTAGGATTTCACCGCAACAGCTCACACTACTAAGTCTAGATTCTTTTGTTAGGTAACTCCCTTCAAAAAACATTTAGAAACTCCTGTGACTGTTTCCTTCAAGTTTATTCCAAAGTAGATATTTTCAATCAATTCAAAAATTGTAAATGTTACATTAAAAATTTATTGTCAATCTGTTTAAACTGATATTCTTGTTTAAAGCAATAACAATGACATTTTCTGCATGTGTTTTATAAGAACGTTCAAGGTTAGTAACATTCATTTCTTGTAACAATTATCTTGAAATGGCTAATGAAACAGGCATGAAAGTAGTAAGTGTGAATGTAGCAGCTTCACAGTAAAATCTCAGCAAATAGATATCCAACCTCAAGTAGATAGAAAATGCAAGAAGCCCAATATAATGAGCACGTTGAAGACTAACATGCCACTTACTCTTGATATCTTTATACCACGTGATGGATATAACTGAGGTGACCATTTGGACAAGAAATCATGGTTAAGACATTATCCATTATTTCTATCTGCTAGGTCAGTGGTTGGCAAATCGCGGCTCGAGAGCCACATGCGGCTCTTTGGCCCCTTGAGTGTGGCTCTTCCACAAAATACTACGTGCAGGCGCGCACGTACAGTGCGACTGAAACTTCATGGCCCATGAGCAGAAGTCAGTTTTCGGCCTGGGCGAGTCTATTTTGAAGAAGTGGTTCTAACGCCGAGCTACACTCAAGGGGCCAAAGAGCCGCATGTGGCTCTCGAGCCGCGGTTTGCCGACCACTGTGCTAGGTCATTTGTGGATCAGATGGCAAAAAAGAGGAGAGGAAAATCAGAACCATGAGAACATCTACTTGAGATTTAGGAAGACACACAGGGTTGTGTTAGAAATTAAGGGTTTTCATAAGCTAAGGGGATGGTTAGCAAGGAATAATGTCTGGTGAATCATAAAAGGCAAATTACTACCTTTCTGGAGCTAGAAGAGAAAAAAAATGGTAGCCTAAATAACATTTTAAGGCAGCAATTTGTATCTTTTGATATATTTAAAGTTTAGACTCTTTCTGGAATTCCCTTTTTAAAAACAACTCCAATAGAAAAAAAAAGCTATCTACCGTAAGTATAACAGGTGTCTCTTTTTAAATGGCTTTTCCAATAAATCTAATTTTCTTAATAACAGTAGTTGAAATCTAAAATTTATCTTGAAACTGTTTTTCACCCTGGCTCTTAGGCAAGGTGGCTCCCTCTAGCCAAGGTACCTAGAGATACATTCTTGTATGTTTATAGCTTTGCTCTTGAGATGTATATATATGAACAATATTAAACGTGTAAAATCAACTACACTAGAGCAAGATAATACTACATATTACCTCCAAGTTAGAAAATTCAGTTAGCTTTCTCAGCAATTTCAATGCCTCCATAAACAAGGAAGCTATTTTCACAAATTGGTCTTGGAGATTGCTATGTTTAATTAGGTAATGCTTATTCAGTGGGAATTCTGCTTATTTTACTTATTCTCCAACTCTTTGAACTGAAAAGACCAATTGATGTTTATACCAAACCTGAACTTATTCTAGACTCTCTGATGAAAAAAACCCACAAAGCAGTTTGTTATTTCATACATACAAAATGGCCTAGATAGAAAGCACATCTGCCTAAGGAAAGAAAAATTAAGGTCATGTTAGTTTAAATGGTCAATAATTAACTACTGATGAATCAAAAACAAAGTTCTGCTATAACAAGTTGGCAATGCATATGCCAAAAGGACAATCAAAACCCCCTTTAAGAACACACCAGAAAATATCCATGTTCCATTGAATGAGGCTCTTCAAATCTTAATAAAAAATTAATTTTCAGACCAGGAAAAATTTTTCAGCATGAACATTTCACAAAGTCTATCACCCAAAAGAATTTCTTTAAGGGAACAAAAAATCTTAGTAGCACTGAAATTAAAAAGTGAAATGAATTAAAAAATAGTTCTGGCAAGAAAGAGGAAACTTCCTCATGAAACAAAGGACAAAGAAGTAAACAATGAACCTCACTTAGAAGAAATCTGTTCTAGAAGAAAAGGAAGTTGGTAATACTGGGTACTATTCAAAAGCTAACACAAACTTAAATCTAGGGTTGAAGCTAGTCTTTAAGTTGTTTAAAAATCTTATTTGTGGGTACTTGCTAATATTACCCAAACAACACCAAAACAGCAAGACTGGTCCTCAGAAGCCAAGCCTTGTTTCCATGGAAACTTGCAATGATTCCTGCAGTAAGACTTGCTCAGAACCATTCAAGAGATTATGCATAGACAACAGGTTTAATGACCAACTGGAAGGATGGTATTAAATATTGCTGAGAAAGTAAACTTGCTGGGGGTGGAAACACAATCAAAAGCAGACTCTCAAAGAGGACCAGATGGAAACAGCATCCGACCCCTGATGGCTGTAGAAGCGACTCAGACACTCATGGCAGAGCAGGGGACTAGTAAGTGGCTACTATTTTCAGTTTTGTTTTAGAAATAGCCACTTAAAAGAGGAGTGTCACAACTTAACAGCTCCCTTATCCAAAGCTTCCATCATCAATATATTTATATAAGGTGGCGGGGTGTATACATGGCTTCTTTAAGTAAATATAAATATAAATAATTTTAAAACGGATAATTTTTAAAGGTTCAAGTATGGAAACCAGAAAATGAGGCTAGTATTTCATGACAAGGGGTCAACCTGACATGACAGTTCTGTCTTCATATTATCCAGATGCTTCTGAACATTTATCTGGCATGTGTTATAGTCTGTAGATTTGGGGGAGGGTGGGATCATCATTGACGAGAAAATGATTTTCACAGACATCCTCTCACGTCAGGGAGACGTAGTTTTCATTTGGGCTATGTCTTCAGTTTTGTCACGGAGTTGGAAATACAAAGCTAGATGGCAAATATTTTTCTTCTTTCCTGGTGACTAAAGGATGCTGGGTAAAAGCTACACATGGAGACCTGACATCACACGGAGAAAACGTGGTGCTGTGACTTGCTGTGATTTATACTATTTGCATGTCTGCACTCTGCACACCGAGACCCCTAGACCCCACAGCCACAGACAGATGAGCAGAAAGACAGCTCAGTGGGAGGCATTCTGCATCTGCCCTGCAGCTTGAGAACCTTCGGATAAAGGCCCTCTCTCCTCCTAAGCTGTCTGGGGATCACAGGGAGCAGTGGCTGCCCAACATCAGAGATGTAAGTTTTCTTTACCCTTGCCATTTCCCAACCCTGTTTTAAAAGCCTACTGCGAGTACAGGATGGCCTAGGCCTCCAATCGATTATCAGGACCCACTGGTTCATTTGCAATGTTCCCAACCTCCTTAGTTTTAAAAAGTTATATTGTAGTTTCAAACTACTTCTCAAGTATAAGTGGCGGTACCAGACCAGGAAAACAGCAAGAACATGCATCGCTTCGAAAGGGTTACGAAACCACAAGTTTCAAGAGGACAAATGTTTTCCCTTTGGATTTTTACAGAAGTTCATTCAAAACAGCTTTTAGACTGTAAAATATTTAAGATTGCTATTTAAAGTTTGTGTTTTTGTACAAGTTCAGTGGGGTTATTTTAGAAGAATCAAAAGACATGAAAAACAAGGGTAGTTTTTTGCCTCAGATTTTGATGAATTTTGATGCATCTTTGACAAACATGTTTCTTCTTTAATGATTTCCTCAAACCAACCAGTTAGTAAAATATTTGAATTGCCATGTATAATGTCACATTGTTATGTAAACATTAAATAAGGTACCAAAAATTTTCACGGGAGGGGGAATAACCTTAAAGCGGAACAATTCTTTATACCACTGGAGTGGGCAGGGGGCGACGGGGAGCCAGATTACAAACGTTTACACATGCATAGTGAGGAAAAAAGATTTTACTAAATCCACGCATTTTTAAAATAGTTATCAAGTCTACTAAGCACCAACAATCCTAAAAATTTTTCAGCTTCATGATCGGTTTAAAAAAAACACACTATCAAATTAACATTAAAAACAAGCTTGAAGTGTAGCTTGTTCAAAAAAATAACTAAGTATGCCCATGTTTTTTCACGTTACAAAAAACAGTGGCATACAGATACACCTGCAAAGAATGCCTCTGACTCTATCCTGCAGTGGATGGAGATGACATCAGCACATCATACGTGGTCTAAAACTATAAAAGTTTTAGAATGCAGCATCTTATCACAAAAAAAAAAAAGCTGATAAAACTTAAAGTATTTAGAAGATGCTGCCCTTTATTTAAAAAATTTTTAAATGAATTTAAGCAAAAATAACATACATTTTGTACATAACTGGCCATTTCTGGTACAGAAACCCAGCATATGGTAATATTATTGAATAAATGTAAATGCTACTTACAACTTTTTTTTCTTTTTAAATACATTTTAGACAAACTTTTTTCTCTTTTTTTTATAGTTGCACAATTAACCTCTTAGCTGCTAGCTTGATGCAAACATATGTAACAATACACAAATTTAAAAATATTTTTATTCTACATAAAAGCTGTCAAAATTCCGACTCATGTCAAAAATGCAAAATAATGGAATATACTTTTAAAAAATTAGTTGCAAGTCTAGCAGCGAAGCAATTAAGTGAGAACATATTTAATATTAAAACAAAGGGAACTGTGCATCTATAGATGAAGTCCAACTATCTTAATTCTATTGAAACAAAAATTAAAACATTCTCCCTTGAGGCAAAAACAAAGTGATTATTTAAAATAGGAGTAAAATCCGTTGCTGCCTGCGGAGCTCCCCAGGCTGAGTTCCTGGAACAGAGACAGAGGGTCGCTACTCTTCTTGGCCTGCTCAGGCGGGGGCCTGGGCTTGGGGGGCGCCCGCAGAGCGCTGGCATAGGACATGGCGGGCTTGCTGCCCCCCACGGTCTGCTGGCCACTGCTGTTAGCCGACTCTGCGATCTGCTTGTTGGGCATGAGGGGGGGGAACTGGCCGAGATGCTGCAGCACATTATAGTTGAAGGAACTGGACACCTCGAGGTTTTCAGACTTCAGTTGTTCCTCAGGGGGTTTGATGGTCTTGGGAGGAGCTAAAAGCAGGAAACAGCGACACCGATTAAGGGCGAGTCTGGTGATCCTCATACATCTCATTAACACATGTCACAACTGGTTCTCATCTCCAGGAACTCAGGGACAGGGCAGCCAGGAGGACAGGCAACTTTGCCACAGAATGTCAAAATCATAATACACCTAACCAAACTTCTCTCTCTTATTAACACTCAACGAGAGTTCACTACATGAACTGGAATAGCTAGCATATAAAAACTAAAGGTCAGTCTGAAGGTTTGCTTTCAAAACTCTAATATGTACAATTGGACATTTGAAATTTATTATTTTAACTGCTCATGGTTTGAAAATGGCAACAAACCTGTTCTTTCTTAAATAAAAATAAGCTGAATAGGCAGATTTCTGGTCAAAATAGCTTTGATTAGTAACCTAAGTAATAGTAGCACTGAATTCCATTGCTTACAAATGCTACCTTTTCTTGCAATACATAAGTAAACATGGCATAAAGAGAAACCGCTATAAACTTCAGTTCACGTTTCCTATAATCTGCCTGACTTTCAAGGTCCTTTAAAATTTGACTTGACTCCTCCTAATTTTACTGCCCACTAAATCATAACTTGTTTCCAAACACTGCTCTGGTTTTCAATCTTTTAAGATTTTAACTAATATTATATTAAATTATAATCACATACATATTCACTGAAGAATACTTGGAAATTACACAAAAGGCCAAAGAAGAAAGTCAGTCATTCATATTCCCAAATACCAGAAATAAGCCTTAATTTGTTGGTGTATTTTTTTCCTAAGGGCAATATATAATGTAGATATACTTTAAGTAACCTCTCATTTTTAGAAATTTGGATTATAAGCAATATTTCACTGTCATACACTGTGATAAATGTTATTGGAAATAAACATTTATTAATATTCACAACTGTTTCCTTAGGATAAATCCCTAGAAGTATAATAGCTGGATAATATGGTATACACACAATGAAAGGTTTTCATAACTATGGTCAAACTTCCCTGCAAGAAGACACTCAACCAACGTTTACACATCTCCTTACTCAATCACCACAGTGGTATTATTACTTTTTTAACCTTAACCTATTTTATAAAGAAATAATCTTGTTGTAGCTGATTTGCATACCTTTGATTACTAGTGTTTATGGACATTTCCCGCATGTTTATTACCTATTTGTGGACTGGGAGGTTAAGGTGAAAATATTTCATTTTTTAGTCTTAATAATTCATTGACTCAATATGCTAATTTCATAGTGTACTTTAAAAATTCATAAAATTGTTCAAAATTATTTTAAACCACTTAACATCCTTCTAGAACATTTCTTTTCCACCTAAATGTCACTGATTTTGTAAGTGAAACAACTGCTTTTAAGAGCATCTGTCCAACATTTCAATATTAAAGTGGACAGTACTGCCTACCATAGTACATAAAGCAAACATTTAATTGGCTGTTGAAGAACTTACTGTTTTTATTTACTAAGATTTATTTTTAACCATGTTCTCATTTTCATGACAATATAATCAGTTTATAATAATAAATACCTACAAAATAATATTTTAGAGGCTGTTTAAACTAATGTCTATGCTGTTACATCTAACTGAATTCAAAACTTGTATTAATTTATATATTTAACTCCAGATAAGAGAAACTATCCTTTAAATGTCTGATAAAGTATATCTCATCACCAAGGTAAGTGAATAGAACCCAAACACATGGTGTTAGAGAGGCGACCTCACCTGCCTGGGTAACCACCATGCCCATGAGTAAAGGCCCTGCAGGGTATGGGATCAGCCCCTCACTGCATAGGATCTATTTTCATTATCTCCTTATCAGCAGACATTGAAAGAGCCTGAAATGTGATCAGCACCAAAGTGGGAAATCCAAAGTTCAAAAAGGTCACAGACATGGTCTCTGCTCTCAGGCTTACAACTGTGGAGAAACTATTTTCCTGTTGATTCACCACTGGCAACTGCTACATTCCTCTGAAAATAAATATGTACGTATCTATATACATACCTGCTGATAAACAAGTTGTGCCTCAGGATGTTAGTGATTTTGAATTAATTTTTACATACTTAACTGTTACTTTCAACTAAAGAACAGTACAATTTGTCTCCTAGCAATGAAGAAAATCCTATCTAATAAAAGAGTAATATGCAAATTGACCATCACTCCAAGATACAAGATGGCTGCCCCCATGTGGACACAATATGGCCACCACAAGATGGACTACAGGGGAGGGCAGTTGTGGGCAGTTAGGGGTGACCAGGCCAGCAGAAGAGGGCAGTTGGGGGTGACCAGGCCAGCAGAGGAGGGCAGTTGGGGGAGACCAGGACAGCAGGGGAGGGCAGTTGGGGTGGACCAGGCCTGCAGGGGAGGGCAATTAGGGAGGGAACCAGGCCTGCAGGGGAGGACAGTTGGAGGAGACCCAGGCCTTCAGGGGAGGGCAGTTGGGGGGGGGGGTACCGGGCCTGCAGGGGAGGACAGTTGGGGGGGACCCAGGCCTGCAGGGGAGGGCAATTTGGGGGGACCAGGCCAGAAGGGAAGGGCAGCTGGGGGTGACCAGGCTGGCAGGGGAGGGCAGTTAGGGGCAATCGGGCCGGCAGGGGAGCAGTTAGACATCGATCAGGCTGGCAGTGGAGTGGTTAGGGGGTGATCAGGTTGGCAGGCAGAAGCAGTTAGGGGCAATCAGGCCGAGGCAGGTGAGCGGTTGGGAGCCAGAAGTCCTGGATTGTGAGAGGGATGTCCGACTGCCCATTTAGGCCTGATCCCGGTGGATTGGGCCTAAACAGGCAGTCGGGCATCTCTCAAGGGGTCCCAGATTGGAGAGGGTGCAGGCTGGGCTGAGGCCTCTAGTAATTTTATATTTGTGTAAAAGATACCAGGAATGACATGCACTTTGGGCATTTGTTCAGGAACTTTCTACCTTATCAGCTCAGGTTAAATTTTTATTGATTTTGGCCAACAGCTATCCTAAAATTTACGTGGAAAAAAGATCAAAATGATGTTGTCTTTTAAAAAAAATTATTATAAACAAATCAAGGAAAAAGTAACAAATTTCCATCACTGGTTTGTAATTTAGATGTTTCTCGGGAAATTAAAATGTGATAATAGGAGTGTATTTACGTTCAACCTTTAAAATGAAAAGGCAACCCCAGGCAAAATATAGCTTACACATGGTAGGTACTAATGAATGTTTAAAGATTAAAATGACAATGTCTTGCCAGGAAACAAAACCAAAATCTTCTTACTGCTTTGTGCCCTACCATGTCTATAGTTCTAAAAATATGCTTGCATGGCACACACTCAAAAATGGGTCAGTTACAGAAACAATGGGTGCACATTCTAAAGATGAACAAAATTAATTTCAAATACAAAGGTTGATACCAAGGCAGAAATTCACCAAAGATCACAGACTTGTCCTTATAGTTCGGCGTTGACAGCCTACAAACAGAAGGCTATAGATTACAGAATGCAAATAGTAGCATTCATTTCTTTACATTCAAAATATACACACACAAAAAGAAGGAACGAAAGGAAGATAAAAGTACATTCATGTTCAAGGCTAAAGAGGAAGACTGCAGACATCCCACCATACAAGTTTAGAGCCTTACCCATTCCAATGCCTTTCTATGCTTTTGTTTTTAACTCTTTAGCCTTGGATTTCTCAGTTCATTAGAATATAAGAAAAAAAACAAAGGATTTCTAAATCTCAAAATGTTAGACTTTACTGATTTCTCTCATGGCCAAACTACCATGTCTCAAACTTTACTGAGAATAAATCCTTAAAAACTGATATTGACCTAACCAATTCTACCATCCCCCACTCTGAAGAAATGCCCACCCCCCCCCAAAAAAAAAGCACAAAAAACAGAAAACAAACATCTCCCAAGCAAAGGTGAGTCTATCTAGTATTTAGAAATACATTTTGAGTTCTAGTACCTCTTTCATTTGTTCACAGATCAAAATGATCAGTTCCCCATAAGTATTGATCCACTTACCTTCCAGACCATAAATATGGAATCAATATGGCCCTAAATTAATGTGTGCCTGAGGCTACCTATGAGCTATGACAACTAAATATTGTTCAAAGTTAATAATGCAAACGGGGGAGATGGAAGAAGAAAACTCCATAAACAACCACAGTTTTAGCAGCCCGCCAACTCTGTCTTACCTATCAATTCTCTGGGCTGGGCTGCCCTGCTGGATCCATTGCACGGAATGTTCTGATAGGGAGTAGATGAGGTGGCGTTTACCCAGGACTCCGGGGATAAAAAGTTGAAAGAGGATTGGTTATTGTGGTCCTGAAGCTCTTTACACTGAGCAAGGCTATCTTGAGGAGTGCTTCCTTCTTCAGAACACGGTTGGACTGAGCTAGAGGAGATTCTTCTTTGGTACAAGGGCCGACCAGGTCCTCTGGGTTCATACTACACAAAGAAAAGAATAGTTCATCAATCAGTGGGACTTATACCCTCCCCCCTTCCTTAGGTGCACAGCAATCTCACTGTATTAAGTAGAAAATCTCAAAAATATTCTGTCTTCTATGAGCAGTGTCATCCTGGGCAACTGACTTAACCTCTTGGGAACTTCATCTGTAAACGTAGCTTCATTATCCACAGTATCTACCTCTTAGGATTATTGTGAAAATTAAAATGAGTTCAGCATGCATAGCATTTAGAACTGTTCCTGGCACACAGGATGGGCTTGCTGTTATATAATTGTTTTAATGTAACATGTAAAGATAAGATTCCATGTTAGATCTTATCTTTAGACAGATTGGGATTAGTTTTTATTGCCCCCTCTTGCCCCCCAATAATAATAAAATTGCTGTTCAGTTTGTGGTCACTAGGATTCTGAGGAATCTTTTCTTCACCATTGTTGCTAGCAATAATTAAAAATCAGGCACTGGAGGTTAGATTACAAAGGAGAGAGTTGAATTGGTACAGTCATAGCAGGATGCTTTTTGGGAATCGAAGCACAAGCAGGTATTGTTAGGCCAGTTAAATGGGAAAACTGGTGGTGTAGGCACTATGAGGGTAGGGCCACCACAGACAGAACCACCAGAGTATAAACCAGGCAAGGGCATGGTCTGGACTGGCTGCCCGTGTGCAGAAAGGCAGGAAAGGGTGGAAGGAGAGCATTTCTCTAGCTATTAAATGATGAATGCCCAGGTGGTTTCCGCATTTCTGAAGTCTTAGCTACTGGATGAGAAAGGTGAGAGATAATACTTCCATCTAGTTAATTCTTTCTCTCATATATTTTTACTAGCATTCCCGTTGCAGGAGGAATCCTGCAATAGGGTTTCCTGCTGCATTCTACCCCGCCCCGCCTGCTCTCCTCCTCCCTTCTCCCCCGCCACACCTTCTCTGCCAGCCCGCCTGCTTTTCTCCCTTCTCCGCCAGCCCGCCCCTCTCCTTCCTTCTCTCCCGACCCCGCCTCTGCTCCTCCCTTCACCAGCCCACCTGCTCTCCTTCCTTCTCCCCCACCTCTGCTCCTCCCTTCTCCTCCCCCTGGCTTGCTTGCTTCTCCGCAGCTTTGCTCCCTTCTGCAGCTCTTCGATTCTTTCTACGCTGTCTTGATATGCAAATTAACCACCATCTTGGTTGGGGTAATTTGCATACGCATCCTGATTGGTTGGTGTGTGTGGTTTGGCTGGTGGGCTGGGTTGAGCGTTGCAAAGGTGTGGTCAATTTGCATATTTGTCTATTATAAGGTAGGATTGTTGTTCTATATCTAAGAGTAATATCTAAATTTATCTTTAAGTTTACTCTGCTTTAACCTTTTGCACTTGGATGTCGAGTGTGACTCGACACAGTTAGCATTAGAATAAAGGAATCGAGAAAAAAGCGAGTGCAAAGGGTTAAAGGCAATTTTTCTTCCAATTGTCAAGTTCAGTCTGAATTTAATCCTAATTTTCTAGAAGATGATCCATCCTAAATAATCAGCACATTTGAAATTTCTTCGCAAAGGTCATTACAGTCAGGTATTGAGTAGAATAACCAACCTTTCTAAACTGCTTTGTATTCTCTATGGCAAGGCAATCCCTGGATGACTGATCCTAATAGCTTGTGCAGTATGTCTTTTCTTATCAATCTTTGTTATGAAGATGATTAGCTCGTTGAATCTAAATGAAGTGCTTCTTTTTATTACCAGGTCCTGAGTGTTTAGCCCAGTCACAGTCTGCAGGGGATCACATTCTAAAGTCTTTGTGTGTGAATACTTAAGCATAAAACTAATGTCAGCTCTGGACTCAGAAGGAACAGGTTATAATAAATCAAATCCCCTGCTGATACACAACACTAAATACACTCATGTGAATTTCAGGCGTTAATTTTGTAAGCCCTTTTCCATTAAATACTTAACATATATACACCAGCAGCATACACAAACACCTTTTGGCAATGAATAGGTCCACAAACCACAAAGCTTAAGTGAGGAAAACTAAAAATCAGAAAGCAATAGAAGGTTGATATAAAAAGAGACAATATTCAATTAAACTTTTTAGAAAATATGTATCATCTGTGGCTTCCAAACTGAAATTAAAAGGAAAAAAATCACACAGCTGACAGGCACAGCAGGACTTCACATGTTTATAACAGATCCTAAACAGCCACTGACAAAGATGAATGTGTAATGAAATATGAAATTCAATTCCAAATCACATGATGAATACGACTGATCCTTTATGTTGGAAAAACAACCAAAACTTGAAATTATTTTTATGTTCTTCAAATTAGATAGATAAAATTGAAGATTTTATATATATATATATATAAAAGCCTACTGTTACACTATTTCATACAACATAGATGAAGGTAAATGCATAAAAATATGATTTGCTACTCTGTAATCTGTCCTCCAAGGAAATTTGAGTATAGGCAGAGAAATCTTGTTGACAACTGAACAAAATGATTTATACACCAAATAAATTACATTTCAGCAGTTTTGTAGTTTTCAGCATACAAAGCCTATACAAGCTTTGATAGATTTATACCTGAGTATTTAGTTTTTCTGACTTATTGTAATGGTACTGGCTTTCACATTTGGGTTTCTAATTGTACAATGCAAATTACAGAAATGAGATTGATTTGTCTGTGTTGACCCTTTATTCTGAAAGCTTGCTAAATTCACATTAATCATAGGATTTTTGTTGGTTAGTTTTCTGGGTAGATTCCTTGGGTTTTTCTACATTGACAATAATGTTATCTGTGAACAGAGTCAATTTTATTTCTTCCTTACCAATCTCTATGCCTTTTATTTCTTTTTCTTCTTTCTTTTTTTCTTTTTTTGCCATACTGCACTGGCTAAGACTCCAGTATAATGTTGAATATGAGTGTTGAGAGTGGACATCTTACCTTGCTCCTAATCTTAGAAAGAAAGCATTCAGTCTCTATCATTCAGTATGATAGTTGATGTAAAATTTTTATAGGTAACCTTTAACAGGTTAGGGAATTTCCCTCCTATTTCTAATTTTCCAAGAGATTTTATGAGTGGATGTTGTGTTTTGTCAAATGTGTGTGGGCTTTTTGTTGCTGCTGTTGTTATCTATTGGTATAATCACGTGGTTTTTCTATTTAGACTGTCAGTATGGTGGATTACACTGGTTTACTTTCAAATATTGACCTAGCCTTGCATTCAAGGACTAATCCTCGACATGAGCATGGTGTATTGTTTTGTATATACTGCTGAATTCAACTTGCTCATGTTTTGTTGAGGATATCTGTATCAATGTTCACAGATATCAGTCTGTAGTTTCTCTTTTTTGTGCTGTCTCTTTCTAATTTTGGTATCAGAGTAATGCTGACCATGTATAGTAATCTGAGAAGTTCTCTTTTCTTCCATTCTCTGGAAGAGATTGTGTTGGTGGCATTTCTTCTTTACATGTTTGGAGGGGCATGAGGACAGAGAAATAAAAAGGGCAAAGAGGCCTTAGCCGATTTGGCTCAGTGGATTGAGTGTTGGCCTACAGACTGAAGGGTCCTGGGTTCAATTCTGGTCAAGGGCATGCACCTCAGCTGCAGGCTTGATCCCTGCCTAGGTTGGAGAACGTGCAGGAGGGCAACCAATCGGATGTGTCTTTCTCACATCAATGTTTCTCTCTTTCTGTCTCTCCCCATCCCTTCTACTCTCTAAAAAAAAAAAAAACATCAATGAAAAAATATCCTCAGGTGAGGATTAATGAAAAAAAAAAAAGGCAAAGAGGCTTTGCCCACAGTTCCACCAAACAAACATGGTTCTCCCCGCCTCCTTTAGAGTTTTGGCTCATGCAGGATTTTGCTGTGACCAAGGCCACTGCAGGGGAATTTTCAATTTCATATTGCAACTAATCTTCTACCAGCTGCTGATTTTTGGTGTAGTATCAAAGAAGAATTATCTGAAAAAGTTTTAAAATTTCCTTTTAAGTACATACCTATATGATGGAAATTTTCTTTATATATGTTAATCAAAATGACATATTGAAATATATTTGCAAAACTGTGAAAAATGGCACTTCTCAAGAGGTATTTTTGTTTTGGAAAATACAGTTATTTTCATTAAAATATTAGGTTAATAAGTATTAGGTTTATTATTATAATGTTAAAATAAATTAATTATTTTTAAATTCTCAGTTTTAAATGTCAATAGCTTGTATATAAACTATTCATAGATTTTTAAATATCACATAAACAAAAGCTCTTTGTTTTTGCATAAGGCTCTTCACTGAAGTATCTCACAAGCAAGAGTGCTTACAACTTGCAAATAGTGTTGACCCAATATTATTTTCCTACATCCAAAACACAAGGTATTGAAGGAGATACTAGAATGAATGCAATATTACAACCAAGAGAGAACTGTCAGATTCACTGCTGTGACATTTTGAACTACTTTGAATCTATCTTGTCTGAATATGAAACAGTCAAGTTATCAATTATAGACCACAACACCTCTTATAATGAAAAAATGCCAGTTTGAGTAGAAAATAAAAGTTCATAGATGTTTCCCTTTAATTCATAATTATTTGTATTCTGAGAATCATAATTATCACAAATCCATTTTCCAGCTTTAAAAAACATGGTAATACCTGAGAATTTTTGTTTTATTCTTAAAGGACATTTATAAATAAAGTATATTAACGCTAATTTTCTCGAATTTGAGGTCTCCATGTTAATCATCTGAGCAGTCAAATAATTTAGAAGCTAGAATTGGCTAGCTTTTTAAGAATCAAGAATCCTAAAATGAACCATCTCCCTCTCTTCTCCATCACCATCCCCCAACCCCAAAACAGAGAACTTCATACAACTGAACATTTAATTATTTGTTCCCAAGAACATAATATGGCTTTTCCCACATCTGCTTTATGTAATGGCAATCATTTCTCATTTTCCAGCAGTGAACCTTACTCCTGGCATAAAGATCTGAACAACATAGGACTGGAAGTCAGGAGTCTCAGCTCCACTTAATTAGTAACTGCTTAAGCTACTAATATCCTTCTAACATCTTAGTGCCTCAGTTTTCTTTAACAAAGAGGACTTAGATAAATTATCCTCAAGGCCTAGACTGTTCCAAAGCTCTACTTTGTAAAGTCTTCAATAAATGAAAACTTCTGTCAATGAGTATTTTAACTTTTTATCATTAAAATATCCAAACAGCCCGGTTCAGTGGTTGAGCATCGACCTATGAACCAGGAGGTCACAGTTCGATTCCCCGTTAGGGTACATGACCGGTTTGATCTTCAGTGTGGGGCATGCAGGAAGCAACCAACCAATGATCCTCTCTCATCACTGATGTTTTGATCTCTCTCTCCCTCTCCCTTCCTCTCTGAAATCAATAAAAATATATTTTTAAAAAATATATCCAAACATAAACTATCACCAACTTTAATGATGATCAACAATTTGACGTATTTGTTAAAATAATTCAAGTGTTATGACATATACAAGCCTATTTATTTAAATTTAAAAAACTACAGAGCATGCTAATTGACTATAATAAAGTGCATTCTGGACTTATGATTTTTTTTTTTAATTTCTTTATTGATTAAGGTGTCACATATTTGTCCTCATCCCCCCATTCCCATCCCACCCCTCTCCCCACGCATGCCCCAATCCCCTGTTGAACTTAACCGTTGGATAGGCTTATATGCATGCATACAGGTCCTTTGGTTGAACTCTCCCCCTCCCCACACCCTCCCCCTACCCTCCCCTATCCTCCCTCTGAGGCCCGATAGTCCGATCGATGCCTCCTTGCTTCTGGTTCTGTTCTTGTTCCTCAGTCTATGTTGTTCATCATTTCCTCTAGATGAACGAGATCATATCTCACTAGATATATACTAATAAGAACTGAATGTGAGACGAGCAATAATATTTATGCTGACAGGCAAATGAATCAATCTGTAGCGAGCTTCCCCCTGGACCAACAGTTCTTTTGAGACCCAATTTCGATGTCCAGTAGTTCCTTATGTGTACATGTCAGCACTGACCCCTCAGCTCTGGATGGTGGACAAATGGTGGTAACGGAGGTCCGACTCCCTCTGGTTTGGTCTCGGCCGAACCCAGGGGCACGGCGTCACCTAGACTAAGGGGCACGTGGCCTCACCCATACCCAAGGGGCGCGTGGTCTCACCCGGGCCTGGGACCCAGCCTCACCCGGATGGATCCAGGGGCGCACGGCCTCACCCAGATCCAGGGACACATGGTCTCACCCGGACCCAGGGACGCTTGGCCTCTCCCAGACCCAGGGCCACTTGGGCTCACCCGGGCCTAGGTGCACGAGGCCTCACCCGGATCCTGGGACACATGGTCTCACCCGGACCCAGGGACGCTTGGCCTCTCCCAGACCCAGGGCCACTTGGGCTCACCCGGGCCTAGGTGCACGAGGCCTCACCCGGATCCAGGGACACATGGTCTCACCCGGACCCAGGGACGCTTGGCCTCTCCCAGACCCAGGGCCACTTGGGCTCACCCGGGCCTAGGTGCACGAGGCCTCACCCGAATCCAGGGACACATGGTCTCACCCAGACCCAGGAACGTTTGGCCACTCCCAGACCCAGGGCCACTTGGGCTCACCCGGGCCTAGGTGCACGGGGCCTCATCCGGATCCAGGGAAACATGGTCGCACCCGGACCCAGGGACGCTTGGCCTCTCCCAGACCCAGGGCCACTTGGGCTCACCCGGGCCTAGGTGCACGAGGCCTCATCCGGATCCAGGGACGCATGGTCTCACCCGGACCCAGGGACGCTTGGCCTCTCCCAGACCCAGGGCCACTTGGGCTCACCCGGGCCTAGGTGCACGAGGCCTCACCCGGATCCTGGGACACATGGTCTCACCCGGACCCAGGGATGCTTGGCCTCTCCCAGACCCAGGGCCACTTGGGCTCACCCGGGCCTAGGTGCACGAGGCCTCACCCGGATCCAGGGACATATGGTCTCACCCGGACCCAGGGACGCTTGGCCTCTCCCCGACCCAGGGCCACTTGGGCTCACCCGGGCCTAGGTGCACGAGGCCTCACCCGGATCCAGGGACACATGGTCTCACCCGGACCCAGGGACGCTTGGCCTCTCCCAGACCCAGGGCCACTTGGGCTCACCCGGGCCTAGGTGCACGAGGCCTCACCCGAATCCAGGGACACATGGTCTCACCCAGACCTAGGAACGTTTGGCCACTCCCAGACCCAGGGCCACTTGGGCTCACCCGGGCCTAGGTGCACGAGGCCTCACCCGAATCCAGGGACACATGGTCTCACCCAGACCCAGGAACGTTTGGCCACTCCCAGACCCAGGGCCACTTGGGCTCACCCGGGCCTAGGTGCACGGGGCCTCATCCGGATCCAGGGAAACATGGTCGCACCCGGACCCAGGGACGCTTGGCCTCTCCCAGACCCAGGGCCACTTGGGCTCACCCGGGCCTAGGTGCACGAGGCCTCATCCGGATCCAGGGACGCATGGTCTCACCCGGACCCAGGGACGCTTGGCCTCTCCCAGACCCAGGGCCACTTGGGCCCACCCGGGCCTAGGTGCACGAGGCCTCACCCGGATCCTGGGACACATGGTCTCACCCGGACCCAGGGATGCTTGGCCTCTCCCAGACCCAGGGCCACTTGGGCTCACCCGGGCCTAGGTGCACGAGGCCTCACCCGGATCCAAGGACATATGGTCTCACCCGGACCCAGGGACGCTTGGCCTCTCCCCGACCCAGGGCCACTTGGGCTCACCTGGGCCTAGGTGCACGAGGCCTCACCCGGATCCAGGGACACATGGTCTCACCCGGACCCAGGGATGCTTGGCCTCTCCCAGACCCAGGGCCACTTGGGCTCACCCGGACCTAGGTGCACGAGGCCTCACCCGGATCCTGGGACACATGGTCTCACCCGGACCCAGGGATGCTTGGCCTCTCCCAGACCCAGGGCCACTTGGGCTCACCCGGGCCTAGGTGCACGAGGCCTCACCCAGATCCAGGGACACATGGTCTCACCCGGACCCAGGGACGCTTGGCCTCTCCCAGACCCAGGGCCACTTGGGCTCACCCGGGCCTAGGTGCACGAGGCCTCACCCAGATCCTGGGACACATGGTCTCACCCGGACCCAGGGACGCTTGGCCTCTCCCAGACCCAGGGCCACTTGGGCTCACCCGGGCCTAGGTGCACAGGGCCTCATCCGGATCCAGGGACGCATGGTCTCACCCGGACCCAGGGACGCTTGGCCTCTCCCAGACCCAGGGCCACTTGGGCTCACCCGGGCCTAGGTGCACAAGGCCTCACCCGGATCCAGGGACACATGGTCTCACCCGGACCCAGGGACGCTTGGCCTCTCCCAGACCCAGGGCCACTTGGGCTCACCCGGGCCTAGGTGCACGAGGCCTCACCCGGATCCAGGGACACATGGTCTCACCCGGACCCAGGGACGCTTGGCCTCTCCCAGACCCAGGGCCACTTGGGCTCACCCGGGCCTAGGTGCACGAGGCCTCATCCGGATCCAGGGACGCATGGTCTCGCCTGGACCCAGGGGTGTGTGGGCTCTCCCAGACCCAGGGGCGCTTGGCCTCGCCCGGGCACGGGATCCAGCGTCATCCGGGTCCAGGGGCACTTGGCCTCACCTGGACCAGGAGTCCGGCCTCACCTGGACCCAGGGGCATGTGGCCTCATCTAGACCCAGGGACTTGAGACCTCACTTATACCCAGAGGCGTGTGACCACTCCCGAGCCCAGAGGCGCGCAACCCCGCCCGCACCCGGGTCTCAGCGGGGCCCCGTCTTCCCGATCCCAATTCCTGCCGGTCAATCCCCCCTCAGCAATTCCCCTGGCCATCCTTCCAGAGCTCCAGTATGGCTGCTGCAGAACTCGTCGGGCGGCGGCTCGGCGAAGCTCTGGTGCACCCGGTGCATGGCGGTGGGCCAGTCTGGCGTCGCTGCGTCGGCCCTTGGGTCTGCATCGGTGGCCGGTCGCCGAGCATGCGCACCTGGCCGCTTCCGGGGCGTTGAGATTCTTGACGGACTCAGAGGTCAGCAAGCGCGGAGTCTCCCACCCCATGTCTCATAGGGGCTCGTCTGTCCTTGCTTGGCTGCCAGTGGAGCCGTCCCCTCAGCCGGAGACCGCCGGGGGAACTGCGCCGAGCACATTCCAGGCCGCTGTTGTATCGCCTGAGCCATAGTTCTTTTGTGTCGCCTGAGCCGTAGTTCTTAAAGTGTGGTCTTTGGGTCACCGGCATCAGCATCATCCCACATACCCCTCTTTTATTCTAGTTGTAGAGCATCTACTCAGCCAGCCCTATGGTGGTCTTGGATGGTGTCTGCTCTGCTCTCTTGTCGTAGTCTCAAAGTTGTTGTGGTAGGCAACAATCAGGCTTCCGCCCTATGCCTCCATCTTGGTCCTCCTTTGTATAGTTAAGTCTTGATTGTTGTTGGTGTCACTGGGGGGGCTCTCTTTGTCTATAAAGGAAGAGTTGCTGTGCAGGAGACACGTTTATGGGCCGGGTCTTGGTGCAGCAAAGCTTTGGCGCTCACTGAATATTCCCGTTGAATGTGTCCCTTATGCATGTGGTTGAAATCTGGTGTCATCTCCCACAGACCACTAGATGCCCTCGTTTCTGGGTCTCCAATGGGGTGTAGATCAGCTACTGCCTTAGGCACTCAGCAAGGATTACAGCAAAAACTGTAGTTTCTTCCTCCTGTCTGAGTGGCCCTGGAGCAGTCCGACTAGAACAGCAGATCATCTGGTCCGCTGCCAGAGGGCAGGCCACCCACATGCATAAGCCGTCGCTTGGGGCGCAGGTGTGCCTGCAAGACTTGCGGGGCGGGTCTTCAAAACGTGCGGGGCGGGTCCCAGGGCGGGGCGGGGTCTCAGGGCGCCAACAGGCCATGGTGCGGCGAGCCTCGATGGCTGTGAGTCTGGTCCTTCTGCCTTCCACGTATCTAAGTCCCCTCGTTCCGCACTCCAGCGCAGCAACCACTGATTGCTGGGCGCACCTCCGCAAAAGTCCCGCCTCTCCCCGCAGGCATCTGGGTCTCCCGGGGTTCGCCAGAAGATGGGTTTCAGGGTGATGGAGAGCTAATCTCCCTTAGGTTTGGAACAAAAGCCCCTTTCCCCCGCCACCAGCCAGACCCACGCACCTCCACACCTCATCCCCTCCGATTTCGCTGGGTGCGAGGCAACAGAACAGCCTTTAACCTCCGCCGCCATCTTTTTCAAACTTCTCAATTTGTGCTTCTTAATCCCTTCATTTCAGTCAACTCTACTGAAGTCTAGCGCCGCCGGGAGGTGCACGGAAAGGGCGCCCGGGCCTCCGTCCGGTGCGCGGTGCGCGCGTCCCGCGGAACCAGGCGCGCGAGGGCTGCGCGGCGGGGACGGGTGCTGGGAGGCCGCCGGGCTCCAGGCACCGCCATCGCTGCATTCCGGACGTCGCCGCCGCGGCGTCCCCCCAATTTATACTTCTTAATCCCTTGAATTCAGTCAACTCTACTGAAGTCTAGCGCCGCCGGGAGGTGCACGGAGAGGGCGCCCGGGCCTCCGTCCGGTGTGCGGGGCGCGCGGCCCGCGGCACCAGGCGCGCGGGGACTGCGCGGCGGGGACGGGTGCTGGAAGGCCGCCGGGCTCCGGGCGCCGCCACTGCGGCGGCGTCCCCAGCGTCCCGGGCCGGGCGGCCTGCGGGGGCGGCGGAGTTGCGAAAGTGAGTGAGTTTCCCAGGGTTTCGCCCGGAATGGGGTTCAGTGCAATCGGAGCTGGCGCTCAGCGCACTCCGGAGCCTTTATCTCCTTCCTGCCAGTGAACTCCGGCCAGGTCATCAGCCGCCCCCTCCTCTCCGGTTCCATCCTCCCCGCAGGCGCGTGTGCTCGTGTCTCCGCCCGTTTCTCCATACCTCAGGCTTTTACGGCTTCCCCGACTGTCCCCGTGGCCTTCTCCTTCCCCCCAGCTGTGGGCATTTCAGTCCGCCAGCTCTCCTGTGGTTCTGGACGATGTCCGTTCTGACCTCTAGTTGTATTTTTGAAATTGTTGTGCCCGGCTGCAGGTTAGGTGTTTAACCTATGCCGCCATCTTGGTTTCTCTGGACTTATGATTTTAAAATTTTAGATTTTTTTCCCCCACAGAGGGAAATTTCTATGAAGTACACTGAAAGACAAGGGCCCCAAAACAAAAATTTTAGAGGAAGATCCCTGTTCTGGGGAAAAAAAAAAAATTTTCTGACTGAGAATACCCTTTATATTTCTACCTACACTTCAGTCTTATGGGCCCCTAGGCTGTTTAAATATATAAGCTATACTTTTTTCCTCTTCTTTCTTATTTCTTGGCCATTTTTTGTTCCCTGTTATTTTGCCCAGTTCTCAATTTTCTCCTAAAGAGACTATTCTTTCTACATATAGATGCTAACCCTATTAAAGATGGCAACCTGACACTAGGGTCTAATTTAGAATCTAAATTGGGTCTTAAATAATTTCATTATTTATTGCTTAAAGGCTCATCCTATTCTGTCAGAGATCCTTACTCTGGGTTCAACTCCATATACGTTTGTGTGATTTCTTTATGTTAAACTGTGAAATCATTACATTGCATGATCATTATTTTCTAAGTCCACTGCTAATATCTTTTTCTAAATATCAAAATATGCTAAAATTTCAAAAGCCATTTAAGAAGGAAAAACTAAATGACTAAATTCATGTATAAATTTCTAGTGTTGAAGATGGTTGTCAGTTGAAGTAAAATTCATAATTTTCTTATCACTGTCTTATAAGGTATATCTCTAATATCTGAGGTTAGCAAGCTATTTCACATGTGTATGTATAAATAAATAACTGGGGGAAAGGTTAACAACCTAATGAATTAGGGCTCTATTTACAATTATACTATCAAAATTAATCTAAGGAAGAGCTAAATGCTCTAGTGAAAATTCCAAGTCTCATTAACTATTGTGCCAGAAACTTTAATTAAAACAGAACACCTCATTTAAATGATTAGCTTTGACAATTTAAGCATGAGTATAGGTCTAATTTATTAACTTGTTGATCACTGTCTCTGTTATGCGAATTAGATGCCATATGTTAGCCATGTCTCTGAGAAGATAGCAATATTACCACCTGGTTATACCACCCAAGTCATGAGCTGTCACCATCCACTTAAAAAGTCCCAACAGGAAGAATATGTCAATCAGCCAAGAATATAAACTTCAAGCTACCTTTGTACAATACTTTGCTCCATAAAATGGAATTGGGAACAGGGGGTGATTAAATAACAATACTGAAATAAAAACTATCAACTAATTTCAAAACTAGACTTGTTTGAAGGAAAAAGTGAAAATAAATAGGGGTGATTAAATAACAATACTGAAATAAAAACTATCAACTAATTTCAAAACTAGACTTGTTTGAAGGAAAAAATGAAAATGAATAGATGGGTCAAAATTGTCTTTTGTTCAAAAACCAACATACATATAAGAAATATTTCAAAGCAGATACATCACAGAGACATACATGTCACCTCTAAGATGAGATAAATGCTGAGTTATTGAAAGCTGATCAAAATGAATGACTTACAAGCATTCCATTTTCAATCCAAGGCTGTCACAATAGCATCAGTGCAACATCCAACCCTGCAGCTTCATAAACAAATCCTAGACTTTTAGCCCTGACTGGTGTGGTTCAGTTGGTTGAGCATTGTCCTGTGCATTGAACTAAAGGTTGCCAGTTCAATTCCCAGTTAGGGCATGAGCCTGGGTTTTGGGCTCCACCCAGGACAGAGGGTGTACAGGAGGCAGCAGATCACTGCTCTCTGACATCAATGTTTCTCTCTCTGTCTCCCTCTCCCTTCCTCTCTCTAAAAATTACTTTTATAGTGACACTTTTAAAAATAATTTTCCGTTTATATTAGTTATAAGCACTTTTAATCTACTTCATGCAAAGCATGTTTTAAATGGCAAAAGCTTTGCTCTGCACCAGTACCAGTATTACTGGTTCTATGTTAAGTGAAAGTTCTTAACGTGGTAAAATTATGCCCACTTACGAAAAATGAGGATTTGTCTCTCAAGATAAAAAAAAAAAAAAATTGAAAAATATAATGGGGGAAAAAAGGTCCCATTCATAACCAAAAACAAGGAAAAATCAACCTAATGCTAAATTTAACCAGAAATAAAGACACTTCAGAATTTCACAGAGGGATATTAAAAAATAAAAAATAGAGGGAGAGAGAGGTAAGGAGGGAAAAAATTAAAATAATGAAGATTGCATGAATCCCTAAATGAGAGGTTTAAAATATTTATAAGGACACAAGTCCCTCAATTTAAGCTATACATTTATGTAATTCAAATTTAAACCCAAGAAAGTATGTATGTGTGTGGTTTTTGGTGGGGGAGGGGGAAGAGTTCAAAAGGTATTCTAAACTTCAAGTAAAAAAAAACATAGAATGACCCTCCCTCCACCCCAAACACACAAACAGAAAAAGGAAAGAAAAAAAAAAATACAGTAATAAGGGAGACTTTATAGTTTCAAATTAGAATATTACAAAACCTCAAAAGTTAAAACAGTGTACTTCTGGTATAGAAACATATAGATAGATGAGGAGAAAAATATCAAGTCCAGAAACAGATCTCAATACATACTGAAGAACTGTTTCTTACTCGGAGATTAGATTATAAAGTTATCACACAAAGTGAAACATTTCATACAGGCAAAAATTACCCAAGAAAAGTCCTGGATCATGTCAAAATCAGTAGAAACTGAACCATAGGAAGCTCAGAAGCCAAGAACTAACTTTTATTGTTTCTCTTTGCATTTCATCTCTCTCACCTCCACAGCCTTTAGCCAAAATGCAAGGATGATATACAGTGCTATCACAAAGAATTAAGTATTTGATGGAAACTGCTATCCTATTTAGTGAGACCACAATCCTATATAATAAAAGGCTAATATGCAAATAGACCAAACGGTGGAACAACCGGAACAACCAACCAAACAACCGGTCGCTATGACATGTGCTGACCACCAGGGGGCGGTGGGCACTGGCTGCGGCAGGATGGTGGAGCAGGTGAGTGGGGGTGCCAGACCAAGACAGGGCGCCAGTTGCTGTCATCGGAGCGAGCCTCTGGTGGTTACTGAAAATTCTTTGCTCCCGCGCGCTGTGGTCCCACCCGGCGCTCGCACCTGCTGCCGGTACCAGCCCCCTCGCAGCCGCTGCCGGCACCACCACTTGCACCCGCTGTAGGTGCCTGGCACTGGTCCTGATCACTCAGTGCCATCAGCGGTGCAAGCAATGGCTGCCAGCCCCAATAGCCCATAAGGGCTTCTCTACCTCTCCCTGCTCCTGAGGGGCAATCGGGGCAGCAGCCGCTGCATGCACCCACTGACGGCGCTGGCCCCACTCGCACCTGCTGCTGGTGCTAGTCCCAATCGCTCCGTGCCATCAGTGGGTGCAAGTGGCGCTGTCAGTGCGTGGGAGCAGCAGCAGTGGGAGCGGGGCTGGCAGCAGACAGGGACCCGGGGCCGCGGTGGGAGGGGCCAGGCGGAGGTGTGGAGGATGGGGTGAGACCCGCCCCTGTGCCTACCGCAGCCTCACAGCCCACAGTTCCTTTCAAGGTGCATGAAATCGTGCACTGGGCCCCTAGTAATATAATAAAGAGCATGGAATAGTCTGCAACATGGCCCAGGTAAGGAGGGCACCTTTGCCCTTATCCATCACACCAGGAAAGCAGCAGCTGTAGGAGAGGCTGCAGGCACTACTACCAGACACATGCCCAGCCTCATCCAGGCAGCTAAAGGCCAGCGCTTTTGCTGCATTTGAGGAAGGTAATGAAAACCTACAGATCAAGCCTTACACATCTAAATGAGAATACTCTAAAAATTTTAAGTAGCAAAAAATGTTGTACAACAGGATCAAGATCCCATTTAGGGTGCCTTGACCTAGGGAAAGAAAGGTTTCATGGGGTGATGTCACTGAGCACCACAATTAGGAAAAAAATTGTTTCAACTTTTCTCAACACCCAATGCCCCTCCACTAATCAATCACACCTTCATATATATGAATGCTTTTGAAAAGTGAAATGTTATAGTAGCAGACTTTGTATAGTAAAATTAGGAATAATTTCTCTAACTTTTACATTTTCCATACTGACCAGGTACTTCATTTGTCAAAAGAAACTTACAATATTATAAAAAAGAAAAAACATAATATGAAAGACCACCTCCATTTAAGTTAAACGTTAAGTTAACATCTACATGCTTTCATTTTATGTAAAATTAATCTACCAAGGTTTCTGGCAAGAAAAGAACTCACAGTAGGGAGGAAAATATGACTTTTCTGTATTTGCTAGAAGAAACAGCAGGCATATAAACCATTCATTCTGTAAGATGATTCATGCAAAATCACTTTGTACAACATAACAGTTACAAAAGTTATCCTAATGCACTGAAAACATCAAAACCTGCAATATGGTAAAAATTATATTTTCCTTGTCAAGGAATTTTTCAGTGTTGCAAGTTAGTCATTATTTGTAAATCTCATGCATCAAAATAAAGGTGACCAAATGTTTTTGGAAAAGTAACTTCACTCTAAAACCCACTGGTAATTGAAGGTACTTACTCATATACTCACAGCTAAACAGTAATATCAAATGTTAAGTGCTCGGGGGTACAAAGGACTGAATTCCAAAACTAAGGAACATTTAAATAGGTCAATGATTAAAGTACATTATTCAGTATTTTTCGTAAAATACAAAATTTGGTAAGACCTTATAAAAACTCTGGCACGTTGTTTCCCTCACATATTATGAACTTCATTGGCAAGTTAAGTTAAAACATCATCACAAGTGAAATTAGTAAAAATGGTGGAATAAAGAACTCCGAAATGCAGCCCTCCATAAAAGCAACGAAAAAAAATGGCAAAACTGTCACATTCAGCTTTCTTGGGATTCAGGAAACTAAAGCTTGCAGCAGCCAGGAGAACACTTAATGAAGAAAAACCAGGACATTTCAGTAAGAACAGAGAGTTTTGTGGTATATTACCTTACCTTAGTCCCATCCCCCAGCTTTCCAACTTAGCAGTAGCCTTGAAGTAAGACTGCACTTCAGCCACCAGTACCAGAGGAGAAGAATGGGGCCTCATTCTCAAAGAATTTTAATTATTTGTTTTGACCTGTCTGGTGGCTTTTAAAAACAAAACAAGACCAAAAAAAGCACTTGCCCTATTTTGTCCAACTCAGCATTCAACCAGTGCTAAAGGGACCACATGGAAGACATTTACCAGCGAATATGTTAGTTGCTGCTGCCTGAGGTCATGGGTAACAGTTGGACTGAACAGTAGCCTAACCCACAGCTTTGAGGAAAGGCTGGGAAGGGAATAAGGGCTTTAGGGAATAAGGGCTTAAAGAGCTCTGACATATTCCTGGGAAATCCAGAAGACCACACACATGCTGAAAGACTCAAAGAAAGCTGGGTGGCCATACAAATATCAGAAAAAAAACATGCCTGAAGACAAAAGTTGCTATGTGAGAGAAAGGACATTTTAAAATGACTAGAGGCCCGATGCATAGATTCGTGCACCAGTGGGGTTCCTCAGCCTGGCCTGGGGGGACTGGGCCAAAACCGGCTCTACGACATCCCCCAGGGGTCCTGGATTGCAAGAGGGTGGTTCTTGTGTGATGCACCCAGGAATCAGGCACCCTCCTCTCTGGTTCCAGGTGTGCCACCTGAGAACCACAGCTGCCAAGTCACCACAGTTTAGCAGCTCCTGCATTGAGTGTCTGCCCCCTGGTGGTCATTGCATGCCATAGCTACATGTCGGACGGTTGAAAGGTCACTTAGGCTTTTATATAGAGAGATTTTAAAGAAAGTCAATCCATCAAGAATATCAAACAATTATAAATATATGTAAACCTAAGACAGAGTCACAAAGTTCATGAAGCATAAATTGATAGAACTGAAAGAAGTAGGCAATTCAACAATAATAGTTGGAGACTTCAATACACTACTTTCAATAATGGATATAAAACCTAACAGAAGGTCCAAAGGAAATTGAAAATTTGAACAATATAAACCAAATAGATCTAACATATCTACAGAACATTCCACCCAACAAGAGCAAAATATACATTCTTCTCTAGGGCACCTGAACATTCTCTAGGCAGATCATATGTTGGGCCACAAAACAGGTCTCAATAAATTTTAAAAGATTAAAGTTATACAAATATGTTCTCCAAACAAAATTAGAAATCAATAACAGAAGGAAATTTGAAAAATCCACCCTGGATATACTTGCTTTTCTCTAGTTTTGCCAAGTATGTACTCTAAACATTATAATGGAGGTTTTGGCCAAGGCAATTAGGCAAGAAAAAGAAATAAAATGCATCCAGATTAAAAATAAAGAACAAAACTATATTTACAAGATGGCATTATCTACTATATATATATATATATATATATATATATATGTATATGTATGTATGTATATAACCAGGTAAGGTATCCACAAAATAATCTATTAGCGTTAATAAAGAGTTCAGCAAGTTTTTATACTCTATACCGTTTTGGAAGCTTTATAACCTGGAATTACTGAGATTTTTCATATCAGTGATGCTCTTTGCAAATACCTAAGTAGTTTAAGATAAAAATTCAATTTCCCTTAAAATGCTTAGTTTAACAGAATCAACTCTATGTTAAACATGGCAAATTCTGACATTAGGGAATCAGAGTATGATTTTGTGTCAACTGCCTCAGTCTAAGAAATCACCAGATGAGTCACAGAAGAAAGAGCACAGAACTTGGAATTGGCCACTGGCAGAGAAAGCCAACCTCTATGGAACGCTCTAATTAACAAATTTGTAATTAACAAGTGTAACCTAGGCAAAAAGATAAATCACTAAAAACCATTTCCCCAGATTAGACAGGACTAAGTAAGCCTCAAGTCAGTCAGATGTTTCAAAACAACAATAAAAGACTCTACCAGGTAAGGGACTTCATGTTTCAACAATAATGGCCATGCTAAAAAGTCTGAAATACCCCAGTAAGGGGTGGGAATTAAAATAAGCTCCAGGAAAAGATTAGCTTTAATAGACCATTAAATTCAGTAAGATCTGTCCACTATTATCAAATCAATAAATATTGATATTTTTCACAATCAACTAATCCTCTCAAAACCTCTACCTCCATCCCCCCAAAAAGGAAAAGAAAGGCATTTACCTCTTCTAAGCTAGGGAGCGAAGAAGAAGATACTGTTCGAGATGACAATGGGTGAAATGGCTCTTGACCAATAGCGTGTTGATGATTCTGTATTTGTACAAAAGGGTTTTGTGGTGGCCTGTGAGGCAACGGAGGTAGGCCATAGGGAAAACCCGGCCCCATTAGGTGATTCTGTTGTAAGTTAGCAAAAGTCCATGCTCCATCAGATGCCAGGTATTTCAAGGGAGGAGGGGCAAGGTGTTCAGATGGCAACGAGAAAGGCGAGCTGAATATCTGGGGTGGCAGTCGCTGCGGAAATGCTGGGTTGTTGGCTACTTCAACGTCTCTGCTATTGTCGTTAAAGTTAGAAAAATGGCTACTGTGGTCTGTACTGGAGGGGGGAGAGGGGACTGCTGGTGGGCTCCTAGTCTGAATTTGTCTATACTGCAGAAGTCTTGATTGAGGTGGTGGCATCTCAGCTAGTTCCCGTGCTTCACTTTGATCACGATTTGACAGTTCTCTGAGTAAGTCCTGAAACCTACATAAAGACGATTAAATGTGAGGAGGAGAAAACAAAAGAAAGGCTCCATCACATTAAGGAGAGTTTAGTCAACTACGTGTGCAATTTCTACAAACAAAATCATAACACATAACTTGAACTAACATTAATTAATCTCAAATATAAGCATTAATACTTAACAGATGTGGAATTAAAAACACTAAATATGTTCCATTGCCTCATTTCTTTCTTTTCCCTTTGTATTAAGAACAACTGTCCTAGTCTCTACATGCCCCTGATAACTGGCAGTGATAAAAGGTCACCACAATGGTGGGCCTTATTCAGAAGGGATTAGGAAACACTTGACATGACACTCACATGACACTAGCCCTAAAAACAAATTTAGAGTCAGTAATGAACACTCATAAATACCTGTAGTTCAAAGAAGGTAGAATTCTGTGCTACTAGGAAAAAAGTTAATAACAAATTTATAATTTTTAACTTTTAACCACTGATTTACTTGTCTTCATTCATTCTTTGTAAGTATAACTACTGAGTAAGAAGAAGAAAAAATTACTGAGTAGGACAGTATGTTTCTCTTTTAGAAGAGACCCCACATCACTTCTCGGCCTTTCGGCTAAGACCAAGCGCAGAAGAGACCACAAAGCACAGAGCCATGTTAGCTTAGAGTTTACAGCAGGCTGTCCATACCCAGATTTACAGAGTTAAACTGATTCTCTATATTTCAGGGTCAATCAATAGAACTGTGCAGTATGTGCCCAGAAGGCCAGCATCCAATTTCTTTGGGACAATATTCCAACTTAAGGCTAAGAGGATAGCATTCAAGAATGAAAAGAGTGGGTGGGTCCTGTTTGAGGCTGGTTTTAGTTGCTAAAATACCTTGACTCTGTCGTTTCTGCTTCACCTTCGGCACCGCTGGGCAGCTTCCAGTCTGCCCTCACTGGCGGCTGATGTAATCCAATGGGCGGCTGAGGAAGATGCTGGAGGTGAGGGTGAGGATGGTGATGGTGTGAGTATGGAATACTGCCCTGACTCAGATAGGCGTGATGCTCACTCCACTGCTGTAACCGCACTTGCTGCTGTCGTACTGTTTCCAGGGCTACATTCCCATGCATACGATCTGCAAAAACATTTGCGAAAAGTTTAAGTTTTCATGCATTCAGGGTTTCCAGTTAGTTTTTTCAAGAGTTTTTACAACCAGATTTTCTCCACAAAGACAAAGAATTGGCTACAGTTTTCACTTTGGAGAAAGCAAATGTTTTTTAAATTTACCAGTAACCAGAGTTATCGTAATGATGATGATGATGATAATCATGTAACCTGGCATCGACTGGATGCTTAATGTTACATAGCATTTAGAACTAGATTCTGATTATTACACTAAGTGATTGATTTTTGCTGGCATTATTTAAAGAAATGAATGAAACCTGATCCACATTAATACTGCAAAGTACATGTCATTTTAAGTAAATAATCTCTGAATTTGTCACATTCAGCAGTGACAGGGGAACTTACCTAAAGCCTCCCCTATTGGCAATCCTGGGGGGTTCTCATCGGTGAAGTTATTCAGATGTGAAGGAAGAAGGGGGCCAGGCTGTGCAATGGCTCGTAAGGGACTGTGGCCTTCCTGCAGCACGGGAGGGGGCTGCTGCTCAGGGATCACAGCCTCTGCAGGAGGGGACTGTGGTCGATGAGAAACTGCATTATTAAAAAAAGCACTGTTGGGCCCTGCCTGGTAGGCAGGAGAAAGCTGAGGAGGTGGCTGTGGAGGCAGCTGATTCAAAGGATTCTGCTGCTGGACTACCTGATTTGGCTGGGGTGGCATTTGGTTTGCTTGTTCAGGCAAATTATTCTGCTGCTGGTTTAACAAGGTGTGCTGCTGCGGAACTGGAAATGGTGCTCTTGGTAACTGGGGAAGGGGATGAAAATGACGACCAGGGATGGCATACTGTGCAGGGGGAGCAGGAAGGGGGAGGTTTATGTGTCTTGGGTTGAGATTATCTTTGCGATGAAATTTGGTATTGGGATAAACAACACCAGGACGTGATTCAGGACTTCTGGTCTGTGGACTTGACTCCAAATCAATCTAGGAAAAAATGAGAAATCTTTTTTAACTGGATAATCTGAGTCCGGTGGCTCTCCACCTTTCCCCACCCCTACCACATCTTAAGGATATTATACATTCTTATCAGTAATAGCAGGAGTACAGGGTACCCAATCAATCACTTTCTGACAATAAAATTAGGGCATAGTATTTTTTAAATTAGGAAAGATGAAACAGATAAACAGCATATTAAATCTGAGTCATAAGAAGAGATATTGCCATTTTATTAGCATATCCACTTTAATTCATTCAAAAAACATTATTTTTAATTTCACACTTTCTTCCTTAGAAGATAACCATTTCTTTCTTTCGGATATAAATCATTAAAATGTGTTCTTTCTTCAAACATATATCTCTTCTTCAAACATACTTCTATTAATTTAAAAAACGTGAAGTGAACAAATAATTTATATATCACCTTTGTATAATCAGTTTGGTTATCAATTTTTGCCATTAGTGACTGACATTTATTCCTTCAAGAAACAATTTTTGAGGGCTTTCTAAGGGCATTGTACCTGGTGCTGGAGATTAGAAAGCAATAAGAGGAGTTAGTCTGTGCCCACAAGAGCTTAGAACAGCAGGGGTTGGCCAGCTATGGCCCCCAAGCCATTTCTAGCCCAAAAGATTTTTGTAAGTTTTCCTGGAACACAGCTCATTCACTTACATGCTGCCTATGGCTGCTTTCTCACTATAGTGGCAGAGTTGAACGGTTGCAACAGAAAACATGACCCACGAAGCCTGAAGATTTATTATCTGGTCTTTTGCAGAAAAAGTTTGCTAAGTCCTGGCTTAGAGTCCAGTAGAGGACACCAACATGTAAATATAAAATGAGAAGTGCTGTAAGAGGAAATGATGAGATCCTAGTGCCTGGGAAAATTAAGTGGCTTCACACAGGCTACGGCAATTGTACTGAATTTTGCACAAAGAGCTGGAATTTTCCAGGGAGGGAAGGATATTCTCGGTAAAGGTAATAGCTTATACAAAGGTGGAGAGAGGAGAAAAAGTAGGCACATTTGAAGAGCATGAGAAGTTTTGTGTACATAGAGGTGGAACTTCACTTGTTTATGTATTAGTTTTCCCCTTCTTGACAAATGAAGATGCACACGACCTTGAATGATTCAATACTGGGCATAAACATTTTTTAAATCCTGTAAACTGTGGCAAGTTCCAAAGGCTTATAAACTAGGGAATGCAGCCATCCTGAAACATGAGTCTGATTGTAAGTGGTGACAATGTGAAAAATGAAATACAAGGCGGAAAGAAGCAATTTTTGTTTTCCATCTCTGACAAAGCACTCAATGAGCTGCTTTGGTACATCAATGTCCTTACAAGTTTCAATGTTGAAATAGTCACTGAAGATTACTTGCCTTACCAAAGGCTCTCAAGTTAGAAATGGAACTGGCCACTCCCAAGAACAAGTAGCTTGTTCCTGATCTGAAGCTGAGGTACACCTAGCAAGCAAGCTATAGCAACTGATGGTTTCAATGTGCCAGTCCAATCCCAAGTGCACTCTCATCTCTAATCACTAGCTCTAATGGACTGCCATTACATTGGGCCAATAAGTTCCTTAAGATTACTAGGTGTACACAAATAGTCTAGAAAATGAAATGAGCAGGATGACCATTCTGTCCCAGTGGGCCCAAGCTGCTGCAAAACCTGCTTTTCAAATGTCTCAGAGCCTGATTAAAGTTCTTTATAAACAAACATTTTGCCCCATAATTTTTTTTTATTTTAATGGCTGACGCTACATTCAGCTGGGATGTACTTTTTCAAAGACTGTTGATATGCACTTTGATTGCACGAGGGAGACCATGATTAGATGTCAAGGTTGTTTGTGGATAAGGGCTGTTCTAATTGCCTCCTTCACTTCTGACTTTGACATAGACAGGAAGCTAGGCCAGTGCCAGAGAAATTTAGATCAAGACGTGCTACTTTATGATACTACAAAGGGCTAGGACAGTGGTCGGCAAACCGCGGCTCGCGAGCCACATGCGGCTCTTTGGCCCCTTGAGTGTAGCTTTTCCACAAAATACCAAGGCCTGGCCAAGTCTATTTTGAAGAAGTGGTGTTAGAAGAAGTTTAAGTTTAAAAAATTTGGCTCTCAAAAGAAATTTCAATCATTGTACTGTTGATATTTGGCTCTGTTGACTAATGAGTTTGCCGACCACTGGGCTAGGAGAATAGAGAACTCTAAGGTCTGAAGGAGTCTGGGTCTACAATTATCAGAATTAAACTATCACTTTCCTCTTAATAATAAGTTCCTGACTCAAGGATAACTAGCCTCCCCTTTCACCCCTCCCCCCACGAACCCTTCCCCCTTTACACCGCAGGACAAAGCATCAGGGTAGGAAAGAAAATAAAACATGTCTATTGGGTTGCCTAGTCTCCTAACAGGGAAGGATCATAACGGAAATTTAAAAACAAGGACCTGAAAGACACTGACTAGTAGCTATCCTGGCTTCAGTTGCTCTGACAGCACCTAAGACTCTTATGCTGGATTTTAACTACCGCTGCACTGTCCCAACATGCCCTGTTCTCTCCCTGCTCCTCTCCCAAATACACATGACTTCCACTATCACTGCCACAGCCCTCTTTCTCTATTGGGAACTTCCCTGGCTGCCTCATTCCCCTGCAGCCCCTCCAGGGGCACTGAGTCCTCCACTGAGTCCTCCCAGCTGTTGAAACTGAGTGAGAGCTACTTATGGGACATAAGTAACTGACTATAGAGAGCAGTTGCTCAAAGCAAGGCTGGGGTTGGAGATCCAGATATGGAAGTCATTATCATGGAAATGGACTAGTGTACAGTAAGAAGCCATAGTATGCAAGGAGAGGTGTGGGACAGAACCCTGAAAACCCCCAACTTAAGGATTAGGAAAAGATGGAAAGGAGGTGGACAGGAACTTATAAAAGGGACAGAAGGTCCTGTTAGAAAGAACTGTGAAAAGTAAAAATGTGTGTCAAAGAAAACAAGATGGTCAAAATGAAAGAAGTAGAAAATAGTGCCAAATATCAAAGATAAGTCACATAAGTCTACAACTGAGGCACGTGCATAGCATTTGGTCCCTTAGAACCCAACAGTTTTGATGAAATTTTGAGGCTTGATACTAGACTGTGCTAGTTAAGAGACATAAAAATAAAGCTGGGGTAGGAAGGAGAAATTAGGTAGTAGCTATAAGAAGATGAAGATAAAGAAAGTATCTTTTACAAAAACAGTCTATCAATCAGTCAATTTACTTATGAACTGAGGAGGAAGAACCTGTAGCTAGAAAGAATCTAAAGATAAATGGGAAGAGAAAACAAGGTTGGTGAGGTGACCAGGAGAGAGATTAGTTTTAATGAGAACTTCTTCTCTAAGCCTGGTGATAAGGAAGCAAAGATGTTCAAGGATGTAGAAAAGTGTTAAGTTTAAGGTTTTAAGATAGCAAGGTGAAATCCTGATGACCGAAGTCTAAGGCAAGATCGTCTCCTGATCAAAAGGATAACAGAAGTTGGAAGATAATCAGGCATGAGGAGAGCTGCTGAGAAAATCAGACAAAAGGAGCTGGGTACATGTAAAAGAAATGTGGGAGAGGCCCTCGGGTTCCCTGAGGTTGGAAAACATAAATGTGCAATGGCACTAATTCAGTCAATACTTTGGTTTTCCCTAACTAGCTCACAAGCACAGAAGCAGAGAAAGTAGATGAACAAATGGATAAAGAGTTAAGGATTTATACAGTGGGTCTGAGGAGAGAACAAGGTGAATGACTTGAGAAAGTTAAGTCTTCCTCTGAGGAGGTTAATTCTTCCTTCTTCTTCACTATACAGCTTCTCCTATTCTGAGAATTTTTTTGGGGGGGAGACAATTTTTAATGACACATCTATTAGCTGTGTCTTCACTGACTACTTTATCATGGAAAGTCTTTTAGTTCAAGTCTATCACCGATATCACAATTTGAGAAAAGTATACTGATAAATTAATAATGTAGCCAAAAAAAAAAGATGGAGGGAGAGAGGGTAACATGACCCACCAGATCACCGTAAAACAATAACATTAAAAATACACATAAAAAAGTAAATTTTTTTTAAAACATTAAGATTCCAAGATGACCAATCAGACTAAATCCATTAGAACAATTCAGTCACTAAATGTAAGCAGCATACCTGTTTTGATTCTGTAAGCTTTTTCTCTGGTGTTCGAATCTTATTAATTTCAGGTCCAGGATTATTTGTATCACTTTTACCTAAGAAAATATTTAAAAATTTTTATAAATAATCTCCAGTGAGGATGTTATATTTCCAATGACTACCCAATATTAGACAAAAGAAAATATTTTAAACATTTTTCACCCATTATTATCAATTTGTATTACTGCTTGAGTTTTGGTCTTAAATTTTCAGAGGCAGTTTCTCTACAAGAAAGAAAATTTATAAATATAGCAAACCACATTGACAAGGCAAAAGCTTTATAAAAGGATATAATCTTAAAACATCAAATAATTCCAAAGATAACAACCCAATCTCCAGGTATTTAAAGCCTAATTTTTCTTAAACTAGACATAGAAAAAAACCTGGCATTCTTGCTTATTTATAAAGGTTCAAAAATTTGATCCTTTATAAATGCAATTAAGCAAAATCCAAATAACATGTCAATCTAATTTAGTAAAGGAATCTAAACTGAGTAAAGATATTCTGAAATGTATGTATGCTATTTAAAGGTAATAGATATTGAACTAAATATAAGTGAAAGAAGTAAAATTAATGTTGAAAATATCAAAATTATAACAGACAATGCCATTCCATCCATTTGAAAGGCTTTTACTATATAAGAATTAACTGATAGAAATTTTCAATTCCTGAAAGAATCCTTGATTTGGGTTCTTGTTCAAAAACATAGGGCTGAAACTTTAAAATGAATTATTACTAAACTTCAAGAAATAAGAACTACAATGTCTGAGATGAAACACACACTGGATGAAATTAGAAGCAGATTAGACAATGCAGAAGAAAAGAGTAGTGAAGCTGAAGGCAAAATATGCAAAATAAAATACAAAAAGAAAATTGATATTTTTTTTAAATGAAAAAGCATCTGTGAGGTGTAGGGAAACTTTAAGCAGACTAATATATGGGTAGTTGGAATTCCTGAAGAAGAGAGAAGGTAAGACAGAAAAAAAATCTAAAGAAATAAAGAGTCAAAACTTTCCAAATTTGATGAAAACTGCAAACCATTCAAGAAGCCCAACAAATCCCAAACACAAGAAGCATGAAGAAAACTACACCAAGAAGTGTTATAATCGAATTACTAAAACCAGTATAAAAGAAACTCTTACAAGCAGGCAGGGAAAAAAAGACACATTTCATACAGAAAACAAACATAAGGGTGATTTCAGATTTCTCTGAAAAACTTCACCACCAGCAGACCTGCACTACAAGGAATGTTAAAAGAACTTGGGGCAGAAGGAAAATTGTATCAGATGAAAACATGAATATATAGAAAAAAATAAAGGTTACCAGAAATGCTACCTACATGGGTAATATAAAATATTATTTTTCTTGTTAAAAACTTTTTAAAAAAATACACGGATATTTTAAGAAAAATAACGTTTAGAGCTTATAACATATGTAAAACTAAAACGCATTATAACAATAGGATAAAGTCTAGGAAAGAGAAAAATAAAATGTTGTAAAAGTTCTTTTACTGTACATGAAGTGGTAAATATAAATTGGAAAGTAGACTGTGTAAGTTTAAGATGTATACTATAAACCTAAAGAAAATACTAAAATAATAAAGTTATAGCTAATAAGTCAATGAAGGAGATAAAAAGGAATCATAAAAAATATTCAAGTAATCCAAAAGAAGGCAGAGTAAAAGAAAAAAGGAAACAAAAAAACAGTTTGGACAAATTAAAAAACCGATAGAGCAAGATGATAAAAATCAAGCCTAACTATATTAATAATAACCGTAAGTATAAATGGTCTACACAATCCTATTAAAAGAAAGAGGTTATCATATTGGATGTTTTTAAACATCAAGAGCTAACTATATGCTTTCTAAAATAAATGCATTTTAAATATAAATACACTAATAGATTAAAAGTAAAGGGTCAATAAATGTACCATGCTAACAATAGTTAAAGCTAAGTGACTTTATTGACATTAAGCAAAGTAGATCTCAGAGCAAAGAATATTACCAGGGATCAAGAAGATCATTCCATAATGATAAATTTGTTAATTAATCAAGAGCACAGTATTTTAAATGTCTATGTACCTAACAACAGAATTTCAAAATTCATCAAGCAAAACTTAAAGAAAAATAGACAAATACCAATTATATTTGAAGATTTCTACTTTTATTATTTTTTAAATATATATATACTAGAGGCCCGATGCATGAAGATTCGTGCAAGAATGGGCCTTCCTTCCCCTGTCTGCTGGCACCGCCTTCACTCTGGCCAGAGCCGCCTTTCTGCCTTCCCATGCTGCCCAGAGGCCCAGAGTGGCTGGGGTGGTGCGGAACACCTGTGTCATTGCCAACGCAAGCGTCCTGCCCTGCCCTGGCCACTCAGCGCCTGTGTATGCAAATTAACCCGCCATCTTTGTTGGGTTAATTTGCATGTTCACTCCTGATTGGCTGGTGGGCGTCACAAAGGTACAGTCAATTAGCATGTTGCTCTTTTATTAGTGTAGATATATTTTTTAAATTATTTTTTAATATGGAACGCTTCACAAATTTGCGTGTCATCCTTGCACAGGGGCCATGCTAATCTTCTCTGTATTGTTCCAATTATAGTATATGTGCTACTAAAGTGAGCACTTAAAGATATATTTTTTACTGATTTCAGAGAGGAAGGGAAAAGGAGAGAGAGATAGAAACAACAATGATGAGAGAGAATCATTGACAGGCTGCCTCCTGCACACCCCCTACTGGGGATCGAGCCCACAACCCAGGTATGTGCGCCCTTGACCGGAATCGAACCTGGGACCCTTCAGTCCACAAGCTGACGCTCTATACACTGAACCAAACTGGCTAGGGCATATTTGAAGATTTCAATATTCCTCTCTCAATATTTATTTGTTTAAAAGTATGTAGAAAATCAGCAAGGATATAGCAGGCTTAAGCAAAGTCTTAATCAGGTCCAGGATTATTTGTATCACTTTTACCTAAGAAAATATTTAAAAATTTTTATAAATAATCTCCAGTGAGGATGTTATATTTCCAATGACTATCAAACAATTTGACTAATTAACATTTATAGAGCACTCCTTTCTTCTCAAGTGCACAGGGAAAATTTACAAAGATAGACCATACAGTGGATCATAAAACAAATCTCAGTAAATTCAAAAGGATTCGATTCATATAAAATATATTCTCTCACCACAATGAAATTAAAGAAGTCAATAATAGAAAAATTATTAGAAAATCTCCAATGATTAAAAAAACTCACCTTCCTAAATAATCCAGGGGTCTAATTTGTAGAGAAATGATAAAGTATACAGAACGAAATGAAATAAAAATATAACTCTGTACACTGAGGAGGAAAATTGTAACACTAAATATCTAATCTCTCACCTTAAAAATATATATGCAAGAGTTATATACTGAAAACCTTTTTAAAAAATGAAAAAGATTAAAAATCTTGAGAGAGACATGTCCTCTTTATATATCAGAATACTCAATATTGTTTAGATGTCAATTCCCCCATATTGACCTACAGATTCAACACAATCCCAATCAAAATCCTAGCAGGCTTTTCTGTAGCACCTCATGAGCTGATTTTAAAATGTATATGGAAAAGCAAAGGACCTGGAATAGACAATTTGGAAAAAGAACAAAATTGGAAGATTTATATTACTGATTTCAAGGCTTATAAAGCTATAATAATCAAGACAGCGTATTTGGCATAAACACAAACATATGCATCAATTGAACAGAATAGACTTCACATATGTAGTCAACTGATTTCCAAAAGAGGCACCAAGTTAGTTTAATGGAAGGACAGCATTTTCAAATGGTGCTGAAACCACTGAATATATATACTAGTATATGCAAAAACAAAATAAAACCCCTTCAATTCTTACCTCACACCATATACAAAAATTAACTCAAAATGAACCTAATGTAAGAGCTAAAACTATGAAAATTATAGAAAAAAAAAGATGATCTTTGTGATCTTGAATAAGGCAAAAATTTTTAGACTGTTATGAAAATGAAAAGGCAAGCCATATCCTGGGAGAAAATATTTCAAAACATATGTTTAATTAAAGATTTATATCCAGAATTTTTAAAGAATTCTCATAATGAAATAAGACAAACCAATAAAAACTTGGGCAAAAATTAAGAGTACATGCTTCATTAAAGATATACAGATGTCAAATAAGCCCAATAAAAAGATATTAAACATCATTAATTATCAGGAACATGCAAATTAATACCATAATCAGATACTATCAGATAACCACTAGCCAGGGTAAAGTTAAAAAGATTGACAATATCAAGTGCTGATAAGAATGTGGAGCAACTAGAAATCTCATACATTACTAGTAGAAATGAAAAATGGTCCAGTCACATTGGAAAATAGTATGGCAATTTCTTATGACATTTCACTCCCGGGTGTTTATCCAAGAGAAATGAAAATACATGTTCACACATATGTTCATAGTGCTTAGGAACCAAAAACTAGAAATAACTAGGGTGTCCATCAATTGACAAACAGATAAAAATACTGTGATGCATCCATGTAGTGGAATATTAATCAACAGTAAAAATGAACAAATAATTGACACAGGTAATATGAATGAATCTCAAATGTATTAAGCTAAGTGAACAAAGCCAAACACAAAAAAACTACTTCCCCTATGACTCTATTTATGATATACTAAAGTAGAGACAAAAGTCAGATTAGTGGTTGCCCAGGGCTGGGGATTGGAGGAGACTTACTGCAAAGGGATATGAAGGAATTGTTTGAGGTCATGTGACTATCCTGTGTCTTGATTAACAACTCTGTATATTTTGTCGGAGCATATCAAACATTTTAAAAGAGTGAATTTTACTGTATATAAGTTATACCTCAATAAACCTGATGTTAAAAACTAGAGTAGGCCCTGGCCAGTGTGGCTGTTAGTTGGAGCATCGTCCTGTGCGAGGAAAAGGGTTTGATTCCTGGTCAGGGCACATACTCAGGTTTCGGGTTCAATCCCCAGCTAGAAGGTATATGGGAGGCAACTGATCGATGTTTCTCTCTCCCACTGATGTCTCTCTCTCTCCCTTCCTCTCTCTTAAATCAATTAAATAAATGTCCTCAGGTGAGGATTTAAAAAAAACCCCACCAACATATATATATATATATATGATGGCTAACTTTCCTTTATTTACAATTATAGGAGACAAGAGACTATGACTTGCATAAGAAACAACTAGTTTAAATCAACTATTGCCACAGTAGTGTTAATGTTTAATATACAACAAAAATACCTTGGACTAACAAAAATGTTTAAGAGATAAGGGTTTTCTGTCTCAATATTAAATGACTACCATTTGAAATACTTTAAATATTAAAATTTAATATTTTTTCAGGAAATTGGTAATGCCAATCATAGCTGGTACATTACATGCAAATTTTATATCTGTATATCTTCCAGAGAGAATCCACCATTTTTATGTCAGATTTTTCTCAAAGAGGTCTATGACCTATAAAGAAGTTAACAATCATACTGTTAAAGGAACTTTCTATGTTGATACAGGTTAGCCTATCATCAGTTTAGGAACATGAGACCAGCAAAGCAACCCACCATTTCGATGTTGCTCATGCTGATCCTTCTCCTGATGCGGGTTCTGTGGCTGCCCTATGCTGACAGGGGGATGATGCCCAAGGCCATAAGGTAGAGGAGACCCCCGTCCATGTGTCTGTAAGAGGTTCATATTGTAGGCCATCGCTGCCTGGTGTGTAATGATTCGAGGATCAACTGCAAACCTACCCTGGTATCCTGTCCATGGTACCTAGGTTATTACAAAAAACAAAATAATTTCATTATGTACATTTTGGAAGGCAAACTTCTATAGAAAAAAGCAAACTCACACAGAGAAATGTTAATTTTATCAAAATGAATAAGTACAGTCAATGCTAATGATAACAATTGATAGAATTACTGCTATATCTCAACTAGCCTGAAATGGCTTCCTGAATCTTTAGTGTATAAGGGAAAATTTATCACTATACAGGTTAGGAAGAAACTGGAAACTTAAATTGGTAATTATTTTTTGAAGCATTAAATCATCTTATAATCTTGAACCATTTCCCCTCAATATGAATGTATACATGTCACAGATTATCCTGAAAATTATCTTTTAAAGTCCTAAGTGCATAGTTACAGTGTTTAATAGACTGAATAAGAGAACCGGGGGAAAAATTAAGAAACAATTTAGTCTAAGGAATCTCAACTCAAAAAATAGGTATTCTAACTTTATATGAATAATCCAATCATTTAATGTTCATTTATGATATAGGCAAAATTTTAAAAGATCATTCATTTAATCAAGGCTTTTGATTAATTCAGCTCTTCCTTTAAATACAGAAACAGAAAATTTCTTTAGGTGTGTGTGTATATATATATATATATATATAAAATCCCTGTATATTAACATAAAAGGGATAAATACAAATGACATCTGAGCTACCTCCCTATTATTTTATTATAACTGCTAAATGCAGACTCTGAGAAATCTTATATAATAAAAGCCTCTTTGACCTAGTAAAATGAAATATAAATCCTAAGGGACTTACTATTTAAAGCAGATGATGTATAATGTTGCCAGGCTGTCTGGGAAGAAATAACTCAGCTAAAATTAAAATCTGTGGGGAGTGGGCATGAATTACATATTTCTTACTGACAGTTCTTCTCATTGGCTGCTGTGATTGTGAATTATCATGATCAATATGGCTGAGAAATGTTTGCAGCTTGGCATTTTTCCATTCTGGGGGTGTGGGCAGGGGTGCCAAAGATCCTTGGCAATGATCACCTCTGCCTGAAATTACAGCACTTTCCTTAAATGAAAGGAAGGTTTTCTAGGCTAAAATTCCTGAATTTGGAAATATTAGTATATCAGCAAATTAACAAAATTATCAAAATATTCAGTATGTTAAAGGAAATAAAAATGAGGTTTTACACAAGATGGAAGCTCTCTAAAGATCACAGTCTAAGAAGGATTTAATAATGTTTTTAAGTACCAATAAGATTTCATAAGGTGTAGAATTTCTCAGATAAATTTAGATTCAAGGGAGTTAGACTAATCTAACCTTCTTTGCTTCCTCCAAAGAACTATATTTCTTAGGAAGAGTTAGTGAATTATCTATACATATATATATAAAAGCCTAAGCAACCATAAAGATTGAACAACCAGAATGACCAGTCGCTATGATGCACACTGACCACCAGGGGGCAGACGCTCAATGCAGGAGCTGCCCCCTGGTAGTCAATGCACTCCCATAGCAAACCTCCCCTGACCGGGGCTTGGAGATTCCCCCCTCCCCACCCCACCCCGGGGGTTGGTGGCGGCGGATGCAACCATCGCCTCCTCTCCCGACCCCACCAGGGCCTTCGGGCCCTGATCAGCCCAGCCCTGATCGCCAGCCAGGCCTAAGGACCCCACCCATGCACGAATTTTGTGCACCAGGCCTCTAGTACAAGAATAAAATGCAAAAGATAAAAGAAAAATATCACTTTACAAAACAAGAGACCAATTTACTAGCTCTGTTAACTTTTGGCTCAATTTCCCAGTAAAAAAATTTTAAAAGAATACAAAGGCTTCTCAATCAAAATATCCAATTTACAGATTTCTTCATACCCACTGATAATCTAATAAGCAAAAATTCACATTTCTTTGGTCATTTCAAAATTAGAAGGTTAAAGATAAAAACTGCTTTAACCTTTTGCACTCGGATGTCGAGTGTGACTCGACACGGTTAGCATCGGTAGCAGTAATTCAAAATTACTCTTTGAATGTATCAATAATTTGAAATATAAAAAAATCCAAATAAATAAGTTTGTATGAAAAGAAACTCCAGTTTTTTATTCTACTGCCACGCTTTGTAAAATCTGGGGTATTTAAAAAATTAAATCCCGAGTAGAATAAAGGAATCGAGAAAAATGCAAGCAAGTGCAAAGGGTTAAAAGAAACTTACAGGCATTGAAAAGTTTTTATAAAAAGAGGTTGGTAGGATACTATATGGGACAGTCACTACTTTAGTGAAGCCTATTTTATTTTATTCAATAGAAAGTATCTCAAACATCCACTTACAGGTAAAGGCACCGACATAACTACATTCCCTCCATAGACAGCAGGTACATAAAGAATACTTGTCCCAGTGTGAGGATCTATTCTCTGGACAGGGCTTGGAGATTTTCCCAAATTTGGATGAGGTCCAAGAGGGGGTGGAGGAGTATATGCTCTAATAGGATTGCCAATAAGAACGGAAGGATTAGGTTGAACTGGAAAAAAAAAAGAGAAAGGGTATATTCACTAGCTGTACATATTCACCTAGACAAAAATAACTTAAATCATCCAACAGCAAAATATATTTCCCAAATTTGCCACGAGATATCTTATAATCAAAGAATTATTAGTGTGGAAGAGTAATGCATATTAAAAAAACATAACATAACCATTTTTTTTAAATGTTCCCTAAAATTAGCTTGAGATATGCAAAGTATTTCTTTTATAAACTAGCATATTTTTAAATGTCTTCTGAGGCTGGAGATGTGCCCTTCAAGAGAGAAAACCATGCGCACACCTACACTCAGTAAACATTCTCTAAGACTAGGAAAATATATACAAATCTTCAGAATAAAGTTTTGACTTGCAATTGTAATAAAGCCACATACCAAATGAAGGATAAACAATTATTATTTTAAAAGCATAATTCTGCAACATTTTAAATAACTGATACAAACTTTATCTTGAATTTTGTATGACCCAACATTTGTAGAATATAAATATGTTCCAAAAACTTAGGTTACATAGAAGGCTTAAATGTTTTTCCTGTTTCTGGATATGTACTTTGATACCAACAAAATCACCTTGTAAGAAATGACATATGAGTCCTGGCCAGGTGGCTCAGTTGGTTGGAGTGTCATCCCGTACACTAAAAGGTCAGGGCACATATCTGGGTTGTGGGTTTGATCACTGGTGGGGATGTGTACAGGAGACAACTGATCAATATTTCTCTCTCACACTGATGTTTCTCTCTCTAAAAACATTTCTCTCTCAATAAAAATATTTCCTTGAGTGAGGATTAAAAAAGAAGAAAGAAATGACATATGAATAGAAGAGTTAAATGAGTTCCAAAGTGTGTGTGTGTGTGTGTGTGTGTGTGTGTGTTTCCCTCTTCCCACCTTTCTCTTTCAAATGATGAAATTTGTGGTAAATATCATATCATAAAAGTGAGTTTTCATAGGGCTAATGTTTCCACTTACCAATTCCATCATTCTGGAAATGATCATTCTGGGTATGATGGAGGCTTTTCCCCTTTACAGAAAAAAAACCAAACACATTTAATATTAGAGAACAATACCAATTCCTACTCCTATGCAAATCACATGTATGCAGCAACAATTAAAATGTAAAGACTACAAGCTCATAATTAATAACCATTAGATTGTTCTGAACTTTCTTTATAAATATTAAAGTCATGGTATTACATGTTCTCAGCTTCAAGTTAAGGATATCTAAAATTCCTTTTTCATAATAACCTATATATATAAAACCCTTATATGCAAATAGACCGAATGGCGGAACAACCGAACAGCTGGTCACTATGACGTGCGCTGACCACCAGGGGGCGTGCGCGGAACATGGCGGGTGTCGGCTGCAGTGGGATGGTGGAGCAGGTGAGCGGGGGCGCCAGACCAGGGCGGGGTGCTGTTCTCTGTCATCAGGGCGAGCCTCTGGTGGTTAATGAAAATTCTTTGCTCCCACGCTACGCAGTCCCACCCAGCGTTTGCACCTGCTGCTGGTGCCAGCCCCACTCGCACCCGCTGCCGGTGCTGGAGCCACTGCTCACACCCACTGCCAGTGCTGGCCCCACTCACACCTGCAGCAGCCGCCGCCGGAGCTGCCGCTCACACCCACTGCCAGAGCCCAGTGCTGGTCCCGATTGCTGGGCGCCATCAGCGGGTGTGAGCAGTGGCTGCCGGCCCTGATCACCCCTGAGGGCTTCTCCACCTCCCCCTGTTCCTGAGGGGTGACTGGAGCAGCACCAGCCCTGCTCACACCTGCTGCTGGTGCCAGCCCCAATCACTCCGAACTGTCAGTGGATGCAAGTGGGGCTAGCGCCATCAGCACGTGGGAGCAGTGGCAGTGAAAGAAGGGCTGCTGGCAGAGAGGGGATTGGGGGGGCAGCAGCAGGAGGGGCCAGGCGGGGGCACGAAGGATGGGCCGAGACCTGCCCCTGTGCCCACCACAGCCTCATAGCCCACAGTTCTTTTCAAGTTGCATGAATTCGTGCACTGGGCCCCTAGTTTTTTATAAAACGAAATATGCAACCAATATGACTGAAACCTAACTTCTATTCCTTTGCAATTTCTCTGTAAATTTTCCATGAAATAAATAACAAAATGTAAAAGTTGTATTTCAAGGGGAAATGTTAGTCATCTATTCTTGAGGATGAGAACCTTTAAAACAATAACATGGCTCTAGCTGATTTGGCTCAGTGGATAGAGCGTCAGCCTGCGGACTGAAGGGTCCCGGATTCAATTCCAGTCAAGGGCACATGCCTGGGTTGTGGGATCAATCCCCAATAGGGGGCGTGCAGGAGGCAGCCTATCAATGACTCTCTCTCATCACTGATATTTCTATCTCTCTCTCTCTCCCCCTTCCTCTCTGAAATCAATAAAAATGTATTTTAAGAAACACACAATAACATGAATGTAACTATAGTTTGGGATTTACAATAATTTGAGTATGATCCATGGCATCTTAAAGTGTAAAATTTACTGGAAAAAAAAACAGAAAGACACACTGTTATAATGTACTTAAGAGAATATACAAATTTTCCAGAAAGCAATTTGGCAATACCTATTGAAAGCATCCAAAATGTACATACACTTTAACCCAGTAATTGCACTTCCAGGGATGTCTAATAATGGATTTGGCACAGATGTTCATCACAGCATTGTTTATACATGGAATGATATGTTAACAACCTAAATGCCCATCAATGAAGGATTTACTAAGTAAGCAATGGCAGATTCATATAATGGTATACTAGCCTACTGTTAAAAATGATCACTTTGGGGCAGAAATAGTATTTGAAGAGACAATGGTTCTGAATTTGTGGACTTGGCTAAAAAAAATTCTTTCTGTTTCCATTGGCTAAATATAATACATAAAGCCTTTATAAAACACAAGTAGCACATTATACAATTTACCCTTAGACACATACAAATTGCCATTTGTACATTACATCTGACAACTAAAGGGGGAGATAATGTCTCTAGCAAGAAGAAAAATCCATTCTTGACTAGAGCAAAAGTGTAATGATGCTTCATTTACCTCTGTCAGCAACATTAAATATTCAGATCAGTACTAAATATCAAAGGTCAGTTGGTTAGTTATAAATGTGAAAGGACAGATAAGTTCTAACTTTAAAAAGTAAAAAAAAAAAAAAAGTCAAAATAGAATCATATTTGGTCCATTAGCCAGAAGAGAATCTTTACAGTGATTGGCACTAGCTATAAAAAACAAACTTCTGAGGAACAGAGAAGTGATGACAAAAGCAGGCAGAAGAAAGAAGGAAAAGTGAAAAGGAGAAGATGGCAGGCAGCAGAGCTGGCAGAGAAGGTGGGAAGATCAGAAGCAGAGCAATTAGAAGTGACAACAAGAGCAGTCAGGGGCACAGGCACTGACAGAGGAAACAAGAGCTGAGAGCCGAGGACATAGAAGATAAGGTAGTTCTAAGAGGATAACAAGCCATTTAGATTTCTTAGTCTCTAAGGACCCATCAATCAGGGGCAACTGTGTAGTATGTGAAGAAAACATAGTGATTTAGGCAGGATGGGCGGCAGAATGGCCCCCCAAAGATGTCCACACCCTAATCTCTAGAACCCCTGAATATGTTTTGTTATGTGGCAAAAGAGACTTTGCAGATATAATTAAAGTTATGGACTTAATATAAGATTATCCTGGAGTATCTGTTCACATAATCTATTGACATGAACCCTAAAAGCAGAGCAATTTCTCCAGCTGGGGTCAGAAGATGCAGAAGAAGGAAAGGGAAGATATGGTGGAAGGGGAAGCCAGAGAGATTCTAAGCGAGAGAAGGCTCTGAGATGCAGGGGCCACATGTGAGAACTGGAGAATAGATAATATTGAGAAATGGATCCTTTGAAAAGACCAAAGCATTATTTTATAGGTTTTAGTTTGTGAGTTGTTTTTCACCATCTATCCTCTGAATAGTTTTTATAGTGTACGAATCTGTTTGATTTTATCAAAGCTTCAAACTTTGCTCCCAGCAAGTGCCCTAGGAGGAAGCAGAATGAAGACGGGGATATTGGTTTTCTCCCAGCTAATTCTGCAGGCGCCCATGAAACAGACATTGTTATAAGTGCCTGGAGGGAGTGAGGCAATGAGGATTGGCTAGATTATTACTCCTGCATCTCCTAACATTTTGTACCTTTGCTAACCCTTATCACAGAACTGATATCTTAGTGAGGAGAATAAAGTTATTTGCTAAGCAGCAAGAGGTATGTTTTGTTGACAAACACAGCCCTGAGGTAGCAGTTCCTGGAACATTTTTAACCATGATCCAGCCTTCTGATGATTTTATCTATATGAAATCTTATTGGTATTTTAAAATTTAGTCTAACATTGACAATACTAATTTTTAATATTTCTTATGCCCTGAATTGTGTTGACAGTTAAACATTAAGGAAACCTAGGGTGAATAGTATGGCTTAGTACAGTGGTCGGCAAACTTCGGCTTGCGAGCCACATGCAGCTCTTTGGCCCCTTGAGTGTGGGTCTTCCACAAAATACCACGGCCTGGGCGAGTCTATTTTGAAGAAGTGGCGTTAGGAGAAGTTTAAGTTTAAAAAATTTGGCTCTCAAAAGAAATTTCAATCGTTGTACTGTTGATATTTGGCTCTGTTGACCAATGAGTTTGCCGACCACTGGCTTAGTATCATGTTTTCAGAAATAGCACCTTTTTCTAACAATGAAGTAAGTTTTCCTTTACCAAAAGACACCAGCACATACAAAATAAATTATCTAGGATTTGTTTCAAAATTTTCTAGTGGGTGTATGTGATGGTGGTAGAGTGGAGGAAGTGGAATATAGATGAAACAAGATTAAGTTAATAATTAATGAAGTTGGATGATAAGGAATTTGTTATACTATTCTCTCTACTTAAGTAAATGTTTGAAATTTTCTACAATAGAAAATTAAATAAAAAGGGACACCAATACAAATTCAAATCTCAAATCAATATCATGGAAATAAAAGAAAATACAGGGAGAGGAAGGAGGTAAGGTGATAGCAACAACCTTTGGTTCACAATACTTCAGTTATTTATACTATTGATTATTGCATATGACATAAATAATAATTTACAATAACCAGGTAGATAGCTAATTTGGTGAACCACTGTACTATTGACATAAAAATAACAGATGCTATCGACTAGTTCAGTGAAGATTCTCTAAAAAGTTTTTAAAATTGGGGAGGTTGCTGCTTTGGACTTTAATTACACAGTTTTCTCATTGAAAGAAAAAAAGCCACACTACTGGCTGCATCATACCCATCATTCACTTATCAGATACTTACTGAGCACCCGCTATGTGCTCAAACCTCAGGGAGTTTGTGGTTTTGGAAGAGCAAGTGGATTCAACATATATTTTCTTCACCTTTAAAATAAAACCAGCCCAGTGGTTTGGCTCAGTGGTTAAGCATTGGCCTATGAACCAAGAGGTCACTGGTTCGATTTCTGGTCAGGGCACATGCCCGGTTTGCTGGATCTCGGGCTCGATCCCCAGTAGGGAGCGTGCAGGAGGCAGCCGATGAATGGATGTATTTTTCATCGATGTTTCTGTCTCTATCGCTCTCCCTTCCTCTCTCTAAAATCAATAAAAACATACTTAAACAAAAACAAAAAGCAAACTGCAGGATCTTGCTTAGGATCAGCAGACATCGGCTATCATGGCTTGAATCTAGCTGAATCTATAGCACATTAATTGATGCTTACTTTGCTCAATTAAAGGAAGAGTTTATTGTACTTAAGAATGTGCAAAGAGTATAATGACTTCGCAACATTTTAAATAAAAACAAAATGTAAATGTTTCTACCTGGGGTCCCTACTCCTCACATATCCGAAGCTAAAGCCTTTTGCATAAACTCTTTCTTGAGCTTCACTCACTCATCTAAAAAATACTTCAAAGCATCTAAGATGAGCCAGATGTTGTACTACACAGAGGCTAGAGCAGTAACTAATACAGGCAAAAATCTCTGCCCTAATGGAGCACATATTCTAGTTTTTGACATGTCTCCCAAATCTTCCACTACCTCTACCCACTCAGTAGACCCCTAAACAAGATCTGGCCAGTACCCTCCAACATCTGTCACTAGAGGCTAATTTGCTTATCTCTACTTCTCTAGCACCGACCATAATGGCTAGCATGTAGAAGAAACTTAACTTTTTGATTTAAAAAAATATTATTTATTAATAGCTTAAGCTTTAGAAACCTAGAAGGTTCATTTAAGTAAAATTCTTAATCCCCGAGTAACCCCAAGTCACTAACACATTATTGTACTCTAGAGGCCCAGTGCACGAATTCATGCACCAGTGAGGTCCCTGGGCCTGACCTGCAGGATTGGGCAGAAACCGGCTCTCTGACATTCCCCAAGGGGTCCAGGATTGCGAGAGGGCGCAGGCCAGGCCAAGGGACCCCCACCGGTGCACGATCAGGGCCAGGGAGAGATGCGAGAGGTTGGCCAGCCGGGAAGGAACCACAGGAGGCTCCAGCGCATGTCCGGCCCATCTCTCTCAGTCCCAATCAGCCAGACCCCAACAGCAAGCTAACCTACCGGTCAGAGCGTCTTCCCCCTGGTGGTCAGTGCACATCATAGTGAGCGGTTGAGCGGCCTTAGTATATCATTAACATATTACACTTTGATTGGTTGAACAGCTGACCGGTGGACCGGACACTTAGCATATTAGGTTTTTATTATATAGGATTAGATTCATTTCTATTAAACTAAGAATATACAACAGTATATTAACATAGAAAGTTGTTCTATTTTCAGCTTACTACCTATTTAGCTAAAGAACTTTCCAGATAATAAACCATTAATTATTGCTTACACATTAGGTTTTATGTTTTTTAAATGAAGCCCAAAACTGACATACTCTATTAAATTTAATACCATACTGATACCTATAAATACACCAAAACACTGGAACAAATACTAAACATATCATTCTCACAACTTTCTGTTCTAGATGATAAGTGTATTTTTTTTTCAGGCAGTCTAGTAAATAAACCAGCTGTCTCTGCCCAAAATAACTATGGTTCAAAAGTAGAAGTGGCTTTGACTTTCCCACCTTCACTTCCTCTGACTGGATTACTTCTTATACAACAAATATAGGTCAAAATCAACTAAACCTTCAAGTCGGCCAAATTTTCTCACTGTGGCAAATACCACTTGAAATGAACTAGTATTGAAATGAAGATGTCTAGTATTATGGAACATACAAAGTATGCTCTCAATTAATTTTGGCTGATCAATCACAAGTAACATGGCCAATGCTCAACTATCCACATGGACCTAGAATGATGATTTTTGTTATCCATAATAAATAAGGATTTCAAAACAGAGAACTCATTTTATAGAAGATTTGTACTTCTAGGTATACTTAATCAAGAAAGGATTAGACCTATTTTCTCCACACAGATATTGTTATAATGTTATTCCTTATTAAATATGTTTTTAATAAGTGTGCTAGTCTAGTCTTTTAAATTAGCTTTGTTTTATTCACATCTTGCTAAAATAAGTCTATCAGTAGAGGTCTAGGAGATTATATTATTCGAAGAACACAAGAAGAAATCAGGTAATTGAAAACTTTTTGAGGATGATCGGGACATTAACCATGGTTAAACACCACACTATTTTCACACTAGACAACTTCCTTTCAGAAACTGCTTGCTGAATACTTTAAGTAACTAGCAGCTCAATAAACCTTTGACACCTCTGCGCACTTCTCTCCCTTTAGCCTCTTCAATTTCATTAACAGGCTTTACCTTGGGAGGTGACTGCTGCAGCTTGTTGGCACTTCCTGAATGCTGCAGTCTTAGAGCCCGGGGGATAAATTCGGGTGCCAGTGGATTCAACACATATGTCTTCTTTAGTTCTAAAGCCTCTAGTTGAGCTTTGATCTGTTCAAAAGTGATTCCGTGTAGGCTATTATTTTCATGACATAGGGCAATAAACCGCTCCCAAAATTTCCTACAGAAAAGATTTAGAAGATCAGTTTACAATTTCAGTGGATGAGAGCACAGAAATAAACATAAGCTACTGAAGATCATTTCAAATTTCCTTCCCCCACACTAACTCCTCAGGTTCGATATTCATCTATGATTCAGATATAATCTTCCCACTAAATCACAAAACTTCAGAGATTGATTCTGAAATGAGAGCCATGTCTAGTATTGTGGAACATACAAAGTATGCTCTCAATTAATTTTGGCTGATCAATTGCAAGAAACATGGCCAATGCTCAACTACCTACATGGACCTAGAATGATTGTTTTTGTTATCCATATAATAAATAAGGATTTCAAAACAGATAACTCATTTTATAGAAGATTTGTACTTCTAGGTATACTTATATATACATATATGTACACAGATACATTACATACACATATCATATATATCACACACATACACATGCACATGCAAATTAAACTAGTTTGAATTATGGAGCCAAAGTAGCCTGGTGCTGGATAACAAAGAAAAGCCAACTCAGGACATAAATCTGATACACAAAGTAAATAAACCCCTCATGAGGATTCTTAAGAAGTAACTAGCTATTCCTATATTTTTCTCTTAACAAATGCTTGTTACAAGCACAAGTTATCATATTGACTACACTGAGTTAAATTAGTTATGAAAAATACAGGAAGTTGGAATACTAATTTTAATGCTGATTATGCATTTCCTAATTACATTAATAAATATTAAAGGAGAAAAATACATTCAAAACTTGTTGCAGTTTGTATATTGTTGTTCCTAGAGGTATGAAAATTGATCTCCAATGTAAATAAAATATTAAAAAAAAACAGATTATAAAATGTTTAAAAATTTTAAATGACTATTGTAAATATGCACGCCTATCTTTAATATGAGATTCAAATAATGTTTTATTATCTATAAAAGATATGTGAAATGGATTCCCAAGTTGTTATCCTTGTATCCATATGGATAGCAGGTAATCAAGATGGCTTCAAGAAGCATAAGTAAAAAGGTTTTTATTATAAAAGTTAGCATATGAATGAAAATTAGGTTATTAATATATTCATAAAACTTTGTGGTTTGATTTCAAAATATGTTTCTCTCACCTATGTCTTCTACCATCTTTTCTAATTTCTTTTTTTTTTTAAATATATTTTATTGATTTTTTACAGAGAGGAAGAGAGAGGGATAGAGAGTTAGAAACATCGATGAGAGAGAAACATCGATCAGCTGCCTCTTGCACACCCCCCACTGGGGATGTGCCCGCAACCAAGGTACATGCCCTTGACCGGAATCGAACCTGGGACCCTTGAGTCCGCAGGCCGACGCTCTATCCACTGAGCCAAACCGGTTTCGGCCATCTTTTCTAATTTCTTAAAGATGATTTAAAAGATGGGTCCTGAAAAAATTTCAGGCCCAAATGCCAACAACAGGAAAAGTAAAAAATGCTACAAAATATTATTATGTATTCCTGATAATAAGTCATAAAAGCTAACAATTTAGTTATTCAGTTACAGGAAGTGTGTGTTGTTAAGAAACACACACTAAAATCTGCTCTTTATTTTTATTCTTAAGCACTCTTCTGAAGGAATCAAGATTTTTTTCTCATAGTCTAATAGCTAAGGAAGGACTACCTTTAATTAGCACTCAGGATCTAAAATCCATAAACTTTCCCACTCTTTTGATTTAAAAAGCCACAATATTCAACTGTATAAATATTTATCAACACAATTCTACTAGATGCTGTATTCAAAAGGAAGTTTTTTTGATCTAATTGATAAAGTATCAGTTTTATAGAGTGTCATTTCATATTTTATGAAACCTTAAGACACACTAAAACAACAAGGAGAGAATGGATTGGCTTTTACTCTAGCTCAGTTGTTACTATCAATTTCTAACAATATATTTTCATTTTCAGCTTACTTGGCCAAAATACTAGAACTTTTCTCTATTTTCAAGCTACCTTTTTAAACTCCATACCTTCTTCCTATACTGCCCTCACTGACCTCAAATGCAAGGAACAGGAGTTGAAGTCCCCTTCAAACAACCTCAGACTCAACAAGAAGCTAGTAGCTCCCTGACAGTCTTTGTCTGCAAGAACTGAGGAATCTCAAAGCAGCAGCCTTTACACTAAAGGTCTCCAATTCAGAAGTAATACTATACACTGTAAGTTAATCAAGTTAAACTAGTTCTGAAAGTAACCTGAAATTTCCATTTGAAATCTCACTTCTATTTTAATTGTCCCATTGATATAGCAAAATGGTCAAGAGCCTGGATTCCAGAAAGAGACTGCTTGAATTCAGGGTGGCTATCATTCATTCAATAGCTGTGTGACTTCAGGCAATTTACTTAACTTTTCTTTGTACCTCAGTTTCTTCATGTGTGAAATAGGGCACCAACGGTATTATTATTAAACTTTTTATTATTTAAATACTTTATTATCGATAGTACTATATTTTATTATTGAAAAGACTTCTCACTTTTTTTTTATATTTTATTGATTTTTCACAGAGAGGAAGAGAGAGGGATAGAGAGTTAGAAACATCGATGAGAGAGAAACATCGATCAGCTGCCTCTTGCACACCCCCTACTGGGGATGTGCCCGCAACCAAGGTACATGCCCTTGACCGGAATCGAACCTGGGACCTTTCAGTCCGCAGGCTGACGCTCTATCCACTGAGCCAAACCGGTTTCGGCGACTTCTCACTTTTAAACTTTTCAGAAAAATATTTTTATTCCTTTAAAAATTATTTGTTTTAAAGCTAAAATTTTTCATTTTTTCTCTCTTTGTAAAGGCTCAAGACTATTCGCACTGACCTTGAATTCCTTAATACTTTAATGAAGCACTATGCATGGCATCATAAGACATTTCTGAACACTTAACTGAAAGATCACCTGAGTTTTATCTACACTCAAAATGAAAATAAGAATTCACCACTAAGGCTTCACCAAGTCTTAGGCCCTCCCTAAAATATGAACATATCTTTTATGTTAACCATTTTTTCAAGTGTGTCTCTACACTTTTAAGTATTTCAAAGGACACATTAGTTTTAATCACTACATGGACGCAAAATTTGGTTTTAATTTTTATGCTTCTAAGATCACTGATAAAACATTGAAAAATCACTTGATGTCCTAGGTGACAGTGTGTGTTTGTGTGTGTGTGTGTGTGTGTGTGTGTGTGTGTGTGTGTGTGTATGGAGACATTTATATCTCACAGAGTAAATGGAATCTGCAAATGAAGAAACTCAGCTAAATGGAAGACCTTCCCCAAACACATTGGTTTGGAGACATGTATGACTCCCCTCCTTGCCTCTTCCCATTTACAGATTTATCCATATATTCATCACTTCCTGGGAAAGGCAGGTAACCCAGTGAGAAGAGCTTGGGTTTTCAAGTCAATCTGACATCTGTGGGAGTGAACCACTTAACAGCTATGTGACCCTGGCAGTAATTTCAACTCTCTGATCAGGCAGCCCATTTAAAATGCAAATAAAATACCCACATTGCAGGGCTGTTGGGATGACTGAACATGGCAAAGTGTGCAAAACACTTAACCTAGCACCTGGCACAGAGAAAGCTATCAATAAACAGCAGCTACTATATTAATAATTGTTGGTTTGGCGAGTGGGGGAGAGGGGAGTTCACTACATTCATTTCGAGTTAATAGAAAAATTATATTTAAAAGTACAGCAAAAGCCCTATTGGCTCAGTGGATAGAGCATCAGCCTTCAGACTGAAGAGACCCAGGTTCGATTCCAGTCAAGGGTACATGACCAGGTTGCAGGCTCAATCCCGGTCGGGTACATGCAGGAGGCAGCCGATCAGTGATTCTCTGTCATCATTGATGTTTCTATCTCTCTCTCCCTCTCTTTTCCTCTCTGAAATCAACAAAAATATATTTCTTAAATACATAAGTAAATAATAAAAGTACAACAAAAAAGATTATAGAGTCAGTTGCCTTCTAAAGTGATAGTATATACACAGAAATTATTAATTGAAAACTTGATCACTATTTGGAAATATCATATTAGTGTTTTTTAAAATATCAAATGGGCGAGAGAGTGGAGGTGAGGAGGTGTTTATGATTAACTCAAATTACAAAAAATGTATGCCTCCATTTTTATAGTACCTAAGAATCACATTATGATCTCCAGGTTTACTTGTATTGTGAAATTAAATTTCTAACAAATTTAGAAAGATTAAAGCATAAATATCCATAGTCCTCAACCATCAGCTCTTGGATTACAGCCATGATTAAACAGTCCAAATAGCATAGATAATCAACATTCCCATTTAGCCATTGGTCACATGACTTTTTTCTCCTTACTTATATTTACTTCTCTGAAAATGTTTTGCTTAGCTTACAAATTAATTTGTAGTCTCTCGCATACCCCAGCTCAGCAATAAGAAATAAGCAACCAGCAGAACTGACTTCAAGTTAAAAATTAGCCCTGGATAAATCTGACAACGTGGCCTCAGAATCATTCACTCATTTGCTCTGAGAAAGTAATCTACACTAATAAAATAGAAAGATGCAAATTGACCATACCTTCGTGGCACCCACCAGCCAATCAGGAGTATGCAAATTATCCCAACAAAGACTGCAGGTTAATTTGCATACACAGGTGTTGAGAGGCCAGGGGCAGGGCGGGATGCAGGCATTCCGCACCGCCCCAGCAGCTCCGGGCCTCTGGGCAGCGTGGGAAGGCAGGAAGGCGGAAAGGCAGCTCCAGGCCGGAGCAAAGGCGGTGCCGGCAGCCAGGGGAAGGAGGGCCCACTCTTGCACAAATCTTCGTGCATCGGGCCTCTAGTGGTTTATATTAGAGCTGGGGTGAAAATGCTGATCTCATGCAATTCACGGTACTCTACTCTATAGGAAGGGGTAAAAATTTGTAAAAAGTGTTCATGTTGATAAATGTTTGGGGTTATTTATAAGGAGAATCCAAAACTCATGTGGCTCAACACTATTATTTTACCTATTCATTCACCCAACAGTTTTTAGTTTTAATACATGCCATCCCATTTTACACATGTGTTTTAATCTATTAAATTCAAATCAAACTATGTATTTTCACATTTATCAAATGGTAAACAGAAGAAAAATGATAAAATATCACAGCAATATTCTACCCACATACACTTTCAATAAACAGTAAAGTAACTAAAGTAAAATTCTCAGGAAGGAGGACAAATTAATATGCTTAATTTTATTCATTTGTAACTTGAAATTAATATATTCCCTTCCCCAATTCTTTGTCATTACCAGCTAAAAATTAATGAAAAGCTGTATTTTAAATATGAAATTAAAAACATTTTACAGAATTGTTTAGCTATACATTCATAAACTATTCAAGTTGTGTGTTTTTTGTTGTTGTTAATCCTCACCTGAGTATATTTTTCCATTGATTTTTAGGGAAAGTGGAAGAGAGAGGTAAAGACAGAGAGAAACACCGATGTGAGAAACGAGCCCTGACCAGAGGAAGAGCCTGCAACCAAGGTACATGCCCTTGACTGGAATCAAACACAGGACTCTTTGGTCTGCAGGCTGATGCTCTATCTGCTGAGTCAAACCAGCTAGGGCCACTCAAGTTTTAAAAGGTTATTTTTTATAATGTAACCATAAATTAAAGCTCCTCTTGATCCCTTTGTTAATGGTTTTCCCTATAAAGAATATTAACTTCTTTTGGAGTCCTAACCTCTAATATTTGCAGCTTATTCTTAATGGTCTCAAATGGTTACCCTTTCCATAGAATTCTTTTTTGCTGTTGAAAGGAAAATAGACAATAAAATATTGCCATATCTATATTGTAACAGAAAGCCTAGTTTAAAGAGGGCCGCTTCCTACTTTAATTCTAACATATCAAAAAGGCACATTTGGAACGGTGTATATCTCTTTCTACTAATCTGAACTCATTTTGACAGATACTACAATACTTAAAAAATTTTAAGTAATCCCTAGCATATTTTTTTCATAAAAGAATATTATACATTTCTATTCTAATGGGTTTTTGTTAATGTTAACATAGTTTTTTAATAGTGCAAAGGCCAATCTTATACTGCTGGCTTCATGCAGTTAAAATCCCTGTTAACTGGTATAAATCAAAAGTGTACAGAGAAATTTTTTGTTTATGTTAACATTTTAACAGCACTTTAGAAATAGTTACTATGACTACAATCTAAGGAATACCAACAATGATATCCAAAGACAAGTAACAAACAACTTCTAACCACCCTGATTTTCTTAACCAGACAGGAAAAATTATTTACATTAGGAAGCCTTGAGAGAAAAATGAGTGGAGAAGGAAATTCATCAAAAATGAGCTGAAACAATAATGAAGGGAAAAAACACAATATCGATATAAAATGTCATTTCCATCAAAGAGACACACACACAACACCCCCTCGGGATCCTTGTATTAGCTGTTCCCTCTTCCTGGATCACTTTTACCCCAGGTATGCACAGCACACTCCCTTACCACCAGTGTCAGCTTCTCAGTGAGGCCTCCTCTGACCACACTATGACAATCACAAGCCAGCCCACCACACTCAACCCGTCATTCCTAATTCCCATTAATGTGCTCTTTCTCTTCCATTGAACTTACCACGTAAAATACGACACTATCTTATTTTGTTTATTGTCAGTCTTCTTTTCCTCCCCAATAATATGTAAGCCCCTCAAAAGCAGAGATTTTTGTCTATTTCATTCACTGACCTGTCTTCAGTGGCTAGAAGAGTGTTTATAACATAGTAAGCACTGGAGAAATATCTGCTGACTGATGACTGAATGAATAAATACACAATTATGTCTAAAATAGACTCAAAGCAATATATTTTTGTATTCCTTCTGTTTATCAGGTAAAGTTAAACTTGATTATAATTAGCCAAGAGGTCATGTAAATAAATGTACACATAGGTATACAAATTACTCTACATTTCCTCCTTTAATGTCTCAAATCAGTAACACATAATTACCTGCATCTTCCAATGGAGCACAGAGCAATGGGATCACCCACTACAGCAACCAGGGACTGTGCTCTTGTGATGGCAGTGTTGAGAAGTTTGTAGTTAGATAAAAAACCATAATCTAAGTCCTCTGTGGAATCTTCCAGCAGTTGTTCTTTCTTTTTAATTGGTGTCTGTTTATGTTTACAAGTATGCCTTGTCCGTACTGTGCTAAGAAACAAAACTCTGAATTGCTTTCCTATTAAAAATAAATAAAAAAGACTTAAGATTGTTATTCTGAAGCACTGATAAAATAAAAGCATTTCTTTTTTGTCTTTTTTAATGTTATTGCTAAATGACAGGTATTGGCAAGGATGTGGAGTAACTGGAACTCATGCACTGCAGGCGAGAATGTAAAATGGTATATAAAACACTATGGAAAATAGTATTGTGGTTCCTCAAAAAATTAAACATAGAATTAACATGATCCTGCAATTCCACTTCTGGGAATCAATCCAAAAGAATTGAAAGCAGGGACTCACACAGATATTTATACACCCATGTTCACAGCAGCACTATTCAAAATAGCCAAAAGGTGAAAGCAACCCAAGTATCCATCAACAAATGAACACATAAACAAAATGTGCATATACATATAATAAAATATTATTCAGCCTTAAAAAGGAAAGAAATTCTGACACATGCTACAACCTGATGAACCTTGAAGACATTATGCTAAATGAAATAAGCCAGTCATAAAAGAACAAATAGTGTATTACTGCACTCAAATGAGGTACCTAGAGTAGTCAAATTCATAGACAGAAAGTACGATGGTGGTTGCCAGGGACTGGGAGGAAAAGGGAAGTGGAATGAACACATAAAAATGGTAAAATGGCAAATTTTTTAAAATTTTAGTATTGCTGGAACCAGCCTTAGTGATTTCAAAGTCCCACTCAATACAAGGAACTTTCATTAAAGCAGGGTCATCTAACCTCTTGCTGATTCCATAAAGAAGCCTTATTGAGTATAGTTTATACAATAAATTTCTAATGCTCTTTCTTATAGTAACATGTACATTCCCTCATTCTTGACAGACCTCCAAATATTTGAACACAGTTTTCACATTAGTCTTTTCTTCTGTAGGCCAAACAATCCTACTTCTTTCAACCATTCCTAACTCCCATGTGGCAGTTTCTATAACTAGATCTCCATTGGGTGCTTCCTAGTTTACTAGTACTATCTTTCTAAAATACACCCAAATTCTATGTGATCTGGACAACACCTGGTACAAGGGAGTTATTTTTCCCCATGATTTAGAAATTATATTATTCTTACTATTGTATATTACCATGAAACCTGAGATTGTACTGGGCTTTTTTAGCATTTACATCATAGTGTTGTTTCATATATTTAAAAGCACAAATTTTATAGCAACTAGTTGCTGGTAACCATTCACTTAGTAAAGTCTGTAGATGGAAAACAAGCTGTGCCTTTACAAATGCATTTAAGCATAACTTGCTTGACAGGTACAAACTTGTAAAAATCTTTATGAACAAATTAGTCCTCAGAGTATAACAGCAGGCATTGTATGCTATACATAGCATGTGTAATTTATACAATTACAGTCATAGAAAAAGTTAATTTGTTCATACTTCTTTTATTTGGATATAAAAATCTAATCCTATATAATAAAGAGGTAATATGTAAATTAACCCTCATGCCCTCACAAGATGGCTGCCTACGACCAGGCCAGCAAGGGGGTTAGTGAGGGACAACCAAATGACTGAACAAGTAGGCTGCGTGGGGCAACCAGGCTGGCAGAGGGGTTAGTGAGGGACGACCAAACGACTGAACAGCAGGCTGCATGGGGGGAGGGGGAGGAAGAGGAAGGGCTGTGAGGGGCAACCAGGCCGGCAGCGGAGGGGCAGTTGGGGGCGACCAGGCTGGCAGGGGGGGCAGTAAGGGGTGACCAGGCCTGCAGGGAAGGGGAGGGGAGGGGGACCAGGCCAGCAGGGAAGTGCAGTTAGGGGTAACCAGGCCATCAGGGGAGGGCAGTTGTGGACAACTGGGCCTGCAGGGGAGGGCAGTTGGGGGTGATCGGGCTGGCAGGCAGAAGTGGTTAGGGGCAATCAGGCAGGCAGGCAGGTGAGTGGTTAGGAGCTAGCAGTCCCAGATCGGGCCTAAACCAGCAGTCGGACATCCCCCGAGGGGTCCCAGATTGGAGAGGGTGCAGGCTGGGCTGAGGGACACCGCCCCGCAGTGCACGAATTTCGTGCATTGGGCCTCTAGTAAACATATAAATGAGCTCAACCTTTAATTGCCAAATTTGGCATTAAAGAACTTGATATGAAATGAAGACATAATTACTTGTCCAGGAAAGAGATCTTGAGAATTAAAAATCCAATGTGCATACACTTAAAGATTTCAGAATCTGAATAACTTAGTTTGTTTCAATTAATACTCACCTTGAACATTTAGCACCCTTTCTACATTAACATCAGATAATCTCTTTTTTCGAAGTTCAGCACGTATCCTAAACACTTGATCAGCATACGGAGTCACCACGCCGATACTGCCATCATCTAACTTCCCCCATGCTACTGGCCACTTCCTTCTTAACTCTTCCACACGTTCCACCACTTCAAATACCTTTAAACAAACATACATACACATATTAAAGTTATGCAAGTGTTTAGAGAAAAGAATATGGTAACTGAAATAGATGTATAAAGGATTCCATTTTATCATTTTAAAATTACCTCTAAATAAGAATGCTTTGCTTTTATAAACACATTAAGAGTTAAAACATTTTATTTACATTTTAAACAGTAAATTCTATAATAATGCACCCAGTGAAAACATGAAAATGAGAGACAATGTAATTGGCAACTGGTCCCACCCTTTACCCAGCCTCCTCCATTCTTAAATAAGGACAGGTTCAAGTTCCTGTGTAGGAAGTAGGACAAAGATATATAAAACTGACCACCCCATCTAGGGAGACAGAGAAGCAAGTCCCAACAGTCTCAGTAGTTCTCAGTCCACTCTCTCCAGATCAGACGAAAGAACCTAACCACCAACTAGAGATGCCTAGAGTGCGTGCCACCATTCAGCCTCAGCAGTGCAAGGTCTAGCACTGCCCCTCCTCCACTGATACAACTAAGCAGAGCAGCCAGCAGCTGGCACCTAACCACTGCTGGGACTAGGACAAATGTGGATCAGAGAGACAGACCTTCAGAATTCACTGTTATATAGTAGTACAAGTTTGCCCAAGCCATTTCATGAACCTTGCAATAAAGTAATGGCATATTTTACCCAAATGAATATTTTAGATGCCACTTATTGGGCTCTTAATGTAGGTCAATCTATTTTAATTCAATGAATTGATCAAACCATTTCAATGCTTAGCACAGTGGGAAATACAATAATTAAGAAAACATGTTCCTTGCCTGCTAAGAGATTACTGTGTATTTAGAAAACAAATTCCCAATTAAAAAATATATAATACAAGCTCAATAGAGGATCAGACAAGCATCTAGAGAGGAAGGAGAAATATTTTTAAGAATCTGAATCTGAATAACTTAGTTTCAATTAATACTCACCTTGAACATTTAGCACCCTTTTTACATTAACATCAGATAATTATGTCTTTTAAATATTTATTTACTATTTGCTAATAGTATCTAAAGTGACAACATTAAATATACTGAGTAAAATTTGAGACTTTTTATTCCTTTCAAGAACTTGAAGATTATTGACTAGAATGCAGTTCCCACTTGCGGATACAAATTCAATGGATGATAGTCACCCTACTGTTATGATGATATAACATCAAGGGCATCAAATACACAGACTGTCCAAGGATTCTGAAGAGCAAACTGGACTGAAGACATGGTGATCTCAACAAGAAAGGTGGGTTTGAATACAAAGGAGGTGAGTGAAAACTGACACAGATGGTAACTCAAATCTACAGAAGGAAGTTAAAAGAACTAGAAATAGTAATTAAGAAGGTTAATACAGCAAACTCTCAGAGTCCTTAAAAGGCATAAAATTATATAATCATAACAATGTATTGTTGAATTGTAATTACCTAAGTATATATAAAAAACAGTAATAGCACAAAAAAAGGAATAGAGAAATGTAGGAGTAAAGTTTCCATATCTCTTAGAATTAAGTTAGTTTAAATCTGAAGTTGATTCTGATAAAGATGTATACTGTAAGACATAGAGAAACCACTAAGAAAACAACTTAAAAATCATTAATGAATAATTAAAGGAATTAAAATATGACACAAGAAAAATGCACTTAATGCAAACAGTGGTAATAAAAGAGAAAAGAAGGGTCAAAAAACACATGACATAGAAAACAAAAAACAAAAGGCAGAGGTAAGTCCATATCAATAACAACATTAAATGTGAGCAAATCAGACAATTTGATCAAAAGGAAATTCTTTGTAGACTAGAATTAAAATAAAAAACCTAAAAACACGATGCAATGTCTATAGGAGACATACTTTCGATTCAAAGGTCGAGATAAAAGGATAAGAGTGAAAGGGTGGGAAAACGTGCCATGCAAACAGCAACCATGAGTTAGCTGGAGTAACTATGCTAACATTAGACAAAGTGACTTTAAAGCCAAAAAAATTTACCAGAGATAAAGATGGACATTTTATAATAATAAAAAGGTCAACCCACCAGGAAGATATAACAATTATAAATATATGTAACTACTAACTACAGAGTCCCAGTATATATAAGGCAAAAACCATGTCCCCTCTCTGCCATGGGTTCCATCATACCTGGTGGATTTATTTTTTAATATCTGTACAAGTCTGTCTACCTCTCACTTATCCCATCTTAATTGTTTCCATAGCTCCTCTCTTCACACTGAATTTCTCAAAGTTAAGAATCATGTATTGGTGCTTAGTATTTAAATTCTGCTTCCCTCCATCCACCAACTTGGCATTATATTGAGAGCATTTTATTATTGTAGGATATGAGTTCAGTCAGAATCAAGAGGAAAAAAAGGGGTGACCTTTCCCACTCTTTTTAAAAATTCTGCCATGTTAAGTGTGTGAAAGACACAAATTCCTGTAATAAACAAACACATGATATAAAACAAAAAAACATGTTCCCCAAAGGACAATTATACACAACAAAAATGTTGTAAATATTCAGCTCCAGATTCTTTAATTTTACTTTTAATTTCATCCTCTAAGATCCTTATGACTGTAAGTCTGCGTGAGACAAAATTATTTTTATAATGATGAAATCTAAACCATTCTCAAATCTCATAATGTCCTCCTAACCTTTAGTCAGAACCTCTATAAAAGAAAAAAATTTCGTTTCCCCTATTGATATAACTGGTACCACTTGCTTTCGAACACTTGCCTCTCTCTGTCAGCACTCACCCTACCATGGCTGGTTTCCTAGATCTGAGTTTCACCTCTACATGCTCTACCCTCAAAAAAAGTCCAAGCATGACTACACTGGTATTCAAACTTGGAAAATCTTGCCTATAAACCAATGAGCTTCTACTCCCAGCCCAAGCAATACCTATACCACTCTATCAGCCCCAGTGAACAAGGATTAGTTTTTGCCCCTTGAAGGAAGAGCCCCCGGGATCATTTCACTGGAGTAACTCATAGAACTAAAGAGAGTGACTAAACAACCATGATCTAGTGGTAAAGTTCAAGGTGGCTTCACATTTCTCTAAAGTTATATATTTAATATTTAAAGTTCACACAAATCTTTGTGTTTAAAATATGAAAAATATTTCTTTACCTACCCCCCCCCCAACATTTTTTTTAGTATATTGACAATCCAGGTTGATGCACCTTATTTATCCTATAGCTTGCAGGTTTCCTGGGAAACACACATATATGTCCCCATGAAGGAACAAGTAGCCCTGGCTGAGAAGCTGAGCCTCTGGCAAACACCAACCCTGCCTCAAGATCACTGTTAGGGCTCAGCTCTGACCCCTGGTGGCAAGGCAGGACCACCAAGCCTGCTAAAGTTCAAGCTTGCCTCTCCCTGTCAGCACTCACCCCACCAAGGCTAGTTTCCTAGTTTCTAGGCCAGTGGTTTGCAACCTGAGTGTAAAAGTAATAAAGAAAAACCTAGAGTTATTTGTCAATATTTCAAACATTTAAAGAAAAGTTTACCTTTTCTTAAAATTAAATGGCACAGACTAACTGAAATGTCAAGTTTCTCTGCTTTCAGCTAGGATTTTATCAAGTGGGTGCTATTGATTTTCTTGTACTAACTTCTAACTACAGGCCTCTGATCAATTTTTTAAAGAAAAATGAATTGCTATTACATCATAAAAGTCATGTCTTTGAAAATAAAATGAGTAAAGAATGGGACTTAAGGAACAAAGCAAGATGGATATCATAGATCAAGAGCAATTCCCCCAGTGATTAACCAGGAACCTCCCCCGAGCCCTCCTCTGGGTTTCCTGAAGTCCAAAACTCCATGCACTGTGATGACCAGAACTTATCTAAAGGGTCTCTGGCTTGCTGGCCCCCTAAAGTCTTCACCAACTTTTTATCTGCTGCCCGATCTGACCCCTCATACTACTCACACACTTCTGAAATTAAAGTCACATTGTAAGAAGACCATACAAGTTGTAGCACGTAACGGGTTAGCAACATCATCATCTGTCTGCGTGATCTCTCTGGAGCACAGGATTCTGCAATTCAAGTCTTACTCACTTAAAATGATCTGTCATTTGAATATGCACTATAAAATATAATCATAGTCTATTTTAGATGGCTAACAATAATCCTATCCTATCCTACATAATAAAAACATAATATGCAAATCAACTGAACAGCCAAACAGCGGAACGACCAGCCAGGGCAGGTGCAATGTGATTGGTCGGGGGCCCGGCATTCGCCCCATGATCACCCCGCAGAGGGAGGCTCAGGCCATCGGCCGGTGGGGAGATCAATCGGGGGGCTCCACAATTGCCCCAAAGAGGGAGGCCCAGGCCACTGACCAGCGGGCTGCAGTGGGTGGGCAGGGCCTCCCTCTGCGTGGGAAGCCTGAGTCCCGGGTGCCTGAGGGAAGCCAGTGTCGGCAGCTGGGGGAAGGAAGGCCTACTCTTGCACAAATTTCGTGCATCAGGTCTCTAGTAATATATATAAAATAACACCAGCTTTTCTTTTCAATGAAGTCATGTATTTTGTATTTTATCGTAAGACAACATGTAATTCAAAGGTTTTTTGTTTCCTACAGGAGATTCATCTTAACCAATCAGTTATACAAGAAAGAATGAACTTTACATACTATTTTCATGTAAATGAAGTCAACACCCAATAAGATGTCAACCCAAAATTTTAAATAAATGCTCTCAACAAGACCAGACTATGTGACTGTGAAATATTAACAATTTGCAAAAGAACTAAGGTACCTCTGCATTATTATAATAAGCTGTGCTATTTTTTTCTTGTACATCTTCCCCTCGAGCTGTAAAGAAAGTGAGTGGGTAGAAATCCTTGTGTGCTGGTTGCTTTCCACTGGCCATCAGTTTGCCCTCATAGAAGAGCTCAGAGGTGTAACTGCAGAAAAAGACCAAAATAAATAAGTAAAGAGCAATCTATTATCAAAATTCAATTCACCCATAAGAAAATAAATATATCAGTCAATTCTAAAAATGTTGCTTTATGTCCATGATTAATTTTAATCCAAGCATTTAATACCAATGAGGCCAAGATTATCTCCAAAATCTCAGCAATGACATCAGAATAGGCTCCAAATTGCTAAATGAATTGATTTAGGTAAGGTACAAAGCCAGAATACAGAAAGAAAAGGAATAAATGATGACAGTTCAATACCAGATGAGAATCTTGCTCTGTGAGGAAATATGCTAGCTAGTATATTTTCTTGGTTAATACATTTAGATCATATACATGTAAACAAAGATATCAGATATTGAAACAATACACACAACTGAAGGACATTCAAGTCTTCAACAATAAAATGAATGCATTTTGCAGATTAAGATACCAGCTAGTACTTGATTCATCAAGGACTGCAGCAAATGACTGGCAACAATCACAAAGGAAGCACATACTGAGATATTAACAAAGCCACAGTTAAATCTAAATTTTTATATTTATTCTATTGGTTTCAGAGAAATCTAAAAATGGTTTTCAGATGACTGACATAATCAACATTATTAAATCATACTAAACTTTAAAACATTGTAAGTTTTTGGTTGAAGGAGGGGCTTTCCAGAGTGCTGGGAATGTTCTGTTTAACGATCTGGGTGCCAGTTACATGGGTGTACTCAGTTTATGACTATTCCCTGAGCTGTCACTTAAGATATTTTTATTTTTATGGATGCGCATGTGTACTATATTTAACAGAATCCTTTATAAACTTTATTACTAAGTTTCATGGTTTTCCTTCCTCACTTCCTTCCTTCCTTTCGAACAGATTCCTTGTATAAGACAGACACAATAAGCAAACCATTATGTAGTTTATCAACATATTTATTTATTACATCACGTAGTTTTACATGTGTACTATATATTCAGTCACAGAAAAATATATCATAGTTAGCAGGGCCTAAAGTGTTAGTTTCCAGAATTGCCCTATTCTGTGAAAAATTACAGTTCTGACTTTTGAAGTTTCTTTTACAAACATACAAGTAAACATAATCTGCAACTCAGCAGACCATGTAACACTGCTGGGAATAATCGGTCCCTAGAAACAGTGCTGTTTTGAGTCCCCTCCAGCCAGATCAGAGGAAGTGTGATACAGAAAGGGCAGTTTACACCTACTTGATGATAGCTTCATGGGAGCGGTAGTTCTCACAGAGGAGGATCCTGCATGGGAACTCAGCGGGGTAATGCTCATAGAGTCGATCAAGTAATGAAACATGAAGGTTTCTCTCCCTGGCAAACTCGCTGTAAACAAAAGGACTGAGCTGTAACAGACAAACATACAGAGAAAACTTAATTAAATATATGAATAGTATTTTTTAACCTACTCATTAAAAAATCCGCTATGCTGGCCCAGCCAGTGTGGCTCAGTGGTTGAGCATCAACCTATGAACCAGAAGGTCACGGTTCGATTCAGGACACATGCCCAGGTTGCAGGCTTGATCCCCAGTGTGGGGCATACAGGAGGCAGCCAATCAATGATTCTCTATTATCATTGATGTTTCTCTCTCTCTCTCCCTCTACCTGCCTCTCTGAAATCAGTAAAAATATATATTTTTTAGATCCACCATGCTGAAACTTCTGATGTACTAAACTTCAACATGCTGAATGTTAGAACAAGCAGAAAATATATTTTCTATGAACAATTTCACTACTATAAAGAATGAGGCTAAAATTTCTAACTTTTCATTTCACTATACCTACACTGACCTAGAGTTCCTACACATAGGTTAATAAAGGGCTCCTCCAACATAATAAATAGCTACTATTCAATAATTTCAAGAATGCAACCCATTGCATCATTGGGGGAGTCAGCCGATCAGTTATTTCACCAAAATTTATGAACCATTTATAACGGTGAGCTGGTAGGATATTTTGCATATGCATAAAAAATTTTTAATAATTTGTAAAATAATCTTCTTTTTTCTCATGACAAAGTATAAAAGGAGCCATCCTTGATTATACCTCCGACAGCTAAAAAACAAAATTAAATTACTTTTGGCAAAGAAACAAAAACAGAATTTGTTCCTCTACACATTCAACTCTTTCCTGGATGTCTTGACAGCTATAGCACTATATAGAGTCAAGCTTACCTGTGGCAGAAGAGATTTGTAAAACAGATTTTAATAGAAAAATTATATTTCTCCTCCATGCATAGTATGCAAATACATAAAATAGACCTGGTTTTGAGACTTTGACCATTATTTTTAATTAAGCACTTCGTTTGTTATGATAGCAAAAAATTAACACTACAGGAAAACAAATGTAGGAATAGGACTTGGGGAATTGTAAAAAAAATAATTTGAATTTAAATTTGCTTTATAAAAAAAAATAAGATTCAAATATTCATACTATAGAGAACTGAACTTCAAATTAACAAACATGAAAATGTTGTTAGATATTGTAGTGGGATTATAATTTTCCTTCAAAAATACCAGTATTTTTCACTATTAGTGCAGAAATATTTAAAGTACTTAAAGTATAATACATGGCACAATTTCACTGGGTATTTTAGAAAATAATATTAAACATCAACATATAATTCAAAGTTCCTTTGAATATGATGACGCAGAGGACACTTACCTGCATGTGGTCACCAGCCAATACAATCCGAGTGCTTTTAGTTGCTAATGCTAGAGGCATAATGGTTTCACACTCCATGGCTTGGGCAGCTTCATCTAACAGAATGTGCGTAAAAAACCCTACAATGTACACAGTAAACACAGTAAAGCATATTAAAGCAGCAATAGAGGCCAGAGCAGTTTTTTGTGGGGTTTTTTTCATTTCTGCTAAAGAAAGAGTTTAGTGTGCTAATTTAAGAGTTGTGAATCCTCAATTTAGAAAATCATCTATTTAAATTATTATTTAAAAACCAGAGGTTAAAAGGAATAACTATCTTACTCAGTAATAGATACATAAATGGCATCTGGTGCTAAAGCCCCCAATACTAATAGCTGAATCGCTATACTTAAAGATATTTAAAATACCAGATAGCAGCTCTTCACCAAAAAGAAGGGCTGGCAACTAAACACTAAGGGCCAAAGTCCTTTCACTATGTATTCGGTGAAACATCAAAAATAAAACAATGGTAGTTCATAAGTAACTTTAACCTAGATATGCATATTAGATATTAAAATAAAGAAAATCACACTCGCCAAGACCGGTTTGGCTCAGTGGATAGAGCGTTAGCCTGCGGACTCAGGGGTCCCGGGTTCGATTCCGGTCAAGGGCATGTACCTTGGTTGCAGGCACGTCCCCAGTGGGGGGTGTGCAAGAGGCAGCTGATCGATGTTTCTCTCTCATCGATGTTTCTAACTCTCTATCCCTCTCCCTTCCTCTCTGTAAAAAATCAATAAAATATATTAAAAAAAAAAAAGAAAGAAAATCACACTCAAAATCTAATATAAAGAAGAGTTATAATTTAATTTTAAAATCTTAAGTTTATCTATTAGCTTATTCACTAATTTGATTAGATTTAGTGTGTATAGAGGCAAAAGTAGGTTTACGGTTGTGAATATGCGAAGCAGTTTATTCTTGTATTATTAATTATTGTATTATTTTCTATACAAACAACTGAAAACCTACTTTTGCCCCACTCTGTATATACACACAAAATATATACATAGGTTTTTTAATCTAAGACCCTACAATGAAAATATCATGCCTGGGGGGCAAAAAACTAATAACAAATGTCAAAAAGTATATTATCACAAGTCCCCCAGATGCAAATACCTACAGTAGGAGGCATCCTACGTCTTGATTGCTACTGCCACTCATACTGGGGCACAGAAATCTGTGTACAGAAAGGAGGACAAGTCCCTTTTCCTCTAAAAGGGGGGAAAGAGGCAAAAACCTCCTGGCTGTCCCAATGTAGAGAAGGAAAAAGTTGTCCCCTACTGCCAACTCAGTGAGGTCGGAGGGGACCCTCTTTTTACTAACAGCAAAGAACACGAAGTAGTTTCTCAACAGAATGATGACATAAAACTCTGAGTTAATCAGCCCACTGTGAGTTGGCCCAAGAACCTAGCCTCTACTTCCATCCCTATTTCTATGAATGTCAACAAATTCCAAACAATCTGTTCATACAACTTTCTAATGCAGTAATACTCTCAAAATCATCCATTTAAACAAATAGCTAAGGTTGACAATACAAATATTAATAACTGTTGTCTATTTACCCACAGTGGCCCAAGCAAGATATGGACACATGCATTTTTCTCCCTGTTGAAAGAATTGTGCTTCTTGTTAAGACTAATTAAGGATGGTGATTATATAAACACAGAATTAAATTGGAGGGAAACACTGAGACTAGTGGAAAATATCTACTGTTTTCATTAGACAACATTATAATTAAATAGAGCTAGGTTTGAATCAGGAACTAGATAAATCATTAAATTATTATACCTATTGCTTAAGCTAATAAAGGAACTTGAATTACTCAAACTAATTTAGCCTGAGCCTTGGTTTTCTTATCTGTAAAATAACCCTCCACAGGGCTAATATGATAATTAAACACCCAGAACAAAGCATAGTTGACTTCTACTAAGTATTCTTCTATACGCTCGCTCTTCAAAGCCATTCTTTACTCCTTCACACAAAACTATACTGTTTAGGAGGTTTGGGTATTTAATCTGTATGGCAAATATACAGAGTATAACCATAAAGTAATGAGACTGATTGTTAAATAAACATACCAAAATTTACATTTCAAATAAGTGTTGTTCCATTCAAAGAAGTCAGTTGGGAGGAAATATAACTCATTCCAATGATGCAGTCACTGTTCAAAACATTTTTGAAACTCTGCTTTTGTAACTGCCCTCACCAGCCAGCTATGAGCTGCATGCACAAGAAAATAAGTCTCATTACTGAGAGGCACGTCTTTTTTTTTTTTTTTTTTTGTCTTTCTTTTTTTCTACTGCTAATGGTATTGCTCAGTTTGATCACCTGCCTACCTTATTTACCAGTCTCAGAAAGACTTACATGTCTCAGAAATATTTTGAAGCTTTTCTAAAATTAAATCTACCTTCAAAAAAAGAAAGTTGGCCACCATTCATTATTTAAGATAAAAAGAGGTTTATCAAGGGCCTCCAGGTTTCTATACCCTGGGCCAGGAATACCAGATGAACAGAATAGTCTCTACCTGCCAGGATGTTCAAAAGAATTTGTCACTGGCTCTGAAAGCAATTCCAAAAGGAGAGAACAAAAAAATGTTGAGCCATGCCAACAATTATAATATGGCAGCAATAAATGAATATTCTTCCAAAGCAACTTATTTAAAGTGATACCATTTTTTGATGGTTACATTCTGCCATATTTATCAGAATTTCTTGTCACCTTATATCTGTACTTTGTGTAACATCAGTTTAATTTTATATAGCTCCTGTCTTATAACAATCTCAATAGTATGCAAAAAAAATCGTGATCATTGTTGTGTCTACACTATACAAAAGTATTTTAAAGCAAAAACTTGAGAAACTGTAAAAAACACCAATACTGTCCAAATTTGAATTTTTCACATAATCAATAGTAAATAAATACCATCTGATCAATTAGAGAATTAATAGAATAGCCATCATTAAAATGTCTAAAATGTCTAAACTAGGGGTTGACAATTTTCGTGTTTTTTTTGTAAAAAACCAAACAATATATACTTTTTAGGTTTTCTTGGCCGGACAATCTGTTTTGCAACTATTCAACTAAGCTGTTGTAGCACAAAAGCATCTATAAGTAATAAATAGGTAAATAATTAGGCATGGCTATGCTCCATCCAATAAAATTGTATTTACAACAACAGACAACAGGCCACAGTTTGCCAACCCCTGGGCTAGACTGAATGCAGAAGCCCTAGGCATTCAGAAACCCCATATCTGTGTCTTCAGTCAGCATACCAGGTTCAAGGTCCAACTGACAGAGGTACTGGGAAGTATTCAACGTAACAACAACCACTCGGTGCTTAAGAATATCTTCTTTCTGTGGCATCTGAAAGGTGGAATGTGCGCTTGAGATCAAACAGTACTGATGCACAACTGGGTGAACAGTCTTCACCCAGCGATTTCTGAAATATACCCTATAAAAGAAGATAATATTTATTTGTTTTTATTAAGTTCTTACCAGTATTAGATTATCAAAATAATGACATTATTATTTAAGCCTACAATATCTGGAAATTAGCAAATAAATTTGATAATCATTAACACTACTGGATTAGAATTTCACGTACAATGTGACTTCCCCCTACCAAAAAAGATTCAAACAGAAAGAATATGCACTACCATAAAATAAACATCTAATAATTTTTGTATTCAGATTTATCTTACAAACAGAATGACATGAAAACAATTTCATAAGCATCAAATTTAAGTTCAAAGCATTGCCATTTGGGAATTAGTTTTTTCCTAGAAAATTCTTATAAAAAATACTTAACTTACAACAGAATTACATGCATACAACAGAAATTAAAAAGTTAACTGTGTTTCACTTTAGAATATATTCTTATAGCTATATTTAAATCAACCCCTAATGTTCTAAAAATTTTTAAATCAAAATAAATTTTGGACAATCAGAAAATCTTAAAAAATAGGATCTCTTCCATTAATTGCAAAAGAAAAAGATTAGTAGGCCGCATGCATAGGTTACTAAGATGGTACAAAAACAACCTTTCCATCTATCCACCCACTCACCCGCCTTGAAACACTGTCTTCCCTCAGCTTCTATGACTCAACCTTCCGCTGCTTTCTTTCTCCTTCTCCAGGGTCGGCATCCTCAAGTCTTAGTCTTGGCTCTCCCCTCTTCTCAAGCTCTGTTCTCTCTCCCTAACAATCTCATCCAGGCCCTTGGCTTCAATAACCTAATCACTCCCACATTTTTCTCTCTCCAACCAAGACCTCACCTCTGAGCTCCAGGATGCATATCTAACTCTTTATTCAATACTAGAGACCTGGTGCATGAATTCGTGCACCTAGGCCTGGCCTGTGGGATTGGTCCAAAACCGGCTCTCCGACAACCCCTGAGGGCACAGGCCAGGCTGAGGGACCCCACCGGTGCACAATCAGAGCTGGGGAGGGACCTGGGAAGTTGGCCAGCCAAGGAGGTACCACGGGAGGGTTCCAAGGTGTGTCCAGCCCACCTCACTCAGTCCCAATCAGCCAGACCCCAGCAGCAAGCTAACCTATCAGTTGGAGCGTCTACCCCCTGGTGGTCAGTGCACATCATAGCGAGTGGTTGAGCGGCCTTAACATATCATTAGCATATTAAGCTCTGATTGGATGAAAGGATGACCAGACACTTAGCATATTGGGCTTTTATTATATAGACTTTGTCTCCTCTAAGATATTTCACAGGCAGCTCAAATATAAAATGCACAAAAACTAATCTCATGATCTTCTAAAATGGATTGTAACCCTCCATGAAATACTTAAAACTGGCTGTCTTCTTTTAAGCAAAGCAAAATATATATATATATATATATATATATAGTATTTAACAAATGTCCCAAAATAACCAATATCATTTCTTAAAGATGCAAAAATTTTAAACATGTTTTAAGTGTTAGTTTAAAAAATGTTAATCAGATCAGCAAAGCAGAATTTATTTTAAAATGTATAAAAAATCTCATTTTACCAGTTACCTAAAAAAACACTTATAAATTATGATTACATTAATTTAATTAAAGTATATGTATGTAAACACATAAAGTACTAGAAATTAAACTCTAAAATGTTAGTAGTATTTATCTACAGCTGATGAAATTATAGTTATTTTCCTCTTTATGCATTCTTTTCAATATTCTTCATATTTTCTTAAACATTTCATGTAAAATCGAAGTGATTTTTCAAATTATTCATTAAATCTAACTTCAAGCACTGCTTCTTTTTCAAAGAAAAGACAGAAATTGAAGTTCTAAGTCTCTCTACTAACTTTTTGGTCATCACCTTAGAAAGCTACCTCATGTTGAAGCTAGTAAGAATACAAAGTTTGATCATTAGGTTTATCTTGCCTTAAAAGTAAAATATTCTAGTGCTGGCTTCAAAAAGATTTAAATATTTTCTTGGTACTTTCATTTTGTGCAACATTTAAAGGAGACACTGTCTCTAAGATTATTTAAAACACATTCAAGAATATTTTCCAAAATTGCAGAATTGATAGTTGCAAGTGACACTTTCAGGCTCATAGTATAAAATGTACCAAGTAATTTACTTATCTCTAGAAACAAACCATTCACATATCCCACATAAAGTATAATGATACCTAATATAGGAAACTGCCTGGTAATATAAAATTTTAATTCACTGTAATTTTATTCATATATTAAATTCATATTAATAACTTCCCCAAAAATGTTATCACTTTAAGATACTACAGAATCAGAAAGACCTGATCCCAGAAGAAAATCTGCTTCTTTAAAAATCTATATAAAACAAATAGCTTCTATTTGCCCAAAAGCAGTAAATGCACACTTTCTCCATAATCTCTATCCACTAAGTGATAACTATGCCAGTGCCAGATATCGATCTTCAGAACCATACATAGAACAGAATTGTGCTTTCCTCTCTATCCCAATTTAAAATCTAATTCTAAGGAAGAAGTAAAATCTGAAACTAAATGTAATCTAAAATGGTTTCTACAACCTCCAGCCCCAAATATTTTAACACTGACTCTTGGCAACTAATAGAATTTTATGCATTTTAACTGTAAGGATGCATATTTAAACATATTTACTGCATTAACTATTTAATGTTTATGAGTATTTTCACACTTTATCACATTTACCAAGCCTGCTCTAAACTATACTGTGAAAAAAGCAAACTCCCTCATCAATCCTACTCCATAGAGACACCACATCTTCAAGGTCATATGCAGACGCTTTATGCATTCTTGTATTCTTTCCCCTGCATTTTGGGACAATTCAGATAAAGCTCATCTCCTCAGAGTGCTCAGCCATTCTAATTTTCTCTATCCCATCTCCTATACCTTTCAAGTTTATTGTCCATTAAGAAAATTATAAATAAAACTGAGTTAATGTAGTAATAGACCCTAACATTTCAATGCATTAATCCTCATATGAAATACATTCATGAGCCCTGACCGGTTTGGCTCAGTGGATAGAGCGTCGGCCTGCGGACTGAAGGGTCCCGGGTTCGATTCCGGTCAAGGGCATGTACCTTGGTTGCGGGCACATCCCCAGTGGGGAGTGTGCAGGAGGCAGCTGATCGATGTTTCTCTCTCATCAATGTTTCTAACTCTCTATCCCTCTTCTTTCCTCTCTGTAAAAAAATCAATAAAATATTTTTTTTAAAAGAAATACATTCAAAAAAAAAAAGAAATACATTCATGAGTTAATACTCATGAGTTAATAAGAGAAAAAATATTGTGAAAATGTAGGGCCACATTAAAAAAAAAATACCTGGGGAATTCAAGCCTTTTCTTATTTTATTCCATTAGTAAAATGAAGTAACATAAAATTTGTATTTAAGTGTACTTAAATATTTTTCCATCTTGACTGAACCACTCCTGAGATTTGTGGGGAAGTGATAATTTTCTGCTTAGATGGCAAATTTCTGAATTGGGGCCATTACAACTACACATGTACCCTATTGAAACATAACTTATGGTACATATTTAGATGCACTATATTTTGAATCATAACCACCAACACATAGTAATTTTACAAGGGAAAGCTAAGCATAATGATAGTCAAATGATGGATTTTAATGTTTATCAACAACAGTTCTACTGCCCCACATGTCAAATGACCTATGCTAGGCTGACCAACATTTGAGAAGCTTTTACTCCATTATTTCCAAGCCAAGTAGACCACGATAATTGAGATAGCTATGGTTCCCACATAACACAAAAATAAAAACACATGCACACACTCTACCAACAACAAAGCAAACAAACATCTCCATTAAATAAGTGCACTCATAGCAAAAATGCTACTAGCTATCCAATTTTCTCTTATGAGCTAAAAAAAGATTAGAATTTGAAGCAAACTAGCTATTGAAAAATTTAGCCACTGGCAAATACATTTTCATTTATAGTGATTGTATACATGTGACGTTTTCTTATTAAACACAACTGAATTATATTGAAAATAATTAATTTCTGCTCTAATTTCCAAGGGTGAAAACAAAGTATGATATAAAAACCTGTGTTCACAGGCCATGCCACTTTTTTCTCATTTGTTCTTTTTAATGCAACTGCAAAATCATTCAAATGGCTTGGGTTATGAATAGTAAAGAAATAGCAAAATCTCATTTTATTCATGCCTAGGCTCAACAAATAAAAAGTTAGTGAATTATGATTCAAAAGTGTTAGAAATTAATTTTTAAACAATAATTGTATTCAAACAACACAGGACATGATATATTAGTTTATAAAATGGCAAACTGAACATTAATTCGTATAACAATGAAAGCAAATGGTATAATAAACAACCATCTAATGATTCTTTATTGTTTTCTGAAGAAAAGGATTTTATTCCCCCAGAATCCTCTATTTAAGTACTTTCATCTCCATATACACTGGAAGGACCTTTCTATATGAACCTAAAATTTTCTTGGACACTTTGTCTCGTAAATGATAAAAGTTGTAAATACCGGTCAATTACATTTTGTTGCAGAAATCACTTCAGTATTTCATGCTTCTCTAATGTGTAGCTTTTATGAATTACCTGCATGATCACAGTCAAAATCTTATTTCCATAAAGAACTATCATGCATGACTATTCTGCCATACAAAATATGCTAGAATTTTAATTACATTTTATGTAAATCATATTTATGAAACTTCATCATAGTAGCTTTTAGAGGTACACATCAAAATCAGCTCAGACTATAACAACATTTTTACATTCAAAACTTAAAAAAGGATGTCTTTTTCTTTACTTAATGTTTAAGATGTGAACAGTCAAATATTTTTCAATTTTTCTTTAATTTTAAATGGTTTCTTCAAAAGGCATTACCTCCAAATGCCAATGCAGAGTTAAAGATTTTGGTATTCTCAAAGTTACTAAAATCTTTACAGACACCTTTTCTTAAGAATAATAAAGTGTGATACAGATACATAATAAGCCTTAAAAAAATACCTGAGAGGTCTTGCCTGGGGATTGCCTGCTTCTACATAGGGATGTAAATAATCCTTTATGTAGAGATCAGCAGCACTATTAGAATGGGTGCAAATGAGAATCCTGCTGAAATAAATGGTGCAAATAAAAAGAATGATAAAACACAAAACTATTCAAGCAGTATAATACCAAAAAAAAAAAAAAAAAAAAGCAGTGGCCATCTTAACATTATACATTTCCCTCAACCTACTCAGTAACCTCTATCATATTATTGAATAATGCTCTTAAGCAAATTGTATTACTCTTTATGCTATAACAGAAATAAGTCCCCTAAAATTACAAAATCTAACATATAAAATTACTTTTTCTAACATATAATCAAATTCTTTAGCAGACTTGGGGTTTTGCTGGCTATTTTAAAGCTATCATTCTCTATGTTGTCAATTTTTAAAACAGTATGTTTTAAGATAATTCAAATTTTAGTGCTTTGTGGTTTGAGTGTAGGTCTTTTTCTCTTTTGTATTTTTTAAAACGTTTACAAACTGGAAGAAAATTTTCTTGCTAGCCCTCACTTTGAATTCCGAATAAGGACAAAGGCTGTGTCCTAGTAATGAGATCGGAGCACACCCCTCACCATCTCACCTCGTCTCCTGTTGCTGGAGTATGTGCTTTACAGCCTGAGCTAGCGTGAAGGTTTTGCCTGTCCCGTAGGGTCCAATGATGAGAACAGGAGGCAGCTGTATTGAAAGTGGGGTTGTAATGGCTAGTACAGCTTCTTTCTGTTTTGCATTTAGTCGAGGATCCAACTGTTCATCCCATTGTCTGTAGAAAATAAAATTTTAAGTTACTTTAAACAAGCACATCTTACTAATAAACAGAACATAACATACAAGTATCCTGAATTTCACTGAACCATTAAAAATACTGAAATAAAAAATACTGAAATAGCATAGCATCTATAAAAATCAATGCTTATTCTAAAATTATTTCTTAGAAAATTACCCAATTTTACTATGTTGATCAAAAGTCACTTTAGTTATGTTGTCCTATTCCAAGTGCAAAAAGATAAGTAACCTAAAGACATCACACACTATTAGTCTAGTTTCTGCCAAGTCTGTATACTAATGACAATGTCTTTAAAATGTAGATACCCTCTGTGACATAAAAGCATCAAATAACCTTTTTTTCTGGTAATAATGAAGTAGTAGTTTCTTTGCATAGCAAATAAAATGCAAAACGGAAACTAACTGATTTCCAAATTCCAATCCATTCAAAGACCTCTTAGTAACGTTTAAAATAAGGGGAAAAGAAAAAACCTATATGTCCCTAGTTAAGAGATATCAAACTTTTACAAAGTTCTTAATTCAGAAAACAGCAGTTTTTTTTTAAAGGCTGAACAACATGAAATGTGCTCTAGTATTTTCACGCGCACAAATATTATACATGTCATATTTTTCAGGATAGAGAACACCTGTCATGGCAGCACAAATGGCTGCTGTAATGAGATCCAGCTTCCTACTGTCCCTTCTATGACTTGGCTAAGTTTTGAAGATTTAAATGGACAGCAGATGCTGAGAGGGATCAAACCAAGTGGAGAACCAACAGCATTCTTTCCCATAACTAAAATTAAAATACTAAATATCGCAACAAGTATGGTAAAAATGATAGGGATGTGAACCAAAATAGGAAGGGTGTGTAAAGAGACTTAGAAGATGTGCAAAGTGCCTACAAAATAAGCCTGAAATGAGAGGACATGGTGTAGTGAAAATTCCCTCTGGGAGGCTGTACTCTACTTAAATCAGAAGCTAGTTATTTATGGGAAATCTTCTTAACACTTTGTTTTTAAAAATTATTGTGATAGGTCATTTCAAACAAACAAAATTCTCCTAAAAATGTAAAACTTTAGAAAATAAACATTGGCCATTTAAGCATTCCATTACTTATTTTTCTGAAATTTAAACCTTTCTAGGTACAAAACAAAAGGACTCTGACCAGTGGCACTCAATTTCCTATAAGCCAGTCACTAAAGCTCAAGCATTTTACTCCACAGAGTTAAGCATTAACCAACTTATTTCCTCATAACTCTGCCAGTCCCCGGCAATGTTTCATCTTCTACAAAGGAGAAGTTGCTTTAGGTGATTGCTAAGTACAGATCTAGTACACGTGGCAGATACTGTGGAATGGTATCTGCCACGTGTACTAGATACCCACACCATCCATAGCAGTCTTTCTGCCTTTCCTCTATTGAACCTAGATAGCTAAATACTCCATTTCCCAGCCTCCTCTGCAGGAGACCCAATTCTGGTCAATGAGATGTAGGAGGAAGTTCTTCAGAAGAGCTTCTGTCCTCAATAAAACAAAAACAAAGCCTCACTAGAAGAAAGCCCTTTCTGCTACTTTGCCTTCCTCCTTCACCTGGCTGAAATGAGCTCGTGGCAAATAAAACTGCAGCAGCCATCTCGTATTGTGAAGCAACAGGCATCAAGAAGAAAACCAGTATGTTGTGTATGGCAGAGAGGAGAGGAGAACCGTGGTCCTTGGTGGCACTCCAGCTCCTGCACTAGCTCTGGACCACCTACCTCTGGGCCTCTATCTCTACATGTTGATGCCACAGTTAGGTCAATACCTGAGTTACTCTGATTCTATGATACCTGACCCCATGGTTTCTTTGTCTTTACATGGAGACAGCATACTTGCATCAGATGGTTATTGTAAAGATCAAATGAGATAACGCATACAACCTGTTTAGAAAAATAATTGAGCAATAAGCACTCAATTAATGCTTGTTTCCATTACTATAATATTTTCTAAGGATTTCAAAAAAATGAAATATAAGTTGACCAGTACACTTTCAAAAAACAAGAAAAAGTTTTAAAATCAACCTCTAATCTTTCAAATTCAGGGATTTTAATTATCTTATTAATGAAGCGATATTAGGTTATATATATATATACATATATATATATATATATATATATATATATGATTAAATGACAGATTTATGGGTATAATTCTAAAATATTTATTTATATAGCCTATTCTACTTATCAATTGTTTCAGTGTAAATAAATGCTTCAAAGCAGATCAGAAATTTTAACAATGTTGGTCAACTCTGAATAAAACAAATTGTCTTTATTGTGCCACCTACTAAATAAAGGGAAGAAGATTTACAATATACATGCTGATAAGTCATCTCTGATTTTCACAATTTAAAACAATATAAAGTCTCCTCAAGTTTATTCTCCTTAAGTGTTATTTTATTCCCTGAACCAAATTAATTCAAAGTTCTTTTTTTATCCTGGTCTAATGCACTGTTATAATTAATTTATATACCACCTGCCCAAGAATAATTTCTCAACTTCTATCTTATTCTAGGAAAAATTTTAAATGGCTAGTGGTTTCTCAGTATGTCCCCAAACCCAGATATATTTCAATTACTATTTGTAATAATAGTGCTATGGACTCTCTTCCTACTTAAAAGTTTTCTGCCACTTGACATTTTCTTAGTTAACTTTTACAGTTAATACTTGCAGTCAGGGGTATTGAATACATTGTCATATATTATATAATTTTCAGAAGTGAGCATATATAGTAAATGCCTAATAATGCTGGCATAACCTCACATTTGAAACCCTAATATTTCTTTAAACTTGAAATTCTTATTAATTTAAATGTGTCATATATTAACAATGTGCAAGGCCCTGCTGGAGATTCAAAAATAAATAAGATGCGGTCTCTTCCTTTAAAAAACACAGTGGGTACTAGACTTTGGGGTGGGGGAGGAAATCACTTCATGAGTTATACAAATGTGTAACAACGGTACACCTGAAACAAATATAATAATGAATTTCAACTATAATTGAAATTTTTTTAAAAGTTCAGAATCTAATGAGAACAGTTGACATGTAAAAAATTAATAAAAATTAATTTGAGAGAAATTATGCTTGAAAACACAAAATTAACTGAACCTAGCACACAGTAGGCACGCTATAAATATTTGTTCAAATAATGAAATGAAAGGATAAGATTTATCTACTTGAAGGAGAGAGCATTTGAGATGGACTAAATCTTGAAAAAAAATATTCAATAGATCAACATTTAGCACAGATTACTTCAGGGAGAGAAGATCACTTACAGATGAGAAGACAGGACTGGGGAGGGGAAAATGTGAAGTTAGATGGGTATTAAGTTTCAGTTCTGCAAGATGAAAAAGTTCTGCAGATTGACTGCACAACAATATGAGTATACTTAACACCACTGAACTATAAACTTAAAAATGATTAAGGACCAGTGGGTGTGGCTCAGTGGTTGAACATCAACATATGAACCAGGAGGTCATGGTTCGATTCCCAGTCAGGACACATGTCTGGGCTGCAGGCTCGATCCCCAGTTGAGGTGTGCAGGAGGCAGACGATCAATGTTTCTCTCTCATTGATGTTTCTATCTCTCTATCCCTCTTTCTTCCTCTCTGAAATCAATAAAAACATAGTTAAAAAAAGAAAGATAAGAAGGCAAATAAGTGTAGGACAAATTACGGGATTTAGAAGGAAAAAGAGGGTTTCAAGTAGAAAAAAGGAAAAGAAACTGAGAAGATACTGTTCAAAAGCACTGTCAGTGAGACCACATAATAGAGTTTAGTACCAGCTGCTCAGACTTTATATACATATCAAGAGAAACCTTCAAAGATACATAAGAAGGGAAATAAAATTATTATTTTAGTAAACTCACTCTAAAAGAAATCTGAGAGCTGGCCCCAGAGAACAGAGACACAGACAGCATGACAGAAGACCAACTAGAAAGGACAGAAATAGTCCAGCTCTAAATAAAACCTGGGCTGTAAGGATAGGAAGAAAGGGAAGGATGCAAAGACGCTGAATCAAATGAGACCTGGGAAGTTGTCACTGAATTTCTACAATTAGTAGATCAATGATTACTTTCAGGAGAGTGAGGAAGTAAAAAACAGAAATTACAGAATGAATAAAGAATACTGGAAATATGTAGACTATTCCTGCTCAAGAAATGGGGCATTAAAAAAGAAAAATGGGGATAGAATAGTTAGGGTAAGTAAACAAGGGACAAATTATTTAGTTTTTGTATTGAAAGGCATATTTTGTTTTGTTCTGTTTTTAGGACCAGAAGAAATAAAATGTGAGGAGAATATATGCCACCTCTAGGCCTGGCACATAAAATTTCCTGTATGATGTTCTGTGCTTTCTTCCCGTCTGCCAGCTGGATGCCAACACCCAGGGTGCCGTTGGAAACCACTTACTGAAGATACCAGAGCCTCCATCAGAGATGGGAGAACCACCCTACCATGATTGGATTGACAAGTGATAAATAAACTTCTCCTGTGTAAAGCAACTGAGATTTAAAAAAGAAAAAAAGCTGGAGTGAGCTGAGAGGAGCAGGGGCCACGAGGATAAAACCCAGTGAAAAGGACAAAAAGAAAGATGTAGTCATGCAGGCATCACCGCTGTTATTCTGGAAACAAAATAGAAGTATCATATTTAATTACACTATGTAAAGAAGTGCCAAATAGAATTTAAGCAGAAAAATATTTACACAACCATTAACTTGAGAATGGTTTCTGAAGTGATATCTTCTATGACACTGTCTCCATTTTGCTAAATTACAAAAATGTCTTCAATATTCAAAAATTATTTGAAATTACTTTAAACACTATAGAAAGGCTCTAATTTTCCCATTCAACTACTCAAACATATTTCTAAATTGCTTGTTATCCTATAAAGGCTGTTGAGAAAAGCAGTAGAACTCATTAAGATACTGAGGAAAAGTAAATAGATGATAGACTTCAAATGTTGCATTCTTTTACTCTCATTTTTCAACTAATAAAATGTCTTCTGAAGAATACAGAGAAACTTTTTTTAAAATATGTTTTTATTGATTTTAGAGAGGAAGGGAGAGGGAGAGAGAGATAGAAACGTCAATGATGAGAGAGAATCATTGATTGGCTGTCTCCTGCATGCCCCCCACTGGGGATCGAGCCCACAACCCAGGAATGTGCCCTTGACTGGAATCGAACCTGGGACCCTTCAGTCCGCAGGCTGACTCTCTATCCCTTGAGCCAAACCAGCTAGGGCGAGAGAAACTTTCTTACAAAGGTATGCCTGATTATCTAGCACAGACATTTAATTTAACATTAGCATAACGTCCTTTAATGAGATACCCCTTTTTGTACCTGTTGGGACTCCAAGGTATGGTTGGAGTCATAGTGACGTCTGGAAATAAAACCCCATTGTCCTTGATCCTGTCTAGTGCATAATGCATTTCACAGAGGGGTAATCGATTTAATTGAAACTGAAGTTCAACCTAAAACATAAGATTAAAAATAATTTTTTAAGCATGAAAGTAAACATCAACACTTGCAGCTCACTAGAATATTTTGTGAAAATAATCTTTTAGGGGAACCAAGTTTAGAGATTCTTTTAAAGTACAATTATATTCTAACTAGAGGCCCGATGCACGAAATTCATGTATGGGTAGAGTTCCTAAGGCCTGGACAGCAATCAGGGCTGATCTGCAGGGCAACCAATGGGGCGATCAGCTGGGGGCAAGGCGGGGGGGCCCGCTGGCACCCGCCTTGGCAGGCCTGGGGCATGTGGGCTGGGGGCAGCTCCTGTGTTGTCTTCCCCCTGGTGGTCAGTGCACATCATAGCAACCAGTCATTTCACCAATTGTTTCGCCATTCGGTTGATTTGCATATTAGGCTTTTATTATATAGGATATTGTATAGGATAATAATTATCATGGCTAATGTTTGCTTAGTTTATTTAGTGCCAGGTACTATAATGAACACTTTACATATATTATCTCATTTAATAGTATCAATAATGTATATACTATTATTAACCTCATTCTACACCTAAAAAAACTGAGGCATTTGGAAATTACTTAAGCTCTAAAGGTTATTTGATTACATCATTTCTATCAAGAACACATTTGCTACAATCAGTAGAACATCTGTGAAATATCATCTCCCTAGTGATAAAACCAGCCCTTAAGATACTATCAACTTCTATTAATAAACAATATTCACTATCTTATGGTTAAAAAGAAAAAATATTAGCTTTCCAGTTAAATATGGCACCTGAACACACAGTTCAGCAAAGAATCCAAAGATAAAGAGAACAAGAGCAGATACAACTTCAGATGAGAACTGTCCCAGGGTGTAACTTGGTTTCTATCTGTTCCTCCATCGCTGATTTTAAACTCGAATCAAAAAACTTGACCTTATATAAATCTGGAACATTTCAGATGTTACTTAGATTAAAGAGAATTGCTTTTCTCTGAGAGTTACCAGAGGTTCAATTCTCCACCCATTAGTATATCACTTTGGGTTATGGCAGAAGAAGGAAAACCAAACCAGAAGAGTATCAGCTGATAAGGAAATCGTTGCCACACTTGAAACATACCTGTGTGTCACAGTCAGGCCGAAGATTAAGTTCTTCACAGCATTCCCTGGATATCCTTAAAAATATATATTCTTTTGTTTTTTCTTCAATAGTAGCTTCAAAAACCTTCTCTTTGGTTCCCTGGGTCTGTACTAACTTCTCTTTAGGGACTGGTAATAAATAAACAGCATTGACTTTGGTCATCACAAGCCGTCCAGCCAAAGTATCTTCAGAAAGTGTTTCAGTAAGCTTAAAGCGACCAAAAAGTTGTCCATTCTGAGCATACTTTGCACCTCCAGAAACTCCAGTGAGCATGAAGCTTGCCAGAATCTGCAATTGCACTTTAAGATTGAACCTAAATCAGAAGTGGAAAACGAGTTTGAATATTCTACATCAAAAACTTAAAAACTAGAGGATTAATACAAAATAAATCAAATATAAACATACAAAAAATTAAAACTCTACTGGGCTACAAACTACATACTGTCCGACTTTAATCCAAGCTGGAAACAGATAAAACTTTTTTTTTAATGAATTAAGTCTCATTCAGTAACCAGACACATATTAAGTTGTGTTGAATATACAAAATTTTTAAAGTATGAACATTTAAAATGAAGCTAAGTATGATTTTTTTAATAAAATGAAATACTACATAAAAGTGTTTGACCACACCATTGGGACAAATAAGGCTTTACAATCACCTAGAACCAGAAGGAAAGGCACTGCATGAAAACTCAATGGACTTTCATTAAACTGATGTTCTCCAAGTGGATTTTACCAAAAAATTCTAACCATAAATTTCTCTTTCAATGAATAACATTTCTCTGTTAATAACATCCAAAACAAATTCCCATTCATGGCTACATCGAGGCAAGGTTCAACCTTTCTAAAGACCCTTATTATAAACTGCCAAACAGCCCTCCAGAAATACACCAACGTTGTTTGCCACCAGTGCTCATTTTGTATTGCAGATATTTTTAGGCTTCTCTTCAAGTGGCTTGAAGCTATTCCAAGATGCTCTTGTAGTAAATTTTCATCTACTTAATTTCTTGATCAGAATCTGACCTCCACAAATTTGTAGGGTTCATTCTTTTTTCATTCAGATAAATTTTTACTTAAAAAAACAATAATCCATAAGCTTACTGATATTTAGTTTTAAGTTCTAAAGTAATGTAAATGGAATAATTTGTAAACTTTAATAAAATATTAAACAAACATAAATTAATTTATAATATTTTCTAAATGTCTCGTATGGTATTCCAAAATGATCTCTTAAAGATTCCTGTCACCCACCCAGTGGGGCTCTGTGGTTGAGCATCAACCCATGAACCAGCAGGTCATGGTTCCGGTCAGAGCACATGCCTGGTTTGCAGGCTCATTCCCCAGTGGGGGGCATGCAGGAGGCAGCTGATCTTATAATTGATGTTTCTATCTCTCTCTCTCTCTCTCCCCCCTCCCTTCCTCTCTCTAAAATCAGTAAAAAGATTTAAAAAAACAAAAAGATTCCTGTAAGCTTGTAAGCTCTGTCTCATCCCAATTTTTGACTTATCATAGTGTTCCTTTCTCAAGGAAAAAGAAACTACAATAATATACATAAAATACATGCATATTAATAATGTGAATAATGCATATGATACAAGCCACTGTCCTTGCTATTTGATAACTGACCATTTCATTAGAACTGTCTATAGAAACAATTGATGTCTTTTAAGAGACCATCAATAGGCCACAATTGAAAATCTTAGAGTAATGAAAACTATACATATTCTAATTTTGTAAATCTTACATGTATTTAATTTGAATAAAATACTTTCCAAAAGTTAGATCATATTTAATCTATAAAAAGAGTAACACAAGGTATCTTTTAAGTTTTCACTTTTCCTTTTCTGAATATATCCCTCAGTGAGTATTCAATATCTATTAATAATATTAATGATAAGTATTGATAAGGCACCTTGGGACCCATGTAATTTTATTAACCAGTCACACCAATAAATTCCATAAAAAGTGGGGGAGGGGAATAAAGCAGCTTAGGAAAGAAAAATATGTTGGTTAGGGTATATTTAAAGGGAAAACTACTTATAAAAATGTGTTCATGCCTCATAATTGTGGTTCAATTTTTAAGGTTTGTTCCATTTTATTAAAAAGCAGAAAGCGGTGGGGGGAGGAGGGCGGGCACTTAAAAATAAATAAATAAATAAATAAATAAATAAATAAATAAATAATAGAAAGCAGAAAGCTACTACCAAATACAACAACTATTTCATTAACATCTTCCTTCACTCAAGCTTTCATTTCTCAGATTACCTTTTCTATAATGATTCAAATAACTTTTTCATTTAAACACTTGGTCTTAATCTATAGAATATGGATAAAATGTAAAATATGTTAAAGCATTTATAAACTGCTATAAAGGTATTTTATTACTATCAAATAGTTTTCCAGAAGATTTAAATCATTTCATTCTTAAAATTCCTTTTCAAAATATGTAGTCTCTTTCAGTTTTTGTACATTTACTAAACAAATATTCACTGAGTACTTGCCCCGGCTACCATGAACAGAAACCTCCTAAAGAGCGGGGACCACATGTTTAGACTCCCAGCACCTGGCAGAGTCTTGTGGAAATGAACTATGTACAAAACACTAGGGCTACCAGGATGGGCAAGACACAGTTCTTCCCTCAAGAAACTCATATCCAGCTACTAAATAACTGCCACTGAACAACAGCCATTCTACTATCTGTCTTCACACAGGAACACCTCCATTTTCAAAATGAAAAATAACATCCAAAGGGTAGATAACCAAAAACAAGAAAAGTGTTTCTAATGGAACTTACTTGCTTACTTCTTTATACTGAGCTATCTCCTCAATATAAAGAAGGTCATGCAACCGTGACTGATAGTTGGTCTTGGTCAATGACTTGTCTAAAACAGACTGGGTAAATAGCTGGTCAGCAGAGAGAGGAATTTGGTATCTGATAAGAAGACTCTTCTCCAAATCAGTAGTTTCATTAGGTTCAAACTCTATAATAGTCTTAGAAGAAGAATCCCAACGCTTAGCTGTGGTTACTAGCTGTTGTTTTGCATGCATCAGGTACTCAAGATCTAGATGGAAACAAAACAAACATTTATAAAAGAGCACAACATTAAAATTACCAAATAATGCCCTGTACATTTGGTAAGAGAATTTTATATGCTAAAGCTCAAATTCTTAAAAAGAGAACAATATAAAAACCCATTTGACAGAGTATTTTCCCCACATCAGAAATACTTTTTGTCTAGCTTAATAAAATAACATAAATAGGAATCCATATAGAAAACATCTTTTTTAACACCAAACTAGGACATTCTAGAAAGTGTTATTAACAACTTAAAAATACAGATTAATATTTAGAATTTAACTCTCCAGTCAAGAGAAATCTGATCTAGGAAGAAGATATGATAAATTCCTCATAAGACAAAAATCTATCAGGTGACAATCACTTTTCTCCTCCTCCAACCAATACCTGTCCCATTACAGAAAGAGAAGATCAGAAAACTGTGAAAGGTTAAATTTCTTTTTGTGTGGTAAAACACAGTGAAACTCTGAAAGTCAACTTACAACAAACAAAACCCTTTTAGAAAATATTAATGGAAAACACCAATAATTCCACATTAAAATGAAATATGATGTACCATTCAATGCCATTTTTTAAAAAAATCCAGTTTAGCCTCAGTTACATTATACCGTAAGTAGGGCACAATATCGAAATGAATGACTGTTCAACTCTGCTGAATACCAACACAGGGTGAAATACGTTGTAACATAGATTCTGAGCCCTGGGTAGCCTTAGTCTGTCTGCAGAGCAAGCACGTTACTTTTCTATTGGGTGGAACATACATACACCTATAAATGTGAAACTTAACCAAAAGAAAAAAAGGTTCCTTAACTGACTTATCAGGCAGAGATTCCGTTTTCATCTAACATAATTGGAAAGATGATTTCACAACTCAAGTTAAAGTTTTAGGGGAAAAATAACAAAAAATTTAAAAAGAGATTAGAGTTAGCCTCCGAAGTACAAAGACAAGTTATCGTGTGCTATCTTTGACATGAGAGCATAAGGCATAATGGCCATGTTTTGCTTAATAAGAGATTTTGCTACATTAAATGTTACATATTTATTATAAACATGTAGCCATCCACCAAGAGAAATTTCTCAATATTAGAAAGTAGCTTATTCTAGTATCTTAAGAATGATTACAATGTAAAGGCCCAAATTTAAAAATAAAAATGTAATTTAAAAAAATAGTAATTGTTCTAATCTCTAAACTTTGCTCCTTGAAAAGGCATTTTATTATTATATACCAGTTTTATTATTAATCAAATGGCAACATAAATGCAACTATAATCATCACGCTCTAAAGATGGTCTGCTCATTAAACATTTGCATTTTAAAATACTCTGTATGAGACAATGATGGTCTATTTTACAATAGCTTCACAAATACAGCTGACCCTAAACAAGGGTTTGAACTGTGCAGATCCACTTATACATAGATTTTTTTCTAATAAGTACTATATATTACTTTTTTCTTTCTTATGATTTTCCTAATAACATTTTATTTTCTCTAACTTACTTTAAGAATACAGTATAGCCCTAGGAGGTTTGCTCAGTGGTTAGAGTGTCGGCCCATGAACTGAAGAGTCATGGGTTCGATTCCCAGTCAAGGGCATGTACCTCGGTTGCAGGCTCAATCCCTGGTCCTGGTCAGGACATGTGTGAGAGGCAACCAATAAATGTGTCTCTCTCAAATCAATCTTGCTCTCTCTGTGTCTCTCCCCCTACCTTCCACTCTCTCTAAAAATCAAAGAAAAAAAATATCCTTGGGTGAGATTAACAACAAAAATAGAATTCGAGGTTGGAATAACTAGTCTGGCACAAGATATGCTTCCCAACGTCCCTTGCCCTCTGATTACTGTCAACAGCTCTCATTTCAGCCACATAGTTACTAGTCTAATAAAGCATCCAAAGGGTTGGTTTGTTTTGTCTTGCAGTATGTAGTACAGAGCAGACTTGAAAATATCCTTAACAGGAACTGGAGAGTGGATAAGAAGAAAGTAAGGAGAAAAAACCCCAGTGTTCTACATACTCAGCACAAGGGCTGGCACAAAATAAGCATGCAATAAATGCATGTTAAATATGGAATTTGCTCAAAACAGCTATATTTATCTAGGACTTTAAAAGAATGAGATGAAATGTTTCCCAATTCCAAAATTAGGTAACACACTCTTATTCTTAGAAAACATTTTTGTCTGACTTTACAGGTCTTGACTGCCCAAATTAACAATAAACTTAAAAAAAACAACAATAAACTAAAATCCAAAAAATCCCAAACTACCATTTCTGCTATCCATTTCAGCTTCACTCTTTTCACCAAAACTGATACATAGAAGATAAACACTTCTGAGTTTTTCCATGTTGTCTGTCCCTGTTTTCAATCTCTTTGCAAAGCTAATAAAAAATTAAAACATGAAAGTAATAGCATAGGAGTATTTTTATACATTTTACATGCTTCCACTCAGTTATATTTATCTTTTACTGACAAATATACAATTTTTAAATCTATTTTTCTATTACTTTCTGATCACATCATATTAAATATTACATAACCTGTTCCTTTTTTTTTTTTAATATATTTTATTAATTTTTTACAGAGAGGAAAGGAGAGGGATAGAGAGTTAGAAACATCGATGAGAGAGAAACATCGATTCAGCTGCTTCTTGCACACTCCCTACTGGGGATGTGTCCGCAACCAAGGTACATGCCCTTGACCAGAATCGAACCTGGGACCCTTGAGTCCGCAGGCCGACGCTCTATCCACTGAGCCAAACCAGCCAGGGCCTGTTCTTAATTTAGCAACTAAATTTGGCAGTTGAAGATCATTTTTAGGTCATACTAAATTTTAATGTTAGTGTTAACATACACTGCTAGACACAATGTAGAAAAATGTGTGATACCAAATTTCCAAATTTAAATATAAGAATTAATCTTCAACAGGTAGCTTTCAGAGACAGTCAAAGCAGAATTCCAAATCAATTTTGCCCAGCAAAAATTTTCCATTACTCAAAGTTGTAGAAGGCGTAAATGCAGTTTTCTAAGTAAGGGGAAAACTCACTAACTTCCTTCTTTTGTAGATGTTTTATACTACACATTTTTGAGAGGCACATCTTTAATCCAAAAAAAATTTTTTGAGAACATACTGTATCCTTTTCTGAACCCGAATTGTATCAACAAGGGGAAAACACTGAAAAAAATAAAGTTAAAGTTATACATGCTTCCCACTTTGTAGAATTACCAAAGGACTAGAGGGGGTAAATTCATTCATGACCTGCAAACTAAAAAGGTTTGGATGCTTGGTGTAAAAGACAAACAAAAAAAAACTGTGGAGTATTTTCCCAGTTCAAATTTTAATCACCTAAATAAGACTTTTTTTTAGTTCAATAATGAGCAATAAATTAGAAATGTCTGCTGTGTGACCAGCATGGCTCAGTGGTTGAGAGTTGACCTATGAACCAGGAAGTCACAGTTCGATTCCCTGTCAGGGCACATACCCAGGTTGTGGGCTCAATCCCTGGTGTGGGGGGTGCAGGAGCCAGCCAACCAATGATTATCTCTCATCATTGATGTTTCTATCTCTCTCTCCCTCTCACTTCCTCTCTGAAATCAATAAAAATATATTTTTAAAAAAGAAATGTCTGCTATGTAACTTGATTTTAAGTTTCAAGGAGTAATAAATGAGTATAACTAAGTTCTATGGTCAAATCAGTTTGACAGACACTGAGCCCTTAATTACTGAGGTGCACTGTGAATTCCTAAGAGGGAAATAAAGCATGCACCATTTCCAAATGTGTTTGGACATGAAACTCTACCTATTATTAATGTGTATAACCCCTATTAATTTCTGTGGAACACAGCTTTGGAAACACCAAGCTAATAAATAAATGACCTACCAAGCTAATAAATAAATGACCTACCAAATTTATAACTTTATGGAAGAGAAATATACGTTCCCAGCATTAATTTAAGGACAAAAACTTACTTAAACAATGAATAGCCAATCAAGTGGAAGAAGTGATAGAGATATTTCTTATTCAAATTCTAGTTTCACACCATCACTGCATTTCTGTGTGCGTAAAACCAAATTATATTGTGATATAATTTATAATGTTATCAAAACGGTATGAAAACATGATAAAGCTCAGACCTAATTCAATTCTCCAATTCCCAACTGCCTTTTGGCCAGTTTGTACACGGAATAACACTTTTCTCAGAATTCTAGGCCAAGGAAAATCAAATAATGAACTGGCTGAGGCTAGAGGTGAAATCAGCCAGACTGTTAGTTACACTGTCACCAATTTAACAAAGAAGTTCTTTGCTCTCAATGTCTCTGAATGTTATCCACACAAATATTCCAGGAAAAGATAAAAATGGAAGACTCCCATTTTACATTTTAACTATTTCAGAATGTTTTATAAAATTGTGATTTCACATAAACAAATCGCTTGCCCTCAATTTTTTTGCTGACAAGCATTCTGCTATAATAATCAAAAAACACTAACTAGTACTAAGATAGACGCAGGAAACAAATATTGTTGTTTATGTCCTACTTTCATTTCTCCAAAATTCTGTTGGGACTCTGTACACAGTCACACTGAAACAAATATAGTCACACAATAAAAAATTTAAGAATTTAACAAAAAACATTAAGATATTCAATGACATCAATTTTAACAATATAAAAGTGAGTGGGGGAAAGGTGACATATGTAATAGGCTCAACAATGAAGATTTTTTTAAAAAAAGAATTTAAAAAATATCTGACAAAGAACATTAGTACAACCAGGTCAGCTAATTTAAGCAATGACAAAATAATCAACCTAATGTCACCCAGCTTGTCTAAACCTAGATTTAAGTTTTCCTTTTTATAATATTAAAATCTCATATCATCCTATAAAATAAAGAGCTAATATGCTAATTAGACCAAACAGCAGAACGACAGTCCAGAAGACCTTCCAGACGACCTTCCAGACGAAGCCGGAGCTGCGAGGGCCAAGGCAGCCAGAGCTGCGAGGGCCAAGCCCCTTGCACGAATTCCATGCATTGGGCCTCTAGTAAAATATATTTTGCACATTTTGTACTGTTCTCTTGTAAATTTACTTTTCCTGTCCTTGAAAAACAAATTTCATTATGTGAAACTGTTTCAATGTACCCAAATTAGTTCAAGAAAATACTTAACTTTTCTCAATTATTTTCCTTAACTACACAGAAGTAAAACCTTGTTTAAAAGAAAATAGGCTGCCTGGCTGGTGGGGCTCAGTGATTGTGTCTACCCACGAACCAGGAGGTCACAGTTCGATGCCCAGATTGTGGGCTCAATCCCCAGCAGGGGAAGTGCAGGAAGCAGCTGATCAATGATTCTCTTTCATCACTGATGTTTCTATTCCTCTTTCCTCTCCCTTCCTCTCTCTGAAATCAATAAAAACATATTTCTTAAGTACTCATTTTAAAAAATAGGCAAAGATATCAAACTGCAAAGAGGTCACTTAATAGTATTATTTTTAAAAAGGGGGGCTATAGTATTGTTAAGTACTCTGCCCAGGGTCACACAGGTAACAAGTAGAAAATCAGGATTCAAATCCAATTTTATTTGACTCTGAAGTCTGTCCACTGCTCTTTTTCTCCAACTAGAAAAGTAGAACATATCTGAGGAAAAGTAGCCAAAGTAACCTCAATCTCTCAAGTCCATGAGGGTGCCTGGAATCCTCTTCAGACATTTAACGCTCTGTACCATTAAACAAGCTTTTATTAGCTAGTACAGATTCTTGACAACACAAACTATTTCTATGAGAAATGAGTCATGTGTTACAATCCACCAATCTAAAAGCAAACTTTTAAAATACAACCATGTAAGCCAACACATCTTTTCAGAGTTCTATTTGAGGAAGGGATACATGTTGCTCTCTCTTGATTTAAATCTCCTTATGACTGAAAAAGGGTGCTCCCTAGTTATCTCAAGTTCTAGTCTCTAAAAGCAACTTACTAGTACAGGAATAGGCAAACCACAGTATGCAAGACAAATCCAGCCTGCTGTGTTACTGAAAATAGTTTTACTGTAATACAGTTACGCCCATTCACCTACAGATTGTCTATCTGGCCCTTTACAGAAAAATAATTTATATTAGTAAATATAAACCAAATATTTTCATTTTGTCAATGATCATAGCTATTTGGCTACAGGAAATAACATTTTGATTTCAAAGATTACTAAGATGACAAAAACAAAATACAGCAGAATAAAAACAAGTAAAAGAAATCAAAGTAAGTGGGAAATCAAGGAGGAATGAGTCTGGGGAATAATTAGCATATATACAAGAGAGTAATGCCTAATTGTTCAATTTGGACACAAATGTTGCTTTAACCTTACCAGCAGCTAAAGTAAAGGAGACAGAACCAATTCCACCTGTTCGCTATGTCCAAAAAGTTAAATCCTAGCATTTGCTCATGAAAAAAACAAATTTTAGTTCTTATAAAAGGGACGGGGGTACAAAGGAAAAAACATCCTCCCCAATATGGTGAGTTACAGTCAATACCAAAGCAAGTTTCACACAGCTCTGCTACATGAGTGCTTGTTAAATACTTAGCGTTAGGTAAATAAAATAAAGCACCTATATATCCAACCAAGCGCCAAAGAAATGTAGGTTAATGTGACCTTTCCTTTTGGATTTTGGCATAATATTTAGGTGTATGCACCAATATGGTAATGTACAAGGAAATTCATCATCTTCTACAGGTGCTTACATGTTGAAGCCAGGGACTTCTTCCCAAGGGCACCTGGGTGCAAAGGCAATTGGGTCTCCTTTACACTAGTGAACGTACAAAACCCACTTATGAAAGCTTATATTTAGGACTTTTCATTCAGAGATAATGCACTAACATCATCAAAGTTAATTGGACAGTCAGTCAAACATGAAAATAGACACTGTAAGTGTACTCACGATTACCATTAAAATTATACTCTACCCAAAGCAATATTAAAAGGTTTTATTGTGCTAAAATTATCCTACTTTAAAAATTAAGTTGGGAGACCAAGACAGATCTGATCATCTACTCATACAAGCTTTGCCTGAAGACTGTATAAAGAGAAAGGGCATAAAGTGAACCATTCTAATCCTATTACATAGTAAATGAGTCAATTCATTTGAGATTTTTTTTTTCCTAATTATTCCCTCCCTATCCATGGAACATAGAGGGGCCAATACATATCTTTCAATGTAGTTATGAGAGTCTCTTTTAATACATCGTATCAGGGGAAAAAAGTCTAAATATTACCTTCTGTAGAAGCTGCATCAATCATTACTCTTTGCATGAGTACTGGTTCCAATCCAAAGTCGAAAACTATGGTTTGGCGAAAAGTTCCAAATATTTCTGTGTTAAATGCTATCCCGACTTTATACACGTAATGATCTAATCCATTTTGGGCCATCTTTCCTCCTATCCATTCTTGACAGTTTTCTGGGACTTCTTGTGATACCTGGGTAGTACTATCTCCGGCAGATATTGCAATGATACTAAAATGAGGACGATGAGCATCATAAAGCAATGCTACACGATACAGCATTCTTGCAGGCTACAAGGAAGTTAAAATAATTCATTGAGTACAAGGGGGTGAAAAATTCAATTGTAATTGGGCTCTTCAACAAAAATATTTCCATAAGGGAATTTTACTTTCCCATGCTTCTAGGATAATATGTTAAAAATACAAATTGTGCTCATAAGCCATTTAAGAAAAAAAAATCAGAATGATTTTTTTAAAATATGTTGTTAAAAAATAATATATTTATGATGTCAATTATACTTCAATAAAGCTGAAATTTTTTTAAATGATATATTTATGCTACATCACTAGCTACCCTGCTCTTTTCTGTGATATGTTCACCTTTCACTGTGGCAAAGGCTATCACTCTGTATGACCATCGACCTCCAACTTTCCATGCCCTCGGCCTAAAAAACTTTTACCTATCCTCAAATAGGAAGTCTTCACAGGTGGGCAGTTACCCCTGAAAGTACTGGATTGGGTTCAAGGCTGAAGCTAAATGTTCCCAGATTTTTCACCCCAAGTTGCAGATGGTACAGTGGAAGAAACACCACCAAAAAGTATGCAAACTTTCCCACTGCGTATATTTACAGAAATGTTTACTTTGCTTCATTCTTAAAGTTTGAATATTTTACTTCAAGATGATGTACTGTGAAATGTCTCATTTTAAAACCCCATTATTATAGAATTTGTGATTTCATCAAATCAAATGTGAAAATAAGTTGCCATTATTTTAAGATCTTAGAACTGCCAGATTAAACAATTCGATTTTTAAATAGTGAATTATAAGCCATGAACCCCATCCCATGTTCCAAGTTTGGAAGACAACAAATCGAAGACCTCTTTACCAAATCAATAAATAAATGAGCAAGCATCAAAACATCTAGAAAGATTTTATCTCAAAATCTAAAACAAAAATTGTACCTTTAATAATCAAAATACAGAAATACATGTTAGAAGAACATAGAACCTACGTTAAAATGTACTTAGATTAAAACATTTTCAATGCTCTTTTAACACAGAGATTTAAAGGTCAAAAAAGTTTTAAGAAAAATGGAAAAAATTTACATTATTTGAGTAGCACAAAATTCATACCTTACAGGTGAGAGCAAAAGTCCATGTCTGGTGAGACTTTTTGGTGTTGACAGTAACCGTCAGATCAGGATTATGCTCTACCTTTACTCCTTCTACACATTCACTAAGCTGAAAACAGAGAGCAAATAACGTTAACATTTCCATTCCTAAAAGCTCACACAAAGCTTCTGGCATACTCACTACATTAAATGTCAATAGTAAGATGTGATGGAACTGTTTACAAAGCTCAGTGTCTTATACATTAATTGTCAGTTTTTTTGTTCTTACAAAATACAATAAAGCTAAAATAAGAGACATAGAAAACAAACAAAAAATGGCAGTAAAAACTCACTGAATGAAAATAAATTAATATAATACCTGCAAATCTCCAAACAAACGGCTTAGTTTTGCTCTTTATTTTTTAGCAAATAGCTCTACTTTTGCTACTAAAAACACTTTTTCAAGAATCAAGTTCTTCATATAGAGGATAATGAAATAAACCAAAATATAGCACAAAATAAAGTCAAGACTCAAACAAAATCATTATTTAAAACAAACAAACAAAAAAAAATGCAGTTTATTTTCCTCACCACTTTCTCAGGAGATAATGAATTCATCCACTTTTCTATCAAGGTTTCCATGTAACTGCCTGAGAACTGTTTATTCTCGTTTTGCTGTTTCAATTTTATCAACCGTGAAGCATATCTTTTCTGCCATTCTGCTAGTTCTTCCTGGGAATGTGCTGAAGTACACTGGGCACCATACCTACAGATTCCTTGCTCTAAAAATCTGAGTAGAATAGGAAAGACTGTTTTATCATATACTTTGTTGGACCATTTAAAAGATAAACTTTCAGCATTTTCCCTCCAACTCTTCAATAACAAAAATAAAACTTAGTCTCTTGAAAGGCCATATTTATCACAGTGTCTTGCACAGATGAGGAAGGAGAGGTTTAGAGAACATTTACAACAGTTCGTCAAAACAGCAACTCCCCGTTATTAACTGACCTTCTCCTGGAGAGTAAGGGGTGCTAAAGCAGAGCATAATCATAACCACCCCACCCACAAAAGCCATCACTGGAAAGGTAGCTTCCCTCGTGATGTAACAACTCTATTAGGTCCGCTGAGAGCAGCATTTTTTACAGCAACACTGACATCAAGTGGATTAGTTCGTCAAACACAGGTATGCCCTACTCCCCAAAACGATACAACCTAAAGAAAAGCTTCCACAAAGAATTTCATTCTGGAAAAACTTTACTATATCAGTAAATTAGCATTTTTAAGGCTTCTACTTTTTACTTTTACTCTTTTCTATATTACTATTACCAATATTTCATTGAAAATATTGGACTATATTAATTTGCTTGAAATTTTAAAGAATAAAAGTTTTATATTAGAATCACAATTCAAGAGATTAAATTCTTCAATAGCTAAATTCATAAATGTTCATGTTAAAGGTTATAGAATTAATAGTCTCTCAGTGTTTATAACTCAAAAAATTAAACTGACAATTCAGTCAAAAACTGATAAAAATGCAAGATTTTGATCATTTTTTTAAGTTTTAAATACCCTGCAGAATTATGGATCCAGCCAATTTTTAAATGATTGAAGCATAATAAAATAAAGCATCTTATTTATGATTTAAAAATTTAAACTATAAATAGCAAAATGAAGACAAGAGTGATATTATACCATAGTTTTTCAACTGGTAAAATATGGATAGTAAGAAATACAAAATGAACCACAGCACAATTTAAGTTAACAAATGGCTCACCTTATTTGAAAAGATGAGTATATATAAAGCTTTTCTTGATGATACACAAAGCACTTGAACTTAAATTGTACTACTTATGAAGTTCTCTTATACGTCATAAAACATCTTTAAAATCATGCATTTGTTTCTCTTATGTATGTCTTAGTGAGCCAAATATTTCCTTAACTTTCTACTGCTGTGTTTTAAATTATTTCCCTAGAAACTGAAGATTGGATATTCTCATTTGGACTATAAATTTTCTTACACTTCCTTTGCATAACGGATTGTGTTCTACCTCTCCTACAACAGGATGCCACCAGGATTTTCAAAATTCACTACTTAGTTTATTTCTACTATAAAATCAAATCTGATGTCTTAACTATTCAATCATTAACATTACATATCAAGTTTTCTTCATTATCAAAAGCAATCTAGAGTAATGAGATTTTATATCTAAAATCCCACTAGGTACTAGTGCTTATAAAAAGAACTGAAGGGTTCACCTTTCTAAATGTGACTAATAATTCTTTCCACTCAATACGTAATTATTAAGTTCTGAAAGGTTAGCCCTTCAAATATAAATTACTCAGATTCTTCATAAGGATTACATGAAGACAGTATATTTTTAAAAGGTTATTAAAATAATTTAACAATTCTTCACCTATTTTATCTTCTATTTCAGTTTATATAAAGTAATTTAAATGACCATAACAGATAAATTTCACATAAGCAAGTGATCAGCAATTAAATTCAGTCATATTAATCCAACTGGTATTATAAGAGACTTCTAAACAATCTCCATTTATATCATTGTTTTTGTAATTAACAAAAGACTCATCAATATGGCTTTGATTTTTATTTTTTTAATGATAATGACCATTATGGCTTCTGTTTCAAATTGAAAATAAATCATTTTACTCAATCATTATACTTCTTCCTTCACATATTTTCTTTGAAAAAGTGAAGGAAAATTAATTTATCCTTTGAATAAAAACATGTCATGGGTTTAAAAAAAAAATTCACGTTACCTTTTACACAAAGTATATTCCTCGCTGCTTGTGATTCCCCTAGGTGGTGGGCGGAAATGCCAACCATTACAAGATCCTAGAGAGTAATCAGGATATAGTCTTATCATTTGAGGCTTGCTAATAATTCTGATATTTTAATGTGTAAAAAATTCTATAAACCCTCCACACACATCATCCCAGATGATGTAAAAAGAACATGATATACTTGCCTCTAGCAAAAAAGTAATTGACCAATCAAGTGAGTTAAATCAACCATAAGAAACTTAAAAATCACCGAAGAAGCAATTACCAAGCAGCTAAGTCAAATCTATGACCCTGACTCTATCCTAGCAACTGGTGGGCATATTTCCAGTGCAGTCTCTTTCAAACAACTAACAGGGGGAATGTTGGCATGTTTATCATTTTTCAAGTATGAGATGTGTCACTATTAGGAATACTTCAGGAATGAGAAAATTATGTATCCTGGGAGGAAATTTTAGAAAACAAATTCCAGTACTGCATACTGAGTGAGAAGTTTCCCGTCACTACCCATGTTCCTCAGGATCTGTCTGACATTGCATAAAGTAATCCTTTTTTACAACTGAAATAAAGTTCAAAAAGTTGAATTCTAAGGTAGGAGCTAAAAAAGATAACATGTTTACTTCTGAATACAATGAGCTTTTTTTTGTTTAGAATATAATAAGTCAGGGAAAACAGGGCTTCAGCGAGAAAAGACTAGAGTTACAGAGGCTGAGCAGGACAAGTTTCCAAGGACCTCAGAGCCATTACCTATACCTAACCCTCATGAGTCACTGTGCCTCCCTGCCCCACCAAAAAATATAGATATTCAGCCAGGTTGAATTTAGAGCTGGGTTTCATCCCTTACTAGCTGTGTGACTAAGGAAATGACTGGACCTTAATAAATATCAGTTTCATCGCCTCTCAAAAAGATGGGAAGGGCTCTAAGAAATCATTACACATTTGGCGAAAGCCACTACAGCCATCCACAGTATCCAGCAAGCACTCAGTGAAAGCTGGTCTCTCTTCCCTTTCCTCTGACAAGAGAAGATTTTAGTGGTGGCAGGAACAGCTCTGTTTACAGATTAGAACTTCCAAAAAGTATTAATTGTACTAGCCTGGGAGAGAGAGAGAATGAAAGACCCCCCACCAATAAGGACTGCTAAGAATGAGTTTTAAACTACGTGGAGGCAAGAAAATGAAATAGATAACTTCTAGAGCTACCTTATACCACCATTACTTCATTATTCTAAGGAAAAGGGCCAGTGAAAAGAATTGCTTTCATCCACACATTTTTTAGAATTAAATTTTTTTATTTTTATATTCTCTCCTACAACTGCACTTCCATGTACTGTAACTCAGTAAATTTCTTCCCAATAATCAATAAAAAAGCAATGTCCAGATCACAGTTACTAGAAGTTACGCAGAGTTTGGTACTTACCCTCTTCTAAATCTTCCACGTGATATCCAGAGAGGACGTTACTAGTTGCTGTCTGCAATTTTTGAAATGAAAGGTACTTTTATAATAAGAAATATCCAGTTGATGTCGAATTAAACTTGGACATTTTCAATATTTTTTAAAGGTTAAGTCTGAACATTTAGAAAAATTTAACATTAATATCTCAGATATGTTTTGCTCTATGTTAAACTGTATTTAAACACAGAAAACAGTAATTGTGTGGCCCTCATTAAGGAAACTGATAAGATTTTCTACATAAAAATTACCTGGTAGCCAAAGAACAAAGGTCTAAGTCCCCAATCTGGAACCCACAGAGTAGCGGCTTCCATCCACTTACTCTTTCCGCTCTCCTCTTCCAAACAACCAGAGATCGACCAGCTAGCCTCTTCTCCTGTATCAAGCGGAGCACCAGTTGGGGGCCTCGGAGCACATCCTGCTAAGTCTCCCTCACTAGGGGATGAGCCCTTTTCCACAATGGAGACCACGGCAGGGACCCACTCACTCTGACTTGCTGGTTTTCTTGACTCCCTTGATGCAGATAAATCCTCAATCTGTCTCTTTGGCTCTAAGATTACTTTAAGCTCCACACCCACAATTCCAACTGAGTGCCAGCCATAGCACTTTCCATTAACTATTCCTCAACATTTTACATGCTGACCACTGCCAGCCATGTACAGATCACTGTCAAAAGCCTGCAACTGCCCCTTTACAGTCCCGCCCCTCACAGGCGATCCGGCACATACTGGGTACTCAGTAAATGGTGGATGAATGGCTAGATGCACTTCGAACGCAATATGTCCAAAACAAAATTCATCAACTTTACTGCAAATCTCATCCTCTTTCTCTGCTCCTTATTTCAAGTTCATAGACTCATCTTCCCCAAAGAGCAAGACTGAAATTAAGAAAACCATCTTAAACTCTTCCTCTTCTGTCCTGTTCTGAGTATTCTCCGAATCCTGCCCAACCAGGTGTAGAATGTCTCTTATAATCTCTACTCCCACTGCCACGTCCTAGGTAAGGCCCTCATTACTACCTGTCTCATCTATCCTTGAACCAACTGACTGCCAATCTTACCCTGCACCAAGTCACCTGTGGGTCTTCACTTAGCTACTTCCGTCCTTTGACCTCAGTTCCCACATTCTTGCCTCCCTGGTTTCCCCACAGAGTGTTCACTTCTTCTTTCCCTGCCTGTACTTCCATTATACAGCACTTACTAACCACAGGCTGCCCTCTGGGTACAGTAGCTTGTGCATCTCATACTGGTCCATCAGATTGTTTTTCATTAATATCTCAGCTTTCCAAAACCCACAGAACCTTGAACAGCATAGGCACACAGTAAATGCTGAACTGAATCAGGAGGAGGAAATGATATCCCAAGGTGAAATTTGGAATGTCTTGTACCATAGAAAGAATGTCATAAATGCTAATTGGGTATAACTGAAACAATAATATCACTATAATTCACATGTTGTTAATTAAATTGAACTTTCTAGATTGGGCTGGAACTGAATCACTATAATAACTCTACTGGAAAATGCCTTCTTATTCTCAACACTGCTTACTAATAAGTTTTTAAAGACAACCCTTTCTTTTTGTAAAATGAGGACTGTATATAAGAATGCATACGCTAACAAATCAGTTGTAATTGCTAACATTATAAGGATTCTATTCTCACAAGAAAAGATACATTAAAAGATCTCTTCAAATTTTATGAGCAAGTTCTAAATGCCATAGTCCCACACCTGCCCTTAAAAAATGATTCCATCTACACAGAATCTATAAGAATAAAAGCATAATATGCTAATCAGACCAGACGTCTTTCTGGATATCCTTCCAGACAACCTTTCGGATGAAGCTGAGGCTGCGAAGGAAGCCCAGTTTCCCAGGTGCCTGCCAGCGGCCACAGGAAAGCCCGGGTCCCGGGTGCCAGAGAGAAGCCGGTGCCAGCAGCCGGGGAAAGGAAGGCCTACTCTTGCACAAATTTCATGCATCGGGCCTCTAGTGTATAAATATAAAAACTAAAACTTGACTTCAAGTATGAATTTAAAGGATCCCCCTCTAAAATATTTATCAAATATGCAAAAAAGATGGGCATAAAATGTTTGATCATAAAATGAAGGCTAAAACATTTATGTTTGTTAATTGTTAGAAGGGAAAAACACATGGTGCATTTCCCAAGTCAGCATCTGCAATGGTCTGCGAAGGGGCAGTGGAAGCCTGAGCTGACACTACAACTTGCAGGCTGGGAGGGTCTCAAACACACAACCTCAGAGCTGGTGAGAGAGAGAGAGAGAGAGAGAGAGAGAGAGAGAGAGAGAGAGAGAGAGAGGTAGGTAGGTTTGGTTGTTGTTTTTTTTATGTGCTCAGGTCCCAAGACAGAAGGGCAAAATGAATTAGCTTATGATCTTCAGTCTTCATTGATGCCTTCAGGAAAAGCAACCAAATTTCATATTGTTAGAATTCCTATAAATTCACCATCAAATCTACTGATTTGATATTTTAAATTTTACTAACTAATATGTATTGTTTTTGTTCGCATTAGCTAGCCCTCAGTTCCATGTCTTTATCCTCATCCACTAGCATTTACAAGTTAAATACCAGCTCAGCCCAATCTTTAAATAAAAATTGTTGTTATTTTTAGATGTCATATGCAATAATAAATAAGGGAAACATTGTTTGTTAATTTTTTCTAGATGGATTTTTAAAAATAATTTCAGTTCACTAACCAAAAGAATACTACTTTGGTTACATAGAAAAGAAATTATAAACAAAACTGCCGGTTTGGCTCAGAGGATAGAGTGTCGGCCTATGGACTGAAGGGTCCCAGGTTCAATTCTGGTCAAGGGCACATGCTTGGATTGCGGGCTCGGTCCCCAGTGGGGGGCATGCAGGAGGCAGCTGATCAATGATTCTCTCTCATCATTGATGTTTCTATCTCTCTCTCCCTCTCCCTTCCTCTCTGAAATCAATATAATATATATTTTTTAAAAAGAAATTATAAACAAAACTATATCATTTCCAAAAGTACAGTCACAAAATAAGAGTCAAGTGATATTTGTGACCTTACATGTCACAGTATTATAAATATTAAAAGTAAAATTTTACATATATCTATATTTGCATATGACTTGCAAGCTGGGTTACAGAGGATCAGGAGGTTCCACCACCCCACCTTTACAGCCTGCTGTCTTAGCCGATGCCCAATGATTTTCCAAAATTTAATACAAAACACTTACTAGCCAGAGTGAGTTAAATTTTCCAAAGAAATACACTGAAATAGTCTTACCTCTGTTTCTGTGAGAAGTGTTTTTAGTCTTGTTAAATCTTTTGTTACCATCCCATTCTGAAAAGGTAAATGAAAAAGGGAAAAACCAATTAGTATATTAGTTCTTGACTATGGGGACTTAATTCCTCAACTGTTTCTAAGGTTTATTTGTAAAGAAAACAATGCTACTCCTCACTTCCATCCCCTGTCATTAATCATGATAATCAAGTTAACCATCTATAAGGAAAGTTAAAAAGGTTAATTTAACAGAATAAAATATATAGTGTACCCTAAAACACTGTATTCACCTTCCATAAGAGCTTAAAATCAATTCAATAAAATATTCACAATGGGTATCACCAAAGAGCAAGATAGGATAAATGAAAAGAAAAATAAGTCTAAACTTTTTTAAAAAATTTTTTCCCTAAAACTAATCCTAATATATAAAAACCCTGGGTCTGTCACATCCACAACGACTGGAGGCTCAACCTAACGCCCAGGCTGCGCGAGCAGCAGGCTCTGGTGGGTGGGGACTTGTGGCAACAGGGCCAGGGGAGGCAGGGCCGGCACTCACACTCACTCACAACTGCACACACGCACAGATACACACAGCGCCCACCAGCTCACAGCCTTTTCTCCCTTTCTTTCCCTCCCTCCCAGCTCACTCTTGGAGCCTCTCTGAGAATGAGGAAACAAAACAGTCTGGGCCTGAAGAGGCCTGGATGGAAAGGAGGGCTGGCAGAGGGTGGAGCAGCCCCCACTGGCCCCGCCCCCTCCCAGCCGGGAAAGAGGAAGAGGGAGACAGGGAGGCAGGGAGGCCTGAAGGACTGCTGAGAAAAACAAAGAGAGACAGAGACTGGGTGAGATCAGGCTGGCAGGGGAGGGCAGTTGGGAGCAACCAGGCCAGCAGGGGAGGGCAGTTAGGGGCAATCAGGCAGGCAGGCAGAGGCAGCTAGGGGCGATCAGGCAGGCAGGCAGGCAGGCAGGTGTGCGGTTAGGAGCCAGTGGTCCCAGATCGAGAGAGGGACATCCCCCAAGGGGTCCCTGGTTGGAGAGGGTGCAGGCTGGGCTGAGGGAACCCCTCCCCGTGCACGAATTTCGTGCACCAGGTCACTAGTGATCTTATATTTGCAAAATGGTGAATTCAATCAGATTCATATAAAATAATGATAGCACTTTAAAGGTGGCTCATTAACAAACCTGATAAAGGAAAATATGCAAAATATTCTCTCTTCTGAAATTCAAATTTCACTTGAGATTTAAAGGCAACTTACTTCTTCCTAGTTTAAAAACCCAATAGGTAAAACTGTGCAATATGCTAAACTTATATAAAAAAGTTCCTTAAAGATAGAATTTTCTTAATAATAGAGGTATATTATCACCTACTTTGAACTACAGAGCTATAACATTTTGCTATATTAATATATTTAACCTTTAATGTGAATTTGGTGAAATCAAAAAGCAATGGTAAATCAATTAAACAATATACTACACAATAATTCCTTAGAAATAAACTACTCTCTGAGATGAGTCATTACATTACACTCAGCAGTATACTAAGTACTCGCCTAAATTCTTTTTTGTCACCAAATATATTTATTTCCATTAAAAACACAACTTTATGCCAGATTTTCATAATTTCTATCAATTCAAAAGAATAAGAGAATAAAATAAAATAAAATAGGGAATTCATGCTATATAGCACAGTATACATATACTTCTTTGCTTTCACTTTTCACTGTTTTTCACTATCATTCCTGAAAAATATCAGAGAATTTTGTAACAGTTACCAACTGGTGAGAAAAAGAGTTATACTATCTTCTTGTCTTCCAATCTTACAGATTGCCAACTCTAAAGTTCCAAAAAATGGTTTTTTAATTATGTCAACCAAAAACAAGCTTTAGAAAATTAAATGCTACATAAAAAAAATTAATCCCAAAGTCTGAATAGAATTAAATAGCTCCATCAGAGTGGTCATGAATATCAACTTACACCCATATCATCTTCAAAAATGAAAGTAATTATTATATAGTTTAGATAAATGTAAACATTTTATGAAATAAGTGGCCAAATTTAAGAACCCTATAAAATCGTATATCCACAGGAGAATTTTAAAACATAACAGAACCAAAAATATTTTCAAGTTCTGATTTAGCTATCCTATACTTTCAAAGTTTCAAAAAGCACCTGCAATTCTTTTATATATATATATATATATATATATATATTATCACAAACTACAAGAATCCAATGGTTAAACATAAGTTTGTTGAAGAGAAATGAGTATCTCAAGGTACCCATGAACTTCATTTCTGGTAGAAGAAAATGCACACTAACTGTTTTTCCCCACAATATTCCTAAGGAGTCATATACATGAGTCTCTTTTCAGACATTCAAAATTAGAATTCATTATTGTATGATTTCACTCACATGTGGAATATAAAACAGAAAGCAACAAATGAACAAATAGGACAATCAAACAAACAAAAACTCATAGACACAAACAGTATGATGGTTACCAGAGGGAAAGGGCGTGGAGGGGATAGTGTAGTAAAGGGTAAAGGGGGTCAAATACATGGCGACAGAAGGAGATTTGACTTTGGGTGGTAAACACACAATGCAATATATAGATGACAAATCATAGAATTATACACTTGAAAACTATATAATTTTGTTAACCAGCCACCCCAATAAATTTTTTTTTTTAAAGCACTGAAAAAAAATTAGAGCTCATCAACATACCAGGGACTCTCCTGTCAGTGACTTGGCAAGAATGTTGGATACAAGTTGAAGCTTTCCTTTCAGCTGCATGCAGCAAAGCACTGCCTGAAAGGCACCATCTCCCTTGGCCAGTCCTTCTCCCAGCACTATCAGAAAAGAACAGCCATTGTTAATCACATGACATGTAATACATATCTTCCTTGATTTTAATACTGGCACACTATCACAGGCATGACTTCTTATACACTAAAAGAAAAACTTCAAGTACTAGAGGAAAGGGTGATGCTTCAGTTCTGTCTAAGACATGCATAAAGACAAGAAAATAAAACTCTGGCCAGTGTGGCTCAGTTGATTGGGCATCATATGGTATACCGAAAAGTTGCTGGTTTGATTCCTGGTCAGGGCACATGCAGGGGTTATGGGCTTGATCCCCAGTAGTAGGCGTACAGGAGGTAGCTGATCAATCAAAGTTGCGCTTTCTCATTAATGTTTCTCTCTCTCTCTCTCTCTCTCTTTCTCTCTCTCTCTACCCCCCGCTTCCTCCCTCGCCCCCCTTAGCCCAAAGTATTTTTCCCAAATGTTTCAAAAGGAAGATTTTAATGACAATAAAAACTAAATCCTTCGGTCATTAATAAAGTGAAATCATTCACTGCTTGGATATAATTATATTCTCTGAACCAACACTTCAAAAATAAAAAATTAAAAGATTATTTTAAGAGAATATAAATTTATAATTTATAAATTCCTGTCCTAAATATCAGCCATTTAATATTTGGCAATAAATCTCATTATCCAAAAATATATTTGGGGGCGAGAGTAGTAGTATATATAAGCAGACTCCAAACATTGGAAGGCCTACCAGGTGTACCAATTAATAATGCGGATTTTTTTCAATAGATGGAGATACACATATGTTGATATATGTGCGATTTGATATGTATGCTATTTTGTTGTATTGACAGCAAGCTTCAAAACTTCATGTTAAATTTTCTGAAGGTATTAACATCACAGATATCTTAACGCTTAAAAATGTCGAATTTCGTGCCAAAAAAAGAGCATTTGCAGGAGTTTTAATTCATTATTTTATTTTGAAGAAAATTGCTACTGAAAGTTATTGTATACTTCGGGAAGCTTATGGTGAACATGCTCCATCTCAAGATACTTGTGAATGCTGGATTAAATGCTTTAAAAGTGATGATTTTGATGTGAAAGACAAAGAACATCCAGGTCAACTGAAAAAGTTTGAAGACCAACAATTACAAGCATTATTGGATGAAGAGGCGTATCAAACTCAAAAACAACTTGCAGAAAGATTAAATGTTGCTCAGCATGCCCTAACCGGTTTGGCTTGGTGGATAGAGCGTCGGCCTGCGGACTGAAAGGTCCCAGGTTCGATTCCGGTCAAGGGCATGTACCTGGGTTGCGGGCACATCCCCAGTAGGAGGTGTGCAGGAGGCAGCTGATTGATGTTTCTAACTCACTATCCCTCTCCCTTCCTCTCTGTAAAAAATCAATAAAATATATTTTTTTAAAAAAGAAGAAGTTGCTCAGCAAACAATTTCTGATAGTTTACAAGCAATGGAAAAGATTTTAAAGGAAGGAAAATGGGTGCCACATCAACTGAACAAAAGACAAATGGGAAACCGAAAAGTCATCAGTAAAATGTTGCTTCAACGGCACGAAAGAAAGTCTTTTTTGCATCGAATTGTGACTGACAATGAAAAGTGGATCATTTTGAGAATCCCAAATGTACCAAATCATGGGTTGATCCAGGTCAACCATCAAAATCGACTGCAAGGCCAAATCGCTTCGGTAAGAAGACCATGCTCTGAGTCAGGTGGGATCAAGAAGGTGTGGTGTATTATGAGTTTCTAAAACCAGGTGAAACCGTTAATACTGATTGCTACCGACAACAAATAATCAATTTGAATCACGCTTTGATCGTGAAACGACCAGAATGTGCCAGAAGACAAGGCAAAGTAATTTTGCTTCATGATAACACACCATCACACACTTCAAAACCAGCTAAAGACACGTTAAAAGATCTTGCCTGGGAAGTATTAACCCACCCGCTGTATTCACCAGACCTTGCTCCTTCAGATTACCACTTGTTCCGATTGATGGCACACACACTTTCTGAGCAGCACTTCAAAATATAAGAAGAAGTGAAAAATTGGGTCTCTGAATGGTCTGCCTCAAAACAAGAAAAGTTCTATTGGGACGGTATCCCCAAATTACCTGAAAGATGGGAGAAATGTGTAGCCAGCAATGGACATTACTTTGAATAAAGCACTTTTGATGTTTCTCTTGAAATTATCATGTTTTCTTTTATTACAAAATCTGCATTATTAACCGGTACACCTGGTAAATCTAAGTGTTAACTAAAGAGTAAAATGTCCATTTCTTATAAATATCAAAAAGTATAACATCACCCAGAGTAAGAACACTGTGGGCAAATCTCTGACCAGTGTCCCTCTGGCCAAATCTGGGTTTTCCCCCAATATTCTTCTTCTCTGCCTCGACCCTTTTCCCTTGCCCTCACTTTTCTTCCCATTATAATAAATAAACACTTCGGACATGTGGGCTGCAGCTGTTGTGGCATATTGTGTCCTTCCTACCAAGGACTTTTATAGATAAAATGTTTCCTTTATAAAATGCTTTTGGAAAATGAAAAGCCTTAACACTATTCAATGCAATCTATACCTAGAACCTGCTGAATATTTCAGCTTTAAATACTGTAATACTTTGTTGTTTTTTTAATCCCTGCTACCTTGCTCCTTTCGATATTAGGTCCTTAATCCGGTCATACAAATCGTTATGATCTCCTTGGGTTTGCAATGAGCATTAAAGTTAAGCTCTTATTGCATACTAGAGGCCCACTGCACGAATTCGTGCACTTCGGGGGGCGGGCGTTCCCTTAGTCTGGATTGCAAGAGGGTGCAGGCCAGGCCTAGGGACCCCACCAGTGCATGATCAGGGCCAGTGCATGATCAGGGCCGAGGAGGGATGCAGGAGGGTTCCAGGGTGTGTCCAGACCATCTTGCTCAGTCCCGATCAGCTGGACCCCAGCAGCAAGTTAACCTACAGGTCAGAGCATCTTCCCCCTGGTGGTCAGTGCACGTCATAGCAAGCGGTTGAGTGGACTTAGCACATCATTAGCATATTACACTTTGATTGGTTGAATGGCCGACCAGACACTTAGCATATTAGGCTTTTATTATATAGGATTTTTGGAAGAGCTCTTTCCTTCAACTGCAGTTTATTGTAAAGAGGCTTGGACTCCTTCCTTCTCAATATTTTCATACTTCAGAAACAGGTCATTTCTCCTGGTTTATTTTCAATATTCCAGTTTAAATTTTAGAGATAATTAATTTATGTCCCTCAACTTCCTCATTACTACACAAATCCTATACAGTAGGTCCCGGGTTACATTGGAGATCTGTTCCTATGGCACGACGTAACACGATTTTCACCATAAGTCGGAACCCACCTACATAAGCACCTACGTCACTCACATGGAGCACATACACAGCAGTAATGAAGCAAAACAGTAAAAAAAAAAAAAATTAAAAGAAAGATTACAATTCCTGACCTTTACTTGTGGTAAATAAATAATAAAAAACATAAAGCACATATGTACATTTGGCAAAATGATGGAACTTTTTTTTTTAATTAATAAATGGGAGATGGTGACATAACCACAAAACGACGTATGTCGAATCCAACGTAACCCGAGGACTGCCTGTATAATAAAACCCTAATATGCAAATCAACCAAATGGCAGAAGACCAGTCACTATGATGCACACTGACCACCAGGGGGCAGACGCTCAACTCAGGAGCTGCCCCGGGGCAGCTCCTGAGTTGAGCGTCTTCCCCACCGAGAGGGAGGCAACCAGCGGTGATCAGGGGGCAGAGCCGGCCAGCGGGCGGCGAAAGCCACCAGCCAAGGCGGGTGCCAGCAGGGTCCCCACCTCCCACCCCCCGATCGCCCCACCCGCCGGTCACCCCACAGATGGCCCTGATCACCAGCCAGGCCTAGGGACCCTGCCCTATATATTGGGAATAGTCTCTTAGACTTAAAAATTAAAACCTGGCAAGGCTACTATAACACTGAAAAAACAGGATGATGCAGCTATGACATGCATGGACTCTGGCTTGCACATTTTGTGGTCAGCCCTGATTCTGACACTTATAACTGTGTGACAAAGCCATTTACTTAACTTCTCTCTGCTTCAGTTTTTCCACCCATTAGATGGGGAAAATGGTACTACTGCCTCAGAAGGATCATGTTATGTACTACTTTTTATAATCAGGGCAAAAACATGTAGCTGCCCATACAATGGAAAAAGCATCAAAAAGCTAGAATTCTAGTCAGTCTCTTCTCTCTAAGGGATATCTTCTAATGAAGAGGAAAAGCCTTTTAGAAGGGATAGGCCAGGCCTTTCAATTTATCCAAGCTTAACATTTTAATCAATGTGTGTTACAGTTCTTAAAATTTGGCTCCTATTGACTGAAAATACACAAACTTTAAAGGACACTATCAATGTTCCCAAGGGAGAGACCAGAATGTCAACGCTCATGAGTGACTAGGAACAATGTTCGTGTGCACACACATCAGCAGAAAAGTCATCATCCATGTCAGTCACTAGTCACCACAGTAAGGTGGGTTTTTTAAATTTTATAATCACTTTTGAAATTAGCATAGGGAAAAGAATAAATCTTAAACATTGCTCAAATTATTCAAAATCTAAATCAAAGAAGAGTCCCATTTTTACACATACCATGCCTACAATCTTCATCAGCTTGTCCATACTTTTTCTGCAAAATAAAAGATATGAGATAAATATCATTAAGTAGTTCACGGGCTGCTTACAATAGAGATTTTATAAAAAAAAAATCTTGGCTTTGTTGCAAAGTTTAAGCATTAATGTTGCAAATTTAATATTCACAGAGCAAAGCTAACTCATGTGCTCTCTGAGGATTACACATTACTCTACAAATAAATACCACAATATACTTCCCTAGTCCCGTGGTCGGCAAACTGCAGCTCGCAAGCTACATGCGGCTCTTTGGCCCCTTGAGTGTGGCTCTTCCACAAAATATCATGGCCTGGGCGAGTCTATTTTGAAGAAGTGGCATTAGCAGAAGTTTAAGTTTAAAAAATTTGGCTCTCAAAAGAAATTTCAATCGTCGTACTGTTGATATTTGGCTCTGTTGACTAATGAGTTTGCCGACCACTGCCCTAGTCCTTTTACTCACACTCCTACTTCTCACTTTCTCTAACTTCAAATTACCAGAACCTCCTGAGCCCCCTTTCTCATTCTCAGCTAGTGACTTTACAGAGAAAACCAGAGGAACAAGAAGAAAATTTCCGTGGACTATCCATCTACCCATGTCCTACCACACTCCACCTACCACCTGTTACCAGACAAACCCCCCATGCTCCTTTGTAAAGGCCATCCTACCACTCATGGAGATGTGCTCTCTGGCCCAGTGAAGAATATCACTCCAGCAAGCCTCCTCTGTTTCTCCTACATCACTAATTTTTTGCTTTCTACTGATTCAGTCCTATAAACAAACATACTGTTATTTCTTCCATCTAAAAAAAAAAATCATTCCCTTGACTTCACTTCTCTCACCAGCTACCATTCCATTTTTTTGTGCCTCTCTGGGGCAAAATGCCTCAAAAATTATCTATAATTATGTATTTAAACTCCTTCCCTCTGACTCTCTCATAAATGCTCTTTAATCAGACATTCATCCACCGCTCTATGGAACAGCAATGGACACTGCTGAAAATCCCCTTATTTGGGTACACTTTCTTTACTTAGCTATCAGGAACCATACTTCTTAGTTTTTCTTTACCTCAACATTGCCCTTCAAGCTGCTTTGCATGTTCCTCTTCTTCTCAACCTCTGAACGCTGTGGAGCCACAAGACTAAGTCCTTGGTACTCTCCTCTTCTCTATCAACACTCATTCCCTTGGTGATGTGACCCAGGCTCAAGACTTTATATATCATGCATAGGCCAAGACTCTTCAATTACTATCTTTAGCCCAGACTTCTCTCTCAAACTCCATACCTGCATATCTGGCTACTTGCTCAACATCTCCAGCTGGATATCTAAACAACATCTCAAACTCAGTATGTTCACAATGAATTCTTCCCTCACAGAACCTATTCCCCACCTATAGCCTTTTCATCTCAGTTGAAGGAAAATCCATTCTTCCAATTGCTCAGGGCAAAAAATGTCAAGGTAAGTAATCTGTGACTGTTCTGTCTGCCTGGCATTCAGTATTTTAAGAAATTTTTATTGGTTCTAGCTTCAAATTATAACCAGAACCAAATCACTTCTCACTATCTCCACTGCTACCATTTTGGTCTGAGCCACTGTAATCTCTGACCTGGATTATTCCAATACCCTCCAAACTAGTATCCCTGCATCTACTCTTCCCCCTTTATAGTCTACTAGAGGCCCAGGGCACGACATTCATGCACTGGAGGGGTGTCCCTCAGCCCGGCCTGCGCCCTCTTGCAATCCGGGATCCCTCAGGGAATGTCCGCCTGCCGGCTTAGGCCCGATCCCTAAGCCAGTAGTCAGACATCCCTCTCCCAGTCCAGGGCTCTCACAGTCCGGGACCCCTTACTCCTTACGGCCCACCTGCAGCAGAGGCAAGAGAGGCTCCCACCACCAACACTGTGCTCGCCAGCCGTGAGCCCAGCTTCTGGCTGAGCGGCGCTCCTCCTGTGGGAGCACACTGACCACCAGGGGGCAGCTCCTGCATTGAGTGTATACCCCCTGGTGGTCAGTGCGCATCATAGCAACCGGTCATTCCGCCGTTTGGTCGATTTGCATTATTACTGTTTTATTATATAGGACTAAAGGGCCGGTGCACGAATTCATGCATGGGCAGGGTCCCTTGGCCTGGCCGGCGATCGAGGCCTATCGGGGGTCCAACCAGCCGGGGGGAGGGACCCCGGGGGGCTGGCCATCTGGCCTACCGTTTGAGGTCTATGAGGGGGGGTGGCTGGCAGGGAGGAGGGGCCATGGGAGGTTGGCTGTGGGAGCGCACTGACGTTCCTGCATTGAGCGTATGCCCCCTGGTGGTCAGTGCGCGTCATAGCGACTGATCAACCGGTCATTCCAGTTGTTCAGTCATAATGGTCACTTAGGCTTTTATATATATATAGACTCTCAACACAAAAGCCAGATAATTCCTGTTAAATTAGATCATGCCACCCCTCTGATCAAAATCCCACAATAGCTTCCCATCTCAAATACAATACAAACTAGTCCTAGAGTGTCCCAGAGGATCTAGCCCTCTTAACCCCTCCCCACAATGTACTTTACTCCAGCACAATGGCCTCCTAAGTGTTCCTCAAAGATGGCAGGTGTGCTTCTGCCTCAGGGTCTCTGCACTGACTGTCCCTCTGCCTATAATGATCTTCCTCCAGATTCCAACATGGCTTACTCCCTTACCTCCTTCATATCACCTCATTAATAATGACTACCTGACCACCCAATTTAAAAACTCAACCTTAGCCCTGACCGGTGTGACTCAATTGGTTGGAGAGTCTTCCCATACACTGAAAGGTCACAGTACCCAGGAACACAGTACACAGAATGCAGTTTCAATCCCCAGTCAGGGTGTGTGAGGGAGGCAATAGATTGGTGTTTCTCTTTCACATCGATCTTTCTCTCTTTCTCTCTCTCCCTCTCTAAAATCAGTGAGAGCATGTCCTCAGGTGAGGATTACAAAATAATAATAATAAATATAAAAACTGCAACCCTATCCCTAACCCTAGTGGCCCCAATATTCCTTGCCCTGTTCTACTATTTTTCATGCAGACTGTTACTTTCTAACAATTTAAAGTGTTTACTTAGTTATAATGTCTCTAGCATTTATTGTCTGTCCCCCTACTAGAAAAAGTACCATGAAGAAGGGATCTTTCTCTATATTTTTTACCAATGTATACCAAGCACCTAGAACAGTGTCTAGCACATAGTATGCCCTCAATAAATATTTGTTAAATGAATGAATACTCCAAAGTGCTAAGTACAAGTTTCAAGACTTAAAAATACAGTTGCTTGCCATCAAAGATATCCAGCAATCACTAGCCACTTCAATCACCTCCTCAGCCCACATTTAATTGACTTGTAGAGGGAGTAACCAGCAATAGTGCCCACTCAATGAAAAGGGCCATTCTACATGGTTTGGCACTGACTTATCAACACTGTTTACTTACCAATTGCAAAAATGAGGCAATTCTGTAAAGAAGACTCTCAATTTTGATGCTTTCTATTTCCAGTGAACACGGCCCTGTGAAGTCAGCCATGGAGTACTGGCCAAGAGAAAGAAGGGCCTCTGTGCAGTGCTTGAGGGCCATTTCATAGTCCTGCCTCTTGAGTGATTCACACGCTTGTTCACATGACTTCTCAGCTCTTCTGTCTTCCATGACTCAGGGACAAAAATCCTAAAGACGGGAAAAAAATAAGAGAAGGTTTTAAAAACTTATTAATTATAAATTCTAATACCATTCCTGGCTCAGCTGGTTTAATTATCTATCTGAATAGTTACTCTCAACCAGCCTTTTGATCAAGGTCACAGCTGAGCAGCTATTGATGCTACAAAATCCATACTTCTCTTTTATATTTTATGAAGTCTTTAATAAGATCCAAGCAAAATATCAACCATAAATCAGGATCATACCAACAATACATCCAATTTATAAATGAGACAAATTTATAAATGAAACATGACTTTGAATATTGCAAAGTGCAACAAACCATAAAGGCTTCCCTTTTTTTAATCAGAAGGTGCAGGAATGTTTCATATCCAAACCTTCCAATTTCACTTTTGTAATTCTGTGGCTGTGTTTACCGAGAATCAAAATCTACACGATGTAGAATTTTTCCCACCAATATTAAAAAACTGGCTAAAATGCAAGTCTGAACTGCCTATTAATTCAATTCAGCAATCATTTCCTGAGGCTAGGCCCTGTGCTAGCAGCACTGAATTCAAATACAGAGCATGTCATCACTACTTTTAAGAAATTCAGATTCAAAACAGACATATAGATCAATGGAACATAATAGAGAGAGCCCAGAAAAAAACTATGCCTTTTATGGTCAATTAATATTTGACAATGGAGGCAAGGACAAACAATGGGGTAAAGACAGTTTATTCAAAAAAATGATGTTGGGAAAACTGGACAGAAAAAATGAAACTAGACCACCTTCTTACACCATACACAAGAATAAACTAAAAATGGATTAATGACTTAAATGTTAGATTCAAAACTATAAAAATCCTAGAAGAAAACACAGGCAGTAAAATCTCCAACATTTCTGGCATCAATATTTCTTCTGATGTATTGCCTTGGGCAAGAGAAATGAAAGAAAAAATAAACAAGTAGGACTACACCCAATTAAAAAGTTTTTGTACAACAAAGGAGACCATCAACAAAATGAAAAGACAACCCACTATATGGGAGAATATATTCACCAATGATACATCTGATAAGGGGTTAACATCCAAATTTTACAAGGAACTTATAAAACTCAACACCAAAAAAAAAATAATAATCCAATTTAAAAATGGGCAAAGGACCTAAATACACATTTCTCCAAAGAGGACCAACAGACATATGAAAAGTTACTCAATGTCACTAATCATCAGAGAAATGCAAATTAAAACCACCTCACACCTGTCAGAATGGCTACCATCAATAAATCAACAAACAGCAATCCTGGCCAGTGTGGCTCAGTAGGTTGGGTGTCATCCCCTGCACAGAAAGGTGGCTGGTTCAATTCTCATTCAGGGTACATATCTAGGTTTCAGGTTCAATCCCCCGTCAGGGTGCATACCAGACACAATCCATCAATCTAATCAATGTTTCTCTCTCACATCGATGTTTCTCTCTTTCTCCATTCCTCTCTCTCTAAAATCAATTATATATATAATTGATATATATATATCCTCAGATGAGAATTTTTTAAGTCAACTTTATGGGAACATTCCTATCACTAACTTACTTCTCACTACTTTTATAAAATAGAAACCTGTTTTAAAATCTATCCATCTTAGTACAATCCCAAAACAAAAAGTGATAAATTTGACTTTATCAAACTTAAACATTTTCACTCTTTGAAAGATACTGTTACAAGGATGAAAAGACAAGCTCAAGACAGAGGAAACTACTTGCAAATTGCATACCTGAAAAAAGATTTGTATCTGAATATATAACAAAATCTCAGAACCCAACAAAACGAAAACAACCCAATTGAAAGCTGGGCAACAGACACTGGCCAGATCTGGATCTAGCCCAATGGGGGGGGAGGGCGGCCGGGTCTGGGTCTCACACGATTTTGAGGCACATGTGGGTGGGCAGGGACTTGACTCTGGGTCCCCCTTCTAATGTGCACGAATTTCGTGCACCGGGCCAATAGTTTGACTATAATCTGCCTCATACATTACTTTCCCTGTGAAAACTCCATTATTCTCCTGAAAACAAAACTATAATAGAAGGTAGTAAATGCATTGTGGCAGCAGAAAGAAAAGCCAGATTGATACATTATGAAAATGACCTACATGACCCAGTGCAGTGGAGAAAGTACAGCAGAACCTGTCCCTTTCCCCACTGGGCAGCATGGCCTTGGTGGGACAGCGCAGCTAGTAAAAGTGTGTCATGCTTCCTTGGGGACAAAAAAAAGTTAAGAATCATTACTCTAAAAATGTCACATTCTTTGGAACCATAAGAGTGGTTCCAAAATGCCTATAAAATAACTTCCCAAGCTCATGACTTGATATCCAGGCTACCCAATCTGGCTACAACCTAACTTTCCCACCACTCCCCCCAACAGGCCCCAAGCACACGCCAGATGCTGAGTCTGTCTCTGACAATGCCATTCCCTTGCCTCAATGTCCTTTCCTTCATCTCTGGACCTAAATCCTACACAGCCTTTAATGAATACTTCAAGGCCTGCTTCTATAAAATGCTCTCCTCCCAGGACCTGGGGAGTATTATGCTAAGCGAAATAAGCCAGTCAGAGAAAGACAAGTATCACATGATCTCACTCATATGTGGAATCTAATGAACAAAATAAACTGATGAACAAAATAGATCCAGAGACATAGAAGCATAGAACAGACTGTGGCATTCAGAGGGAAGGCGGGGAGGGACAGTGGGTGGGAAGTGATCAACCAAAGAACATGTATGCATATATGCATAACCCATGGACAGATCTGGGGTGGACTAGAGGGAGTCAATGGGGCAAAGAGGGGACAAATGTAATACTTCCAACGATAAAGACTTTTTTTTAATAAAAATGCTTTCCAGCTGAAACCGGTTTGGCTCAGTGGATAGAGCGTCAGCCTGCGGACTGAAAGGTCCCAGGTTCGATTCCGGTCCAGGGCATGTACCTTGGTTGCGGGCACAATCCCAGGGGGGGGTGTGCAGGAGGCAGCTGATCGATGTTTCTCTCTCATCGATGTTTCTAACTCTCTCTCTCTCCCTTCCTCTCTGTAAAAAATCAATAAAATATATTTTTTTTAAAAAATGCTTTCCTCCCAAAACCAGCATTACTTCCTACAGACTGATCTAGCCTCATAATCATCTACTATCTTGCATTAAATATATCATGTCAGATGCCTTAACTGCTCAACATAACTACCTTATAAATAAGTCACATTTTATATCATTTATGTCCCCATGACAAGCATTCAATTCGCTACAACCACCCAATACTTTCATTGAATTTCCCAGAGATGATCTAAAATAACCTAAATTCCAACCATTCCAAGAACTATCCTATACCAAATTCAGTTCTCAGTAGAATGCCATAAAGAGGAATGTTAATATTATCTTTAAATTTGTCTGTTTTTATCAAAAACTGGAACCTGTGATGTGGTTGTATGAGATACAAAGACAAAATATTCTGCAAAGTAATAAAATTTTATTTATTTTACTATGTTAATATTCAGCCAGACTTGCATTTTTCTCTAAAATTCATAAAATCACTAAGTATGCAAGAAGCATTAGAAGAGAGGCTACGCATATTAAGAAAACTAGAAACTAAGATCATCAATCATATTCTATTTTAAATAATCTCTTTCATAAAGAGGTAAACTCTATAATAAGAATGAATAAAGTTCCAGAATGAATAAAATTCAATATAGCAAAGTAAAGGTTTTAAATATATAAAAGAAATACCCCAATGGACCTGCTACCATCTGTTCTAGTGACTAAAATGATTAAAAAAAAACAAGAACTACATTTTTTAAAAAGATATATTAGCAGCTAAATTTGAGATTTTCCCCCATCTATTACTTTGATTTTTCCTGACCCATTTTAGAACTGCCAGCAATTCTGGAGGTAGCTTTCTTGGTTTCAATTATTCCAAATTATTTAATGAAGAGTTTGAGCCCCCTCCCAAATCATTTAAAATGCTTACTAATAAAAAAAAGATATGAAAAAAAAACAAAATTCCATATTTATAAAGCAGGCAAATTATAGTAAAAGATGACTTCTAGAAAAGGTTGCTGCTTGCCAAAATATTTTATTATAAAACATTTTCTATTCTTTGTATTTCATTTTCCCTTCCATGTTATCTGCTTACACTTACAAACACATTATCATACTAGAGGCCCGATGCATGAAATCTGTGCAAGAGTAGGCCTTCCTTCCCCTGGCTGCCACCACCGGCTTCCCTCTAGCACCCGGACTCGGGATTCCCTCCGGCTGCTGGCAGACACCCAGGAGCCGGGCTTCCCTTGCACCCCTGCCTTTTGTCCAGAAGGTCATCCGGAAGGATGTCCGGTCTAATTAGCACATTATGCTTTTATTATTATAGGTAAAAGAGGTGACCTTTTTATAAATAAAATAAAACATAAATCAATATAAAAGAGCCAATGGTATAATTTTTTTTTTCAAAGGGTACCACTGCCACTACCACCACCATCATTATCATCATCCCTATGTTCTAAAACTACATTTTCAAATCAATGTTTGAAACTCAGAAGTGTTTCTACAGAAACAGTGTTAAGAATAGGGATTACTGGAAAATGAATTGACCACAAAATAAGACCCAAAACAGGGAGGCATGGAACAAACTGACATACCTCAATGTGGAGATGGGGGTGGGTGGGGAAGGAGAAGAGAAGAGATAAACCAAAGCATTTATATACTTATATGCATAGCCCATGGACATGGGTAATAGGGTGTTGAAGATCTAGGAGGAGGGTTAGGGCCTGGGAGGAGGAGGAGGGTAAAGGGGGGAAATGGGAGATATCAATAATACTATCAACAATAAATATATATATATATTTTTATATATATATATATCTATATATATATATATATATATATATAAAAAGAACAGGGGTTTTATATATATATATATATTTATATATCAAAAAAAAGAACAGGGGTTATATATATATTTATTGTTGATAGTATTATTGATATCTCCCATTTATATATATCAGTAATACTATCAACAATAAATATATATATAACCCCTGTTCTTTTGATATATTTATATATCAAAAAAAAGAACAGGGGTTATACATATATTTATTGTTGATAGTATTATTGATATATATATTTATATATCAAAAAAAACAGGGGTTATTGGCAAGATGTAAAGTAACAAAAGCAGGTTACAAAATACTATTTAGCCGAGGCCGGTATGGCTCAGTGGATAGAGCTTCGGCCTTCGGACTCAAGGGTCCCAGGTTCGATTCCAGTCAAGGGCATGTACCTTGGTTGCGGGTACATCCCCAGTAGGGATGTACACCCCCAGTAGGGGGTGTGCAGGAGGCAGCTGATCGATGTTTCTCTCTCATCAATGTTTCTAACTCTATCCCTCTCTCTTCCTCTCTGTAAAAAATCAATAAAATATATTTTTTTTAAACAAATACTATTTATAAGGTAATCTGACTTCTAAATAACAACAGACTATAAAATAATATAATGTATAACCCCCTTTGTATAAAATGTGTATTTGTGTATACTGAATAGTTTACATAAAAAGCTGAAACATATGAAACAAAATATTTAAAGTGAGTATCGCCCTGGCTGGCTTGGCTCAGTGGATAGAGCGTCGGCCTGCAGACTGAAGGGTTTCAGGATCGATTCCAGTCATGGGTACATGCCCAGGTTGTGGGCTCTATCCCCAGTAGGGGGCGTGCAGGAGGCAGCCGATCAATGATTCTCTCTCATCATTGATGTTTCTCCCTCTCCTTCTCCCTTCCTTTCTGAAATCAATAAAAATATAAAACAATAAGATACTTTTTTAAAAAAATATGTTTTTATTGATTTCAGAAAGGAAGGGAGAGGAAGAGAGAGATAGAAACATCAATGATGAGAGAGAATCACTGATCGGCTGTCTCCTGCACACCCCCTACCGGGGATAGAGCTCACAACTCGGGCATGTGCCCTTGACCGGAATCGAACCCGGGACCCTTCAGTCTGCAGGCCAACAGTCTATCCACTGAGTCAAGCCAGCTAGCGCAAGTGAATATCTCCTTTACCAAAACCCATAATTCCAGTTCAATCATGAGGAAAACATCAGACAAAACCAAACTGAGGGACAGTTCATGAAATATCTGACCAAGACTCCTTTGTTTCTTCAATTGCAGTTTACATTCAATATTATTTTGTATTAGTTTCAGGTATAAAGCATAATGATTAGACAATCATATACTTTACAAAGTGTTCCCCCTGATATTTCCAATACCCAATTGGCATCATACATTAGTTATTATAATACTGACTATATTTCTTATGCTATACTTTAGTATATCCCCCTGACTATTTTGTAACTACCAATCTGTACTTCTCAATCCTTTCACCTTTTCACCCAGCCCCCCAATCCCCTTCCCTTCTGACAACCATCAGTCTGTTCTCTGTATCTAAGAACCTGTTTCTATTTGTTTGTTCATTTATATTGTTCTTTAGATTCCACATATAAGCGAAATCTATGGTATTTTTCTTTGTCTGACTGACTTATTTCACTTAACATAATATTCCTGGGCCATTCATGCTATCGCAAATGGTAAGACTGCATTCTTTTTTATGGTCATATAATATTCCATTGTATATAGGTAGGTACCACAGCTTTTTTTATCCAATCATCTATTGATGGGCTCTTGGGTTGCTTCTATAGCTTGGCTTTTTTAAATAACAGTGCAATAAATACTGGGTTGTATATATTCTTTCAAATTAGTGTTTTGGATTTCTTCAGATATATACCCATTTCCCAATATGCCCTGCCCATGAAGGAGGACTGAGCTGAGGTGGAAAATTAGTCCCAATATTAGCCCCATTAAATCAACTTAGAAAAGTCAAAGCACAGCATAAGGTTGAGAATGTCTGGCAAAGACAGGCAAGGGACAAGAAAGCAAAAAGCTGGGACTGGAAAAGCAGAGCACAGCTATGAGAAAAAGGAATAACAGAGAGTAGGAGAGATAATACTTTAGCCTCAGAAATGGGAATTATCCCAAGGTAAGGAAAGAGGGGAGTGCAGGGAAGGGGAAGAGAATTATAAGCAAGCAGGGAACTCATTCAAGAAAAGATCCTGCTCAAGGGTCAGCAGAAAGGTAACTAACTGCCTCCCACTGAAGTGGCCATTTGTATCTAAAGAAACAAAGAAACTGGCAAAGCCTATAAAAAGTTAAGAAAAAAATATATATTGTTCTATAAAAGAATATTATCCACAGAGAGCTACTGCCATTTTTTTTTCCATTTTGTTTTGTCTTTTACAAGAAGAGAATGCTTATTTGTTTAGGAATCATTTCGATCTGGACCTAACCTTTTTATTTGTATCAAACTCCAGTATGCCATGACTGAGTTAAAGATGTTCTATGACACAGGAGTTAAGAGTACAGGCTTGAAGCCAGATCTGCCTGAATTTGAATCCTGGCATTGCGACCTGAGGCAATCTGCATACAAATTTGTATCATCTCCAAACCTGCAAATTTGTCTCATCTCCAAACCTCACAGGATTGTTGCAAGAATTAATAGGTTAAAAAATGAAATCACTTAGAACAGTGCCTGGCCTTCACTAATCACTATAAAAATATTAGCTATAACAACTATTAATCACTACAAAACTATTATCCTCTGGATCTGGAACATAAGCTCCATGAGAGCTGGGATTCTGTCTGTTTTGTTCACTGTTGAAGCCCCAGAGGCCTGACATAACAAGTATTTGTTGAATAATAAAAATTTGTTGAATAATATAAACTTCATGCCAGCAGCACAAAAGCCCAAAGGAGCAGCACTAAAATCTCCATAATACTTTAGCCTCAAAGTTTAGAGTTCATGGAGGGTTTTTACCTACGTTAGTTCAAGTGATTCACTGAAGATCGTATCACCACCTCACAGACAAACTAGGACTCACAGGACTTATATGATTTGCCCTAAAACAAAGTCTGAGGCAACACAGGAACTATGGAAGTAAATCCTACTTCTGTTTACTCTGGACCCCACCCCAGAAAGCTTAAAACATACCCTACCAAACTGTTCCAATTCTCCTTACCTGCAAATACACAAAGGTTAAAGTCACCAGAACACCTTCTCCCATTTGCTTCAATTTAATTGATGGGGGAGGAGAAAGAGATGAAACATTAATAATACTGAAATTGGACAATGGGTTAGTGGGATTGATTATAGTCTTCTTTCCACTTCTATATGTCTAAGTTTCCATAAGAAAAAATACAATTAAAAATAAAGACCTTACTCCCCAATATAAACTCTCCCACTTCCAACTTTCTACTGAACACACCCAGGTGTGAGGAAAACAACACAGCTAAGAACCTGCAGCACTCCTCAGTCTGAAGCAGCAAAGAGAACTGGACTGGGAATCAGGAAGCTTTCCTAGGCTATGCTTTAACTGGTAGGAGACCTCACCCATCCATCTAACTCCTCTGGGCCCCAAACTTCCTCATCAGTTCCCTAACGTAGCGGTTGCCAACCTTTCGGAACTCACGGACCACCAGTGGTCGCAGACCATCAGTTGGCGACCACTGCTCCAAAGGTTTCCTTAACCAGCGGTCACCACCTTTCAGACCTCACAGACCACCAGTGGTCTGCGGACCACCAGTTGGCGACCGCTGCCCTAAAGGATTAAATTTTTTATTTCTACTTTCTACTAGATCCTTAATCTCAACACAAAACCCAATCCATCTTTCTCTATTCTCAGCCTGATACCTGTTCTTCCTCCTGACTTCCCTATTCCTGATGCCCCATTCTGCCAGCCACCCAACCATAAAAACTTCAACCACCTCTGACTTGAGACAGAACTGACTGTTCCCTTACCTTTCTAATCAGTCACCAAATCTTTCTGTTCAGCCTCCAAAACATCTCTTAAATCCATCTCCTGCTTTCCATTCCCAAGGCCACCAATTCACTTCAGGCCCTCATCGTCCGTCACTTGGGAGTATTACTATGAATCAAAGTCCCTGTCTCTAGTTTCTCCACACTACCAATCCATCATACTGATCCTCAGTCTCACATTTAAGATCCTCCAAAACCCAGTCCTGATTACTCGGCAGCCTCACCTTCCACTATGTTCCTTTATGTATCCCAGGGTCTAGGTAATTTGGATATGCAGTTTCCTGACACGTGCCTCATTTTCGACACCACCTCCCCCTAGCCTTTGCTCAAGCTATCCTTCCCTCCGAATGCCCTCTTATTTCTATTGCTTCTGGCTGGCACAGTAGTACAATGTAAATGCCAAGTGTTTCTCCACATCCCCAAAGGGGCAGCATCACTCTCTCCACTTACTGTCCAAGCACTTTGTCTGAACCCCTTTTATAGCACCTATCCAATTCTTATTAGTCCTTTCATTTTTTTGGTGCTCCTATTCTCCCTACTAGATGACTCCTCCTTCTCTGTAGGAATAATGTTTTATTCATCTTTGTATCCCTCAGAACAGAGCTGCTTAAGGAGAGTGCCATGGCACAGTGGAATTTGCCATGAATGAGTTAAAGATGGTCTAGACCAGTGGTCGGCAAACTCATTAGTCAACAGAGCCAAATATCAACAGTACAACAATTGAAATTTCTTTTGAGAGCCAAATTTTTTAAACTTAAACTTCTTCTAACGCACTTCTTCAAAATAGACTTGCCCAGGCCATGGTATTTTGTGGAAGAGCCACACTCAAGGGGCCAAAGAGCCGCATGTGGCTCGCGAGCCGCAGTTTGCTGACCATGGGTCTAGACAGTGATCCCCTCAGCTCTCCAAACAGCCACAAAAGGTCTTCAGCAGCCAGAGTCCCCATAGGTCAAACCTCAAGCATTATCAAGCAGCCTCCTCCTTCAACAAGAAAGAAGCCATGATGATAACTTGAGAAGCATTCAGAGAATGCAACAGCACCTGGTACACAGTGGATGCCCAATAAATATCTGCAAAATTGCACCTATCCCCTTTCAAACACTATTCCCAAGATCACTTACCATCTAAACCAGACTCTTTTTGAACATTTTCACTGAACGTGTTCTAGTTGTCTTTTTAATAATCACCTGTTTATTACCTGGTTATACTTGCTTTATCATCCAAAGCCCACATCAATAATTTATTGAATAAAATAGCTGAGAATATAAACAAACAATTCAATATAAGAGGTTCAAAGACAAAATTCAACATTGTAGAAAAAAGAAATGCAAGTGCCACTTTACATTATTAAATGAGCAAAAACTTTTAAGGAAAAATGTATTTCTGTCCAGTTTTCGTGAAACAGAAATATCCATGTACCTGTTAGTAATACAAACTGGTAAAATATTCTTGAAAAACAGTATGGCAAGCCATAAAAACATTCTTACCATGTCAACAATAATGTACTCAAAACTTTATCCTAGAGATATAATTAGTCAGAAAAGAGTACAATATCCTATCTAATAAAGAGGGAATATGCTAATTGACCATCACTCCATCACAAAGATGGCTGCACCCACAGCTGAGGCCAAGTTCCCTTAAGGAGCCTTCACGAGCAATCAGCAGGGACCTGAGGCTACGCCCTCCCCTGCCCCCATGGGGCTTGACAGGGGACCTCAGGCCTCGCCCCCTGCCCCAGCGCCAGGCTGGGGGACCTCAGGCCGAGACCCCTGCCCCAGCGCCAGACCAGGGGACCTGAGGCCACGCCCCCCACCCGGCGGGGCTTGACGGGGGACCTCAAGGTGCGCTTCCTGTCCTGGTGCTGGGCTAGGGGACCTCAGGCTGCTCCCCCCGCCCCAGTGCCAGGCCAGGGGACCTCAGGCCACGCCTCCCCACCAGGTGGGGCTTGACAGGGGACTTCAGGCCACGCCCCCCACCGCAGCACCAGGCTGGGGGACCTCAGGCCGCATCCCTTACCCCAGCACCGGGCCAGGGGACCTGAGGCTACACCACCCCCTGCCTGGCAGGGCTTGACAGGAGACCTCAAGCTGTGCTCCCCATCCAGTGGGGCTTGATGGGATCCACAAGGTGCACCCCCAGTGCTGGACCGGGGGACCTCAAGGCACGCTCCCCGCCCCATCTTGGGGACCTCAGGCCACGCCCCTGTCCTGGTGCCGGGCCAAGGGGACCTGAGGCTAGCCCCCTGCCTGGCAGGGCTTGACAAGGGTGGGACTGGCCGGGTCTGGATCTAGCCCAATATGGGGGCGGCCGGGTCTGGGTCTCATGCGATTTTAAGGTGCATGTGGGTGGGCGGGGACTTGACTTTGGGTCTCCCTTTTAATGTGCACGAATTTCGTGCACCGGGCCACTAGTATCTACAATAATAATGTAGATAAAAGTATTAAATGAAAACAGCCAGCAGCATAAGTATTTAACATAAAAATATTTAGGTAAACTATGAGAGTATGACTTGATGAAATATTTTGCAGCCTTTCAAAATGTAATCATATAAATTAAAATAGAGACACCTTTAACATGGAAATGTTTTATGATCTAATAAATATAAAAAAATTCAAATTATATGCATCATAATTTAAAAACAGTAAAATGTATTTTAATGGAATGCCAAAAAGAAAATCAACTATTTGGGTAATAGCCCAAATTTTAACTATTTAATATCAATTCTTAAATTATCTCATAATTTAAGAAAGAAAGTTGCCCCATACTGAGGAAAGAGAGGGGTTCCAAGATACAAGCTTGATATACTCTCAAGAAGAGGTCTGCCCCTCCCTTGTACGCCTCATTCTGGCCTTAACTGGAAGCTCTCCTCCTCTCCCGCACTCCTTATCATGATAACTATGACAACCTCAGATCCCAATTTTCCAAGGACCAACAAGCCACCTCAACCAGTCTTCAGATCATCCCCAGGAACCTGTGGGGGCTGCATCGTGCAAAACAAGCATATACTCAAGAAACAAAGAATCCCTACAACCAGGTATTATTTGAGCAATCAGCAAGTAACCAAGCCCAAACTCAATTATAAATCCTAAAAGTATAGAACAGTGTCACATTAAAGTCTCTAGGATTCTCAAAGAACTTGCTGGCTCAGTGGTGGACTGTCACAGTTAAAAAGCAGTATGGACTGGTGGACAAATGAAAGAACTAGGGGCCAGGATACTCTGGTACAGTTAAAAAAGGGAAAAATGTTAAAAAAGAAAAAGAAAAAGAAAGAAGCCCAGCTGGCATGGCTCAGTGGTTGAGCATCGACCTAAAAAGGGAAAAATGTTATTTAACCTACAAGAAACAGAAAGCTAAAAACTCCAGCTTAAAAGAGTTGGGTAAAAAGTAGCTGGCAATGTCTTATAAATCTTACCCAGTCAGATTTCAAAAGGCAGGATGGCAAGTCATTTTATTAACACATGAAGTTTTCTAGAATTGGTGATGTCTAAAGACTAGTATTGAGAATGTATAAAAAATAATTTTAGCACTGATGCCCCACAAGGGCAATATTGAAACAGTCTTCTCATTGTTTTTCTATAGTATTACCATTTTCTAAGTCTAATAATGAAAGATCAAAGTACTACAAGGAATCAAGAAGACAAATTACTGTGAAATAATATGTATTCCTTTACTTACTAGTAGCAGAGCATTTCAGCAAAAGATAAATAATTTGAAGGACTATTACAACCATTGTGTGGAGGGAACACAACCATTAGGGGAAAAGTTTAAACTTTTGTTCCTATTGATGTATTCTCGGTATCCAGATCCTCTAAGGTGCAAATACATAGTCACTCATGACAATATATGCATGGCAGATAACAGAAAAAACAAACAATTCAATAGTTAACCAAGTTCATCAGAGCATAGGGTGATTACCACTCAAGAATGTTGACACAAAAACTGAAGGACCTCTCCAGATCCAATCACGCTGATAGGTTGAGCCCCTGTGCAGTTACTCATTCAGAACAGAGTGGAAGATTAACCTACCCTCACTTCTCTTCATACAGACTGACAAAGCGGCAGGCGGTTTCTGCAGAGGCTGCTGGGCATCATCCAGTCTGTTCCAGAACTGCAGTCAGGACCCACATCTTCAGGTCACCACTCTTCGACCCTGTCCCACCTCATACTATCTGGCCAGAAATTCTCATCTAGATGAGATCTGCCCTATCTCTTTCTCACACATTGCCAAGTTCTTGTTTTCTAAATAAAGCTCTCACAAATTTTACTCACCTGCAGTTCACTGCACTGGGTATCACCCAAATAGCCCATCAGAGCTCTTTATAATTTCTGAAAGAGAGAGAAGGGAGCTTTTAAACACATAGTAGAAAATACCATTGCTGACATAGTTCTGAAGCACTTGGTCTTTTGGTCCACAGTATTTCAAAAATATGTAGCATAACCAGTCAGGACCAAGAGTCCTGAGATAAGAGTTCGGAGATATCAGTTTGGTTTAATGTTGCTACTACTTAGCTGTGTGACCTTGGACAAATCATCTGAATGCTCCAGGCCTAAAAGTCCTTGTCTGGAGAATAAAGATAGACTAGACAAAAGCAGGAGAGCACAATGGAGAGAGCACGGGCTTTCCAAGCCAGAACACCAGCACCACCTCTTGCCAGCATTGTGCTGTTATGGTAGTTGACATTTAATCTAAATTTCCTCCTTTGCAAAATGTAAATAACAACAACTATTTGGAGTTGTTATGAGAATTAAAGGAGAAATAATAAGTTATAAAAAGCCAATCCCACAGATGGTAATTATCACCATTAACTCAGCCCTATAGTTATATGACTTCTATTCATCAATACTTCCTTCCTTAAAATATCCACAAATCAAAAACTTTACGATTCTGACAATGGAATTAACTGTTGGAGTGTTTCAATTACCGTTATCTTCAACTGCTGGTAGTTTAAGATTATCAATATTACTTAACATCACAGGAAATAAGAGTGGAATAGCCCCTGCATGACAACTGAACAGTTCAGTGGCCATGCCTTGCCTGTTTCTCCCTCTGCTCTCACTGCTACCAATACACCTCAGCAACAGAGAGCTCTCCCAAAAGCCAAATGACACCAGCTGTTTTCTATGGTCAGCTCAGGAGAACACGACTAAAGAGGGAGGAAGGAGAACAGAAGCTTTCCCTTTTATTCTATTTTACTTCATACACTTAAGTACTGCTCATATTTGCTTCCTATAGCATGCATCAGTTTTGCAGAAAATAAGTGAATAAAAATAAAAATCTTAAAACGATTATTAGTTACACATATTGCCTACTGATAGGAAGCTCGCCTTACAGGACTATTTTTCACAACAATTTCCACAAAAGAAAGCATGGCACAGAAATAACAAAAATCACAAACATTCACATTTCAGAATGGTTCAGTCAAAAAATACACTATGCACTCTTTGAAGAACCTTGTGGATGAATCAATTAGATTTGGTTTTCTGTTTGTTTTTGTTCAAAAGCAAGATAAATATACAAATTCTGGTTTTATGAGACAACTTTCTGCTCTTGGAAAAACTAATCCAATACAACTGACACAAGTAAACTAATTGGTATGACTATTTGGTAGTATGTTGAAAAACTTTCAATGTTTTAAACAGATGGTAGCTTTTTAAAAATTATTATATGTAAATTAAGTCTCCATGTTACATCTACAATATTATTTTTAAAGAATTATTAACTCTATTAAATTCAGGATTACTCAAAAGTATTACTCAGCCACCACTGAAGTGACAGACCACTGTGTTTTATGCTCCTTCTAGCCAATGCTACAGAAATAATCCTGACTACACTCATCAATTTAAATGAACTGTAAGCTGGTGTGGCCACACTCTCCACACATCTCTCCTAGAAGACATTTCAAAATATTACATAGAAATCAAATTATATTGGCATGTACACTTATCTAAGTTTATGAAAATAAACAACCGGAACAACTTGCTTATAATTTTTAAGTAGCCCCTCCCCCTCTCATGTGAGTTGATAAACTTGGCCCTAAAACCTTCTATGCATTTGAAACAACAGCCAAAGGACCTTATGTCTTGTGCTGGGCCTATATTTGACTCTTAAATATAGTCTGACAGACAATTATAGACTAATTTGTATTTAATATCAATACCAAGCCTACTTCTTAAACAGAAAACAAAAATGCATGTATAAGACCTGGTCTACTTATTTGTAGTCCCTCTGCAATACATTCTTAGCCATTCATGAACATGCTGTATATTTTCAAACTGCACAAGGCCCTTTGCAAGTAGGAATGGTTTCTCCTGTTGTTGGGCATCAGTCCTCTCTCTGGTAAAACACTGGACACTCCATAAATGTATATGGACTTTAAAACAATGCAGATTAAATATTTATGATATCAGAAAATGAAACTTCTTGCTAACAACTGCAAAAGTTTACCAGCTGATAGAGAGGTACATACTTACTGGCTCCCAAAAACTACAGCCTTACCTAAAAATAGTGTCCTAGCTTCCCAGCCAAAAGGACAGACTAAAAAAGCTATGTCTTTATTCAGCTCCAAGACACAGACTTCTACTTCACCACAACCTTCAATACTATGGTATTTCCAATTTTAGAAGAATTTGTGTAACAACTTGTTTGGTGGCCAACCACGAACTTCACTTTGAAGTGAATACTAGCACTTCACATGGTCCACATGTGTGAAAACTGTGGAAAATGTCTTGACACAATACAGGCCAAACAACACTAGCCACACAAGATTACTTATTTCTAAATGTTAAATTTTAGACTGCAAATGAACGTCACCAGAGGCCAAAAAGCAGGTCACTGGTTCCTTTCCACAAAGCAAGCTGTAAATTTTTTTTAAAAAGATAAAAGTTTCAGATAGGGAAGCCTACGGCAAGAATATGCCTCCATCTATAAGCTGAAAATAAATTTTAAAATCCACATTTGCTCTTCAAAGAATAAAAATAAATGTAATACACATAAGCACTGCTGAGTTTCAAACGCAAGCAAATGTGTGCACTCACAAAAAGATCTTAGTTTATGTCCACTTTTCTCTCGCAAGTTTTTTTTTTAAGGTAAAATGTCAATTGTATGCTTCAATCTAGAAAAAAATAAAGCACAGCTTACTCTTCTTAAACAGATGTTGTGATATGAAAAAGTTTGTGAGACAATTTCAAAACCCAAATGCTACCCAGATGTGTTAAAAAAAAAAACCCTGCAGTAACCAATCTACCATAACTTAATTTTCTCAATAAAATTGTTTAAAGTTCAGAAGATTGCTTGTGAAAAATGTAAAATTAGCAAACTTTTTTCCTTTTCCTCAGTACTAAACGCCAACTGTTTACTATCACGCTATCAATGCCCTTTAAATCCAAAGCATTAGAAGTTACATTAAATAAAGTAACACTTTGAATTCACACACCAAGTGTGACCAGAAAATAATGACAAACCAGACTTATCCTTAATAAGTGAAACAAAACTCAACCCTATCCTTTTTATTTCAAAATAACTATGAGAGAGACAAGTACTATTCCATTTTTCAGAAAATAAAAGCAGGAGTGACTGATTTGCCTAAAATGATTCTTTGCAATGGAAATGGTGTACTTTACAAGAGTGCCTGCATCTGTGGACACACAAAATCCACAGACACAATCACTGACAGTCAACGGAGAGTAACTGGACTTACACTGTGGACACCAAAACACAGATAAAATTAAGACACCCAATTAAAATTACACAAGGAAATTTAAATAGGCAAACTATAATTACCCCGGGTGAAGATACTGATCAAAGATAGCTGCAAATAATATTTGGCTCTGGGTAAGCTCCACTATGACAGTATGTTGGAACCCCTGAAAAAGTTTGGTATGTGTTTTGTTTTGTTTTTTTCCTAAATCTAGCCCTTGCCTCTACTACCATCTGACAGAATGAATGATTTGGAAAATAAAGATGGACCCATCAAATTACTTAGTCTCGGCCTTACTCTTATGAGTTGATTAAAATAAAGAAGGAAAAAAGGTAGGTCATTTTTAACTGCAGTCTCACCTTACACATCTCACCAGCACTGTAGTTCTTTAGTGATCAATTACTTCATCCAATTCCTGAGGTAAACAGAAAAGTAAAATGTGTCTACACACCACCAGTCATAGTCATGATCAGCAGCAAACATTTTATCAGCCTGAAGTGAAAGGGCATCTAAATTTCAAATGGAAAAAGTTACCAAAATGGTACAATATGAAGCTTGTAAACAAGTCTTACTTCTAAACAAAAATTCCAGTGTGATAAAAGAGATTACAAAATGTTCTTAAAATCCACAACTTAAAAAGTCATCTCTTTCAGCACTGACTGACCTTACTTTCAAAAAAGAAGAAGAAGAAGAAATGAAGGAGAAAAAGAAACCCATTCATGTGAGTTTGAGAGGGTAAAATTAACAACAAAACTAGCCGGGACAACTCCCCCAGCCCCCACCCCGCCCAGGAATCCACCGTCTCCGGAGTTACACATATTCGATTAAGGATTTGCCTGAAAAGTATAAGTTGTGAAGGAATAACCATCTTTTGAGTTTCAAACAAAACCTAAGGAGCCCAATCCAAAAAGAATCCTTAGACCCTGGCTTCCAGCTCTACCTGAAGGGCCCTCCGCACGGGGGGTGGGGGGGAGGGTGTAGAAGGCTCAAATGATTTGGGGGGAGAGGAATCAAAGTCCCTAGATAGAACTGCAGCCCCTGAGCCCTAGGAAAGGGGCGTCTGAAAGGACCCTCCAGGGAAGGGTAGTCTGTTTTTATTTTTGTGGATGTGCTGGTGGCCCAAAGAGAATTTCCGAAGAGGGGGCGGAGAAAGGGGGGGAAGAAAGTGAAGCGGAGGCCACAGCTCTCGGCGGAGGAGGGAGGGGACGCCCCCCTGACCCACTTTTCCAGACGCCCACCCTCCGGCCCCCGCCCCGCCCCGCCCCGCCCGCGTGCAAGTCCCAGCCCTGCGGGGGCGAACGAGCGGGGCGTGGGAGGCCCGCACGCTCCACACCCCCAGCCGCGACCCGGGGGGAAGCGTGCAGGGGGCTGACTCCCCCTCGCGGAGAGCCAGGGCCGGGGAGACCTCCCGCCGACTCGCGGCCCGGGACTGCTGGGCCCCCCCTCCACCGCCGGGGGCCCAGGGCGCCGCGGCCCCCAGCGGAGAAGGGGACCGAGGAGGGGAAAAGCTGTAAACAGCCCCAGCGTCCGGGCCTCGCCTCGAAGCGCCCCGCTTCGGAGGCCCCGCCGCGGGCCGCCCGGGCCCTCAGTCCGCCGCGGGGCCGCCCCTCCCGGGGCCCAGGGGACCGGAGGGGAGTCCGGCCCGCTCCCCGGAGGGCTCCGGCACCTCGCCGAACGGTCCCGGCAGCAGAGAAGGGGGAAGTCAGGACTTACCTGTCATTACTTTCTACGCCATCTTGGATCCACTTGTCAACGTCCCCACAAAGCATTATGGGTAAGAAAGAGCCTTTAAAGTGACTCCCCCCTTGGCCCCCGACTCCCGCCTCCGCCGCCGGCGCCGCCCCTCGGGCCGCACCTCCCGCCCGGAAAGTTGCTCCCCGTGGCTGGCCGGCCCGGGCGCCCTCTGCCCGGCCCCTTTCCCTCTTCTGGGTCCTTTGCATTTAAAAGTCACCCTCATGTTTTTAAAGGTGGCTTTGGGTTTTTCGCTCTGCTCCAGCCCCTGACTCCCTTCCCCCCCCCACCCACCCCTCGCCTCCACGCGGGTTCCCCTTGCCCCGCCACCCTCCTGCTCTGGCAGACACCCCACGTCTGCATTTAATCAGCCCGAGGTTTCCCTGCTGCTGGCAGCAAAGAGTTGCTCATTGATTTATTTATGCGCATTATGTGTCTGTTATTGCTCCAGCTCTCGGGTGCGCGGCGGCGGGCTCCCGCGACCGGCTTCTCGCTCCGGGCAGCCGGGGGTCGCCTTCAGGGCCTGGCCACCCTGCCGAGCAGCCGGCGCTCTGACTCCCGCATCCGTGGACCGAACGGTGCCTCTGTCCTGACAAACCGTTCCCGAGCCGTCGGACTCCGGGATCTGGCGACACGGTTTCCCCGAGTCAACCAGTGTCGAAGCGCGTTTGGGGGGGGGGGGGGGGGGATGGGGAGAAATCATCAACAAAATGCAACTTTTATGCTGTTTACTCTCCCTCCCGCTGTCTCCTCCCCTCGGCCGGTAAAGTGATGCAAGACCCTCTAGATAGGAACCCCTCCCCTAGGAATGCGGGCTCTACCGAATCCATACTTTCGCTGCCCGGGGTGCGTGCAGATCGTGACTTCCCGGGGCAGGTAACTCGGAGCGCGGCAGCAGGCTCGGGCGCAGAGGCGCGCCCGGACTCGCAGGAGGGACCCGAGAGGGTCGGAGGCTGGAGGGAGGGTGTGCCCGCCGGGGTCCACCTGGCGAGTCCCGGCGGGGTGATAAGTCCCAGCTGCCGGGCGAGGGGAAGACTGCGGGCACCACCCCTGCCCAAGGGGGGGCGGGGTGGAGGGACGCACACAATCGCTCGGCTGCGACCCGGAGCGATGGAAGTAGGGGGCGCCACGATGCCGGCGGGTGACCCGGGCGTGCGACCCCGCCGCCCGGGCCTCCTCCGCTGGGCCGGCGGGCTCTGCAGGGGAGCCGAGCTCTCTCCCCGATCCTCGCCGCCGGCTTTCGGTTGCGCGGGGCGCCCTGGCGCCCGTTGGTCTGTCCCCACGCTCTCCTGTCCCTGAGCCTCGGGTCGGCTCTGCAGACTTTGGGGGCCTGCTCTGGTTGCTATTTTTTTCGCCAAGCAAATTTTTAAAGAGGTGTCCAAGGGGAAAAAAGTGCTCCAGGACATCAAGACTTGCGAAACTGCACTCAGTGCAAAATGCTGTTGAATGACGGAAATCAGAGGAATGCACGGGCATTAACACCCCGCCTGCTTCGGTGCATGGGAGGGCCTCGGGCCGTGGGGCTACCCAAGGGTTCTAGGCTCCTCCAGACCCTTCGAGAAGCCTCTCTCGAGGAACCTGGTCGGCTGCTGACACGAGCCCTGCCCCCGGGGAGCTAAAAACTCCACCAGGCAATTGTCCCTGCCAGATGGGTAGAGCGAGGTGTAGGCTCATTAAGGGATTGGCCCGGGGTCAGCCGTGAGGGAAGGAGCGAGGTAATGAGTCACTCCCCGCCGGGAAGGCGGCGTGCTGGGGAGGGACCTCCCCTTCGTCACCCGCCTTCTCAGCGCTCGCAAGAAGTTGGCAAACTGGAGCCTGGAGCCACGGTCTCAGACGTCCCAGCGCAGGCGGCCACGCGGGGCCGTGGGCGAGGAGCCGGGACCCTGCCGAGCCGGCTGTCGACCAGAGCCTGCCGCGGCCCGGTTTAAAGGCTCCAAAGTCTCTTCGCGGGGTGCCCCGGTTGCTCCCTTTCCAGTTCCCCTTCAGCCGCAACTGTGCACTGATTTAATGGTTGCTTTGTGTTTATACGACACCTCTAGGTGTGTGGTCTGTTTCCTATAATTAAACACTAAATACGCTGAGGGCAATGACTGTGCCTCCCAAGCGTTCTTTAAGTAGGTCCCTTGCTTTGCCTACAGGCCTTGATCCAAAGAAGTGATTACGTGCTGCCTGACCCATTCATCCACTCAAGGGTGCATCCCGATCCTTCCTCGTCCGAATACCACGTGTCGCCAGGGCTGGAAAGCCTCCTCTCCTCCCTGCCTCCACTCTGCCCCCTACAGTCCATTCTCCATCTGACCAGCCAGTGACATTTGTGATGTTCCTGGATCTCCACACTCCTCTGCTTAACCTCGCCAAATGTGTCCCCGTCACACTCAGAATAAAACCCAAATTCTTAACCACTGCCACAAGCTCCTGTGTAAAGCCGCTCCTGCCTCCCCTTCCTCACCACGATTCTGCACTGGCCTTCTCTCCTCCCCTGCAGCACCCCAAGCTTCCTCCCAGCGGGAACCTTCCTTGTTCCCCACTTCTGATGATCGTCTTTTCAACACTCAGGTCTCAGCTCAGATGTCACCTCCTCAGAGACGTCTTTCGTGATCCCCTTACCCAAGCAGGCCACTCTCTATTCTCTTAACCCTGGGTTAGAAGTTTTCTTGTTTACCAGTTTGTTGACTGTTTATTATCTGCCCCACCCACATTGGAGTTTAAGCTCCATAAGGGCCCTAACCCATGTGGTTCTGTTGGTTGGAGCATTCTCCCTTGCACCAGACAGTTGTGGGCTCAGTTCCTGGTCTGGGCACATATAGGAGGCAACAATGTTTCTCTCTCTCTCTCTCTCTCTCTCTCTCTCTCTCTCTCCCCCCTCTCTCTCTCTCTCTCTCTCTCTCTCTCTCTCCTCCCTCTCTTAAAACGCTCCATAAGGACACAGGCCTTGTTTGGTTTCTTCATTCAGAGCCTGGACCAGGGCCTGCCACCTATATACACTGAGTGTCAGATTATTATGATCTTTGAACGCATAATAATATGGCCACTCAGTGTGTGTGTGTGTGTGTGTGTGTGTGTGTGTGTGTGTGTGATGTCCTACCACCGGTTTACAGGGATCGGACCTCAACCAGCAGTCGGACATTCCTCTCGCAATCTGGGACTGCTGGCTCCTAACCGCTCACCTGCCTGCCTGCCTGATTGCCCCTAACCACTTTGCCTGCCAGTCTGCTCGCCCCCAACTGTCCCCCGCCACCAGCCTGCTTGCCCCCAAATGCCCCCCAGCCAGCCTGATCACCCCCAACTGCCCCCTGTGCCAGTGTGCTCACCCCCAAGTGCCCGCACTGTCGGCCTGCTCACCCCAACTGCCCTCCCTGCTGGCCTGCTCGCCCCCACCTTCCCTTCCCACTGGCCTGCTCATGCCAAACTGCCCCCCCCCCACTATCCTGATCACCTCCAACTGACCCCCACTGACATCCTGCTCGCCCCCAGCTGGCCCCCCTGCTGGTCTGCTTAGCCCCAATGGCTCTGCCCCCCACCAGCCTGATCACTCACAACTGCCATCCCATCCTGGCCTGCTCACCCCAACTTCCCCCCCCCCTGCTGGCCTGCTTGCCCCCACCTTACCTCCCCACTGGCCAGCTCACCCCCAATTGCCCCCGCTACTGGCCTGCTCACTCCAAACTGCTTCCCCATCCTGATCACCTCCAACTGACCCCCACTGACATCCTGCTCACCCCCAACTGGCCACCCTGATGGTCTGCTTACCCCCAACGGCCCCACCCCCCACCAGCCTGATCACTCACAACTGCCCTCCCCTCTTGGCCTCTAACCACCTCTACCTCTGCCCCGCCACCATGGCTTTGTCCAGAAGAATGTCCGGAAGGTCTCCTGGAAGGTCTCCCAGTCTAATTAGCATATCACCCTTTTATTAGTATAGATATACATTGAGTGGCCAGATTATTATGCGTTCAGAGATCATAATAATCTGGCCACTCAGTGTAGATGCCCAGCAAATGTTTGTTGAATGAGTGACCAAACTTATCAGAGCTAGGGGTAGGGATGAAAGAGGATACTGAAGAATCCTGGAATGAGCTGCTAAGGGCTGTCCTTCATCTCTTCAGATCACTCCAACTATGCACAGCCAGACATGGGCAGATAAGAATGGAGTTGGGAGAAATAGACCCTTGGCCAACATTAATGCTACCCTCATTCTGCTTCTGATCTGATGAACACACAGCACCAGATACTTACGCAATCACTCCACTTGCTGTTTCCTTGTTTTCCCTTCTCCATTCCCTTCATGGCCACAAGTCTCAGTCCTGGGTCTCTTCTTCAAATGCACACTCGTCATTCCTTCAGTCTCAAGGCTTTTAAATACCATCATTACCATGAGTGAGGAAAGACTTCAAACCCAAAGCTCTAGCCAATAGCTTTCTCCTAGATAAACTCCACCTCCAATTAATCTGCAAATCCTGGTTTGCCTGTAAAATATTCCGTATTTGACCATTTCCCATCACCTCCATTGTGGCCACTCTGGTCCAATTCACTACAGTCTCCACTTGGCCCCCATCAGGTATATTCTCAACGTAGCTGCCAACACTGGTATTGATACAGCTAAATCAAGTCCATTCCCACCTCTGCATATGGCTCTCTGATTTCCACTCATTCAAAGGAGAAACTGGAGTCCCACACATTCTGTCTCTTCTCATCTCTTTGGTTGACTTCATCTGCCACCTCTCTACCTCTGGCTCAGTTCAGCCATAATATCCAAGTGGCTCACTCCTTCACCTCCTTGAAGCCTTTCCTCACCTCAATGAGTCCCTTTCTCATCATTCAATATAAAATTCAATATTCCTCAACACCATTCTATATTTATTCCCCTGCTTTTTTGTTTTTTACAGCATCCATCGCCTTCTAACATAATAAGCAACATGTTCAACTATTTGGTTTCTTGTCTGTCTCTCTCCATGTGAAGTGTTAGCTTGCTGATCACCAAAGACTTATGCTTGTTGCCGAGAATTCGATTTCCTAGCTGCCTTTGCATCTAATCTAGCTGGGCCATGTGACTAGTTCTTACAAATGGACTTAGAGCAAAAGTGTGACTCTAGATGAGCATATGGAAGTCTACCTAATCAAATACACATGCATTGGACTCTAAGCTGATCAGACAACAGACCTTTAGTATGCTAACCCACTGAGAACTTGTGATCTATTTGTTATAGCATTTAGCACCTTAATTATTATGCCTTAGCTACTATAGCCCACTAGAATTGGAAGTTCAATGAAGGCAAGGACTTCTGAATATTTTGTTTATTATTGTGTCTATCTTCAGTGTCCAGAACAGAGTTTGGCAAAAAAAAATAGGTACTTAATAAGTATTTGTTGAGTGAATGAATGAATTGCCTTTTCCACAACCAATCATGAAAATTAGTGAATGGTTGGTAAGGAAGGAACAATAAGAAAGGATTTTTTGTTGTTATTGTTAAGAAGTAGAAACTGTGCCTGCCCTAACTGGTTTGGCTCAGTGGATAGAGCGTCGGCCTGCGGACTGAAGGGTCACCTGAAGGGTCCCAGGTTTGATTCCGGTCAAGGGCATGTACCTTGGTTGCGGGCACATCCCCAGTAGGGGGTGTGCAGGTGGCAGCTGATCGATGTTTCTCTCTCATCTATGTTTCTAACTCTCTGTCCCTCTCCCTTCCTCTCTGTAAAAAAAAAATCAAAAAAAAATATCAATAAAAAAAAAAGAAGAAGAAGAAGAAGAAGAAGAAGAAGAAGTAGAAACTGTGAGTTTCTAGAAAATCATTGGCTCCAAAACTTTGGTGAAACTAAAGGGAGTTCCCTTGAATTTTGTTCTTCCCTGTTTTTACCTTTTTCTTTTCTTCTACCTCTTTCCAAGTCTGATTCCCCTCAAATCCTTCTTCACTCTTCCTTTCTATTTTTTCCTTCCTGGATTTCCTTTTTTCTTCCCACTTAATCCAATAAGAATTCATTGCTCATTAATTTGAGCCACTGTAAGTGCTCCATCAAAATATCTAAGTCACTTAAAATATAGTAGTGGGAGATAGCATGAGTTAAAAAAAAAAAAGAAAAGAAACATTAAATCCTTGGAATCTTACCACTCCCCTTCTACTTTTTAGCTCAACTTCATTTCTCCTTGAGATATAGAAAAGAAGTAAGAATCACCTGGTCTCTACCAAGACCAGGTGATTCAGACTTAAAACGGACAACATATTTGTCAAAGCCTCTGCTTGAACACATCTGGAAGGTTTAACAAAAGTGAAAAACTACCAAGGGTAGACAGAACAGGGAGGTGATTCTGAAATTTGGGGTCCTTGTGCCCTAGGTCCCTGGGCTTTTGACAACAACTCGAGTCAAGAGTAAGTATCACCTCACACGCATTAGGATGGCTATTATCAAAAATTAAAAACAACACGGAAAATAACAAGTTTTGGCAAGGATGTGGAGAATCAGGACCCTGCGCATTGCTAGTGGAAGTGTAAAATGGTGCAGCCACTATGGGAAACACTGTGGCTGTTCCTCAAAAAATTAAACAGAATTGCCCTAGCTGATTTGGCTCAGTGGATAGAGCATCAGCCTGTGGACTGAAAGGGTCCCAGGTTCAATTCTGGTCAAGGGCACATAACCTCAGTGTGTAGAAGGCAACCAGTCACATCAATACTTATCTCTCTGTCTCTCCCCCCTCCTCTCCACTCTCTCTAAAAATCAATGGAGAAATATCCTCGGGTGAGGGTTAATAAAAAAGAAAAAGAGCTCTAGCCAGTCTGGCTCAGTGTACAGAGCGACAGCCTGCAAACTGAAGGATCCCCAGTTCGATTCTGGTCAAGGGCACAAGCCTGAGGACCTGCTGGTGGCAGCCTATCAGTGATTCTCTCTCATCGTTGATGTTTCTATCTCTCTCTCTCTCCCTTCCTCTCTGAAATCAATAAAAATATTTTTTTTTAAATTAAACAGAATTACCACATGACCCAGCAATCCCACTTCTGGGTATACGCCCAAAAGAATTGAAAGGGAAGGATTCAGACAGATATTGTACACACATGTTCATAGCAGCCTTATTCACAATAGCCAAAAGGTGGAAGAGACCCAAGTGTCCACCAACAAATGAATGGATTAAAAAACATGGTATATCCATAGGTTTATAGTTGTATGTATGGAAAATAATATAATAATAGAACAAAAACTCTGAGTTTCCTAAACTCACAACTGTAGACCTACTTCTGCCCTCTCCGTAGAAAGTACTATACCCACTACTGCACATCACAAGTTCTTTTTAGGTGTGCATGGAATGTTTATGACAATACTAGACAATATAGCAAGTCTCGGCAAATTTCAAGTGATGTAAATCATACAGGGTACATTCTCAGACAATGATGCAGTTAAGCTAGAAAATAAGGAAAAAGGTAGTTTTCAACTAAGTAGGGAAGTAGTTGTTTCTTGCTAATTTTTTCTGGGTTGTACAAAGTGATATTTTAAGGTGCACCACATGATAATATATGTATACACTGTAAAATGATTACCACAATCAAGTTAATTCATATATCCATCAAATTACATAGTTACCTCTTTCGGGGGCTGGGGTGGGGTGAAAACACTTAAAATCGACTCTCTTAACAATTGCAAGTATACAATACAGTATTGTTAACTATAGTTCCCATGTCATATATTGAATCCCCACAACTTGTCACCTTATAAATGAAAGTTGTACCCTTTAACAGCATCTTCCCATTCCCCCCACCTCTCATCCCCTGGCAGCCATTGTTCTACTTTCTGGTTCTAAAAGTGACTTTTTTCAGATTCCACATATTTAAGTGAGACCATACAGTATTTGTCTTTCTGGGTCTGGCTTATTTCATGTAGCATAATGTCCCCCAAGCTCATCCATGTTGTTTTTGCTCTTCAGTTCTTTCTTATGATTCACCCCCTTTCCATCTCTCTCCCAGTCAGATGGTTTCCCTGTGTGAGCTTGCACAGGCACCTCTGTGGGGCTGCCTTTGCCTCGGGCTCTCTGACCTTTTGCAGGCTCCACTTTGCTGAGTGTGCATTTCTGCAGGCAGTCCTCACACTGATCGTGACAGGAAGCTAGGCTTCCTGGGGTCCTGAATCAGCAGAGCAGGAAGGAAATAAAGGCCACAGAGCTGTTGAAGAGGAAGGAGCCAACTTGAAGGCAGAATCCATACCTCTAAAGATAGGTCTAGAGAAGAATAACATATGTGCCCAGAGTCCCATTGTCTGTGAAGCATAAACTCTGCCCCAAGGCCCAGCTACTTCCTATAATCAGATAACCCTGGGGAAGTCCCCGGCCTCTCTCTACTCTAGTTTCCCCATCTGTAAAATGGGAATGATAAAATAGCCTTTCCATTGGTTGCTGTGAGGATTACAGGCATCTCAAACCATGGCTTGGATAAGAGTAAGCCTGCAATGAGGTTAGCTCTTACTACTTTCAAAGGCTTTGGTTAACACTCATTTATTTTCTTCCTGCCTTTCATCTCCCATATATTCCAGTTAATAACTCATATCAAACAAGCAAACAAAGCAAACCAGAAACACAAGCATTTGCAATTGAACCAAGATTTCTTCTGCAGGAAAACGGCACTCAGAATAATGGGTCTGAAGATTTTTTTCATCTCAGATTCTATTGCAACTGGAACTAGCATTTAGGGCCCACCAGCCAACTCCCCTATTTCTGAGAAGTTGTAAGTTGAGTGGCGCTTTGCATTCAGTGGAGACAGCAAGAGGTGTGCAGTTCAGTGATGAATCCTCACATGGAAGCCTGCTCTCTGGAGGTGTTGGATGTGCTGGGAAAAGCCCAGACTCAAAGATGAGTGACTTGGCCCCACCGGCGTGGCTCAGTGGTTGAGCATTGACCTATGGACCAGGAGGTCACGGTTTGATTCCCGGTCGGGGCACATGCCAGGGTTGCAGGTTCAATCCTCAGTGTGGGAAGTGCAGGAGGCAGCCAATCAATGATTCTGTCTCATCATTGATGTTTCTATCTCTCTCTCCCTCTCCCTTCCTCTCTGAAATCAATAAAAATATATTTGGGGGGCGGGAGGGAAGATGAGTGACTTGGCCTTGGTTTACCATGAGATCTTGGGCTAATTACTTCATTTCCTTGGGTCTTCCTGCCCACCAAATTGGGGTGTTGGACTAAATGGTCTTTAAATTCCCTTCGATTTAGTGATCAAGGATTTTGCTCTTCTAATATCACCAAAAAAAAAAAAAAGGAGTCACGAGGATTTTGGCTTAGAACCAGCTAGGAGGAAAAAAAATAGGCCCCTGAGGTCTTTCTTTCTAAAAAACAAAGTATGTCTTAATTATAAGTCAAATTTCAGTTTAAGGGAAAAAAACAACCCTTAGGCATTTTCTGTTCTATTTTAGCTTAACTTGAATCTTTCTCTTCAGTAGGAAGGTTCAGGAAGGTTTTCCACACACTTTCTACCTACCGGCCAGTTACCTACATAAGAGGGCTCCCTGAAGCCATTTGCCATTTTTACCTAAAGTTACCTCAAGTGACCAGAGTGCATCTCTCGGCCATTTCTGATGCCATAGGGTTAATCCAGTCTGAAGAGAGTGACAAAGTGCAAAGGCTTTTTTTTTTTTTTTTTCTTTCATGGATTCCACATTCATAACCAAGTACTTGGCAGCCTGCCCTCTCACATGTTACGACACAGAAATGTGTTGCCTTCAATGTGTTTTTAATAGGCCGAGCCGTTTGTTTGATCGCTTGGGTCTAGACTCAGAGACATCAGAACTTTCCCACTGCCTGGTCACTGCTTCGGTTAGCATCTTGGTTTCCCTCGTTCTTTCCAAAGAACATTCTGGGGACACGGGGCAATGATTTCCTGAGATCAGCGACAGGCCCTCGATCTCGCTCTCGCAGCCTAAACTCATCAAAGGGATGTGCATCCAGGTTTGCAAACTGTTTTGGCAAAACTTGCAAAAATTCACCAGCTTTAGATTTTGAAATTATTTGGCACAGGCCAGGGTCTCCAATCGTGAAATTCTCGTGAGTGGGGTGGAGCCGATTTCTATAAACAAAGTAAACTCCAGACTCTGCAGCCCTCTGTAGAAATATTTATACCCAGGGAGAAAGGTCTCTTCCAGTTCTAGAATGCGATAATGTAAACATTTTACTGGAAATGAAGTGCTTGTGAACAAACTTGCCCATCCCCTCCGAAACTTCAAGTGCGTAATTTTACCTAAACACATCTTTCTACTCCAAAGTCTTGGCTGGAAGGAAAATATCCCTTATGATTGTCCTCACAAGAAAAAGTTTTCTTATAAAGGGCCTAAAAAAAATAAATAAACCTGTTGACTCCAAAGCATTATGACCAGCTTTACAGTATTCAGCAGGTCTCCTCGGAGCCTCAACAGTGGGCCCTCCAATCATATCAGCCATTGTGTCCAGAAGACAGCAGCAAAGCCATGGGCTGATTTGTCAGGAGTTACTAAAATTCCTCCTTGCACACAGTTGGGTTTCTTTTCAGTGTAGTCTTTTTTTTTTTTTTTCCTGGCCCTCTTACCATGTGCACTCACCTGATTTAGTTACAGGAAGGCTTTATTTGAAGTCAAGAGAGTCTCCAACACTACAAATGACAATTGCAAGTGGATGATGGATGGATCCTTACATCAGATAAAGCTGTCCCTCCCAGAACTCTCCTTACAGATAAGTAAGAGGCCACAGCCCCAGGGCCAGAAGAGCCAGCCTCAGGCCGGCTGGAGCTGCTGAACTTGACCATCCTGTTATTCCTGATCTCTCCCTTGCTTGGCCTCTCTCACCCCTTCCTTCCCTGCCTCCAGTCTTCCTTCTCTTCCCTTTCTCCCTGTTCAGTTGGAGTCTTATTCACTTCTACCACAGCTCTTAAACAGAGGCCTTAACTGTATTTCATCCTACTTTCTAAGAGCATTCTCAGGGTTGTGTCTCCACTTCCATGTGCTAGGCCACCCATCCCCAAATCTAATATTCTCTATGCCACCAGGCAGTCCCAATATTGTCACTTAAATCATTATTGCAAGGTTTTCCTTATTGATTATTTTTCTCTTGCTTTGGCCTATAGGCTTGTGATACACCCAGATATCCATTCTCTTCCCTCCTTGGTTTTTTTGATGGAATGAGGCTGCCCAGACTGCAATTTATAGCTTCTCTTGCAGCCAGAAGTTGTCCTGGAGCAAAGAGATGTAATCAGAACTGTTGTGTGCAATGTCCAGAAAATGTCCTTAAAGGGGGTACCCTTCTTTGCTCCTTCCTAGTTCCCATTGACGAGAAAGATGCAGATGTGCTGTCTGGAGCTTGAGTGGCCAGCGTGGATCATGAGGCTGCAATCACATTTTTTAAAAAATATATATTTTATTGATTTTTTACAGAGAGAAAGGGAGAGGGATAGAGTTAGAAACATTGAGAGAGAAACATCAATCAGCTGCCTCCTGCACACCCCCTGCTGGGGATGTGCCTGCAAACCAAGGTACATGCCCTTGACCGGAATTGAACCTGGGACCCTTCAGTCCACAGGCTGATGTTCTATCCACTGAGCCAAACTAGTTAGGGCTGTAATCACATTTTAAGCCACTATTATTTTTGAAAGATATGTAATCAAACGTACATTCTAATATATAGAATTTATAAAGTCATATTGCATATAAATCAAATTTACCTAGACTTATGCAAAAGTGATGGGCCTTGTAGAGAGAATGGATATAAAGGGAAGAGATTCGAATGACTCAAAATCCTTTTGACCTGTTTTCACCTGTTTACTAGACTCGCTCTGTGCCACAAATGGCATCCAGTAATAGCTTTAATATCCAGAGGCAGAAGATATTTGAACGTTTTGTAACATTTCTGGCATAGTTGCAGAGTTACCAACAAATTACAGGAATAGTACAAAGAGGTCCTATACTGCCTTAACCCACATTCCCCAAATGCTAACATGTTACCACACTCGCTTTATCATTTTCTGTATATCAGAGATTTTTCCTGAAACATTTGAGAATAAGTTGCTGACACATTGCCCCTTTACCCATAAACACGTTCAAGGGTGTGTGTCCTAAATAACGAGGGCTCATGTGGCAACATAACCACAGTGAGATTATCTAAATCAGAAAATGTAACCTTCATACAATACTGTGCGCTAACCTACACGGCGCTTTCAGGTTTTGTCAGTTGTTCCCAATGAGGTCTTTTATAACAAAAGGAAACCACCGATCATGTGGTACACTGTTGTCATTCATGTCTTCCTAGTCCTCTTCAATCTGGAAAAATTTTCTTTCTTGCCCTGTCTTTCATAACTTTGACATTTTTGAGGAGTCAGTTATTTTGTAAAATGTCCCTCACAGTCTGGGTACATCTGATGCTTTTCTCATGATTAGATTCAGTTTGTGCATTTGTTCTCAGTACATCATATCAGAAGGCATATGGTGGCCATTTGTCCCATTACTGGTGATGTGAACTTTCTAAGTCACTTATTTTTTTTATTATTGATTTTAAAGAGAGAGAGAGAGAGAGAGGGAGATTTGTTGTTCCACTTATTTGTGCACTCATTGGTTGATTCTTGTATGTGCCCTGACCAGGAATGGAACCCAAAACCTTGGCATATCAGGACAATGCTGTAACCAACTGAGCTACCTGGCCAGGGCTGGTGATGTTAACCTTGACCGTTGGTCAGGATGGTGTCTGCCAGGTTTCTCCACTCAAAGTTACTATTTGCTCTTTGTGCAATTAATAAGTATTTTGTGGAAAGATATTTTGAGACTGCGTACTATCCTCTTAATCCTTCAGCTTTCACCCACCAATTTTAGCATCTGTTGATGATTATTGCGTGAATGAATTACTACTATGATGGTTGCACAATAGTGATATTATAACACTTTCTCTTTTATGTTCCTTTCCAAGGAGGGCTGAAATTTTTTATATTTATTTATTTACTTTTTTTTAAAGAATAGTTTATTGATTTTTAGAGAGAGAGAAATGGAGAGTGAGAGAAGCATCTATGTGATTAGCTGCCCCCTACCAGGGATGGAGCCCTGGACCCAGGCATGTGCCCTTGACTAGGAATTGAAACAGCAACCATCCTGGTACATGGTATGACACCCAACCAACTGAGCCACACCAGGCAGGGGTATTTATTTATGTTTAAACCACTTTATTGACATAGGAGGACTGAAATTTAGAACATGAAAGCAAAAACCCAGGCCTGTGGGGTTGTCTCCATGAACGCTGTAAATAAAAATAATCACCCTAGCCCGTTTGGCTCAGTGGATAGAGCATCTCACTTTCCCTCCTTCTCTCCAAAATCAATTTAAAAAAACCCACACAGTTCAACGAGATATAATTTACATACCATAAAATTCACCCATTTTAAGTATAATTTAATGGTCTTCAGTACATTTACAGAGTTGTGCAACCATCACCACTATCTAATTTTAGAATATTTCATCACTTCAAAAAGAAACCTTGTACCCACTAGAGTCACTTCCCATCCTTCCCCCAGGCCCCGGCAACCACTAAACTACTCTCTGTCTCTATAGATTTGCCTTTTATAGATACTCCATACAAACAGAATATAGTATGTGGTCTTCCTTTTGTGACTGGCTTCTTTCAACTTAGCCTAATGTTTTTGAGGTTCATCCACATCAGTATTTCCTTCATTTTTTATTAATGATTAATATTACATTTATGGATAGAACACATTTTATGTATCTATTCACCAGTTGATGGGCAGTTGGGTTGTTTTCACTTTTTGGCTGTGATGAGCAATGCTGCTATGAACATTTTGTGCAAATCTTTGTATGGACACATATTTTCATTTCTCTAGGAGTGGAATTGCTGAGTCATATGGGAACATTTTGAGAAATTGCCAAACTGTTTTCCACATGATTGCACCATTTTACATTCCCGACAGCAGTGAATGAAGGTTGCACTTTCTTTACAGCCTTATCAGTACTTGTTATTCTTTTTCATTCTAGCCATCCTAGTGGGTATAAAGAGGTAACTCATTTTGGTGTTAATTTGCATTTCCCTAATGACTGAGTGATGTTGAACATCTTTTTATGTGCTTATTGGCATTTGTATATCTTCTTTGAGAAATGTTTATTCAAATTCTTTGCCCATTTTCCATTGGATTATATGTCATTATTATTAAGTTATAAGAGTTCTTTCTTTATATACACTGAATGGCCAGATTATTATGATCCCTGAACGCATAATAATCTGGCCACTCAGTGTATATCCCATCTAATAAAAGGTTAATATGCAAATTGTCCCCTCCACCAGGAGTTCCACCAGCAGGCAGGCGGGCCAACTGCCCATGTCCCCTCCCCCTGGACAGGCTGGCCGGACCCCACCCATGCACGAATTCATGCACTGGTCCTCTAATATATATATATATGTATAGATATATATATTTTTTTTTTTATTTTTTTTTTTTTCCTGGCCCACAGGTGCATGACAACATACATACACACATACTGAGTGGCCAGATTATTATGCGTTCAGAGATCATAATAATCTGGCCACTCAGTATATACTGGATGCAAGTACCTTATCCGTTATGTAAAATGTTAATTTCTTCCCATTCTGTGGGTTGTCTTTTTATTTTATGATATAATATGAAGTATACAAGTTTTAAATTTTAATAAAGTCCCATTTATAAATGCTTCCTTCTATTATTCCTGCTTGTGGTATTGGTATCGTATCTAAGAAATCATTGCCTCGCCTAAGATCTTAAAGATTTACTCCTATGTTTTCTTCTAAGAGTTTTATAATTTTTAGCTCTCACATTTAGGTCTGTAATCCATTTTGAGTTAATTTTTGTACATGGTGTAAGATAAGGGTTTAGCGTAATTCTTTTACATGTATATATTCCATTGTCCCAGCACCATTTGTTGAAAAGACTTGTCTTAGCACCTGAATTTTACAATGGTTCTGAAAGTTAGATCCAGTAAAAGGGTCTGAGAATTAGAACTTGTTTATTTTCAGATGCGCTGTGACTGCATTAGGTTTTCAACATATGTGAGGGGCTGGGGAAGACAGTAACATTCAGACTATCACAAAAGGGCTCTCCCAAAAGTTATTTTCTCTTTTGGGAAGAATGTCCTTAATGCCCACACTGTGTGGTGTTTAAGTCAATAAAACCATCTGCCCATATCAGTCTGCCCAGTGTCTCATTCAAGGAGAAGCCTAACTATTTGGCCAAGTTCAACTATTCATTATGCAAAGTTCTTCTCACCATTTCTCTGAGGGCATTTCTGGGGTCTGTACTGAGCCAATATTTCTGATGTTTGCTAGAGGATGTAAGATCATATACAAGCTATATACTGATTGTCAGTCCTTCCATATACCGCCAGCCCTTAACCACAAGCACCCAGCTGTTTCTGCACGTAAGAGATACTAAGTCTACTGAAATCCTGAATACAATTCAATCTTTTTTCTTTTGATAATTTAGAAACAGCATCTAGAGTATTCTTTGATATGGAAGAAAGAGAATTCTTTTCTTGCAAAGCAATCCCTTGTCCTTAAACCTCCTTATCTTATAAGACCCTTCCCCCACCCATCACCTTCCCTACAGAAATGTTCAAGCCTTTCTGCCTCTTTCTCCCTCTCTGTGTCTTGCAAATTTCACAGGCCTCTGGTGTCAAAAGGATGTTTACAGACTCTCTCCTCTACCCCATTGCCGCTGCTTCTGCAGAGCATCTGGTGGCTCCAGGAACTCAATACTTTGAGGTTTTCCCAGAGAGATGGGAAGACTGAGCTCTGGTTTCAAAGATGGGAGAGAGGGGGTTCACTTGGAATTGCATCTGGTTTCTCCTAGATGAGAAATGTCAAATCAAACATCTTGCCTTGATGGGGACTTAATTTCTTCCAAAACCCTCTCCTGTCTGGACTATATAAGAAGTTTGTATTTCTTCTATTAATGCCGCTTTGACTGTTTCCCTAAACTAACCCGTTAAGTCCTTGCTACGTGAGTAAGCACATTTTCCTGGCCCACAGTTGCATGACAAAGCACCCTACCTCGGCTGACAAAGATTGCTGGCAGGCCCAACTGGCTAGGAAGTTTCTCCCTCCTGAACAAAGGTCCAGCGCCTTGGGGGTGGGGGCAAGATAAAAGTTCAGTTCACCAGCCTCATTACAATCACCACTATTCACGCCTCTGAGCCCTTCCCCCCAGGCTGGGAGAGCCCAAGGAAGCGATGTTTGCAAATTCTTTCAAAATTGAGTCAGCAAATGTCTGACCTAAATAGTAAATCCCGAATAAATAGAACTTCAAAAAAAAAATCAATAACTGCAACAACAAATCTCTATTTCCAGGCTATATTTTATTATCTAGGTGAGGCCAGACAACCAGTTTACTGAGCAGACTTTATTGTGTTGCTTCTGGAATAGATACTCACCCTAACATTCCCATTTTCAGGTTGTCAATGTCCAGTCAAGATCAGAACTCCTGTCTCAAAAGCCCATGACTGCTCTTTGGCGAACTTCTGTAAAACTGAGCAAAATACATCCTAACAGAAATATTTAGACACAGGGCCACTGGGCTATTCGGACTAAAGAAAGTAATATAAAACTATATCTACAAAACCCTGTTTTTCAAGGCCATGAAAATTTCCCATTTGGTGATCTTTGTACCTTATGACACTTGATCAATGCTATGTTTGCATCAGGGGTCTATCACCAGCCCTATCCCTGGATTTAGATGATGATCAATAAACATTCAATTGACTATTTTTTAAAAAGACCATTGGAGGGAAATTATCACACCAGAGCAAGCGAAATTGTGATTCACTGACTCTCTATCCACTGAGCCAAACCAGCTAGGGATCAATGATTCTCTTTCATCGTTAATATTTCTGTGTCTCTCTCCCTCTCCCATCCTCTCTAAAATCGATATTTTTAAAGTCTGGTGAGGAAATTAAAAGACATCACAAAAAGTCAAACATTTAACTTACTGAGTTTATGGCTTACACTAGAGGCCCAGTGCATGACTGGTGGGGTCCCTCTCGGCCTCCTTAAGGCTGGAATGTGGGCATACAGTCTGATGCTGGCCAACAGGACCTACAGGAAAGCTTTTCCCCTGACCCAGAGACTGCTGGGAGGAAATGCCTTTCTTGGCTTGATGTGTGCATGTCTGCAATGCCTGGAACTGCTCAACTATCTGTGTTCTGACCACAAGGAAGGGATGCTGCTGATGTGTTGAGCATGGCCAAATGGGATGTTGGAGAGTTGGAAAGCACCCTCAAGGTCACGGATGAACCACTGTGAGTGGGGAGCAGGATATGCCACACATGGTGTGTGGGATATTTTGAGCTGAAGGCAAGAGACTCAAGAAAAACTTTTATCTCTTCCTTAACTACCAAAAAAGAATTTAGAGGCCCTGGCCAGGTAGCTCAGTTAGTTAGACCATTGTCCCGATATGCCAAGGTTGTGGGTTTGATTCCCTGGCAGGGCACATACCTAGGTTGCAGGTTTAATCCCAGTTGGGGCACTTATAGGAGGCAACTGATCAATGTTTCTCACATCGATATTTCTCTCTCTCTCTCTCTCTCTCTCTCTCCCCCCTTCCTCTCTCTTTAAAAAAGAAATAAAAACATATCCTTGGGTGAGGATTGAAAAAAGACTCAACCAGTGAATGCATAAATAAGTAGAACAACAAATCAATGTTTCTCTCTCTCAAATCAAAAATTTTAAAAATTTTTAAAGAATATAGATAGGGGGCCTAGCTATTATCAATGTAAAGGGAAAATAATAATTTTCCTTTCTAAGTTCTTCTGGCTGGACTAATAATCAAATTAACATGAGACAGGTTAACAGAACACAAATTCATTTGATTATGCACATACGGAGTTGCATAAAAATGAAATCCAAAGACTCAGTGGGGAGTTGAGGCTTACATGCATTCTGGAGTAAGGAGAGGGAGGGAGGCAGTTCACAGGTAAGCCCTACAACAGCTGACTTATCTGAATGACCTATCTATACGGCTGGGCAAACAACTAATTCCCAAATATCTGGTGCCTCACCCCCCAGAGATTTATTTCATTGGTCTGCAGTGGGGTCCAAATGCTAGCATTTTTGTAAAAGATTTTTTAGTTGATTTTGAGCGAGAAGAGAGAGAGAGAGACGAGAAACATCAATGTGAAAGCTGAACATCTATCAACAGCCTCCTACACACACACCCCCACCGGAATTGAGCCCGCAACCTGGGCATGCGCTCCAACCAGGAATCCAACCAGCAACCCTTTGGTGCACAGGAAACCCCAACTGACTGAGCCACACTGGCCAGGGCTCTGCTCTTATTATTCTGTGAATTATCCTTCTCCCCTTTGAAGCCCCAGGCCCCTATCCCATGCCTTAGCTCAGATGATATATAAGCCTCAACTGCCTAGCTTGCCCTTGGGTTTCATATTTTTATGTGGCTCCTGTATGTAGGAAATTAAAGATTTGTTTTTATCTTGGTAATGTCTATGCCAATTTAAATATTTATGTTCACATGGGCAGGTGTTTTGTTTTATTTACCAGCATGGGCACTTAATAAATACAGGATGTCCCCCAAAAATGTAAACACACTTTGAATAATTATTAATTCCAATGGATTAAATCTGAAAACAAAGAAATATCAATTGAGCTATAAGCTGTTAAAGTGTGCATTCATTTTTTTGGGATACCCTGTACTTGTTGAATGAATGAATGAATGAATGAATGAACATGAATGATACTGATAACCTAGAATACCCTCTAATTTATATTAAAAACCAATCATTTTCCAGGAAGTAGAATAATGATTGCCAGAGGCCAGGGGAGGAGGAATGAGGAGTTACTGTTTAATGGATATAGAATTTCATTTGGGGAAAATGAAAAAGTTATAGAGACGGATGGTGGTGATGGTTGCACAACAACGTGAGTGTGCTTAATGCCACAGAACTGTACACTTAAAACTGATTAAAATGGTACATTTTATGTAATAACTATCTTATCACAATAAAAAACTAAGTTATTTGCAAACCTTGCTACTTAGCATTTCAAGGAACAAATTGCTACCTACAATGTAGCTCACACCTGAGGAAACTAGACATTTATGAAAACCTTGATTATTTTCATGTCAACAAAGCTCTGGTCCAGCTCTTGGTTAGATTCATTTGCAAAAAATAAAATAAAAATTCATTCACAAATACTTAATTCTTTTTTACAGATGAGTCAGCTGGGGGGGAGGGAGGGCTAGATCATCTATTTGCATGGGGAGCAGGGGGAGAAAGCAGTGCTGTACTATGTACCGGACTGACTCGTGCTATCACAGAAATGAAAGCACACAGAAATGAAATCCCAGGTTGGGACTCGCCATACACACACACACACACACACACACACACACGCACGCACGCACGCACGCACGCACATACACAGAGTATCAGGAAAACAGCCTGTCCATTCTGCCCGCAGAGGCAGGGATTTTGGTTTCCTTGGCTTCTGAGCTATTCTTGGAGCAGGGCCATCTAGGGAAACTGAGCAAGTACATGGGTCTTTCGAACTTGGGCTGGATCCACGAAGGACACAAAAAGCAGACTATCCAGCCCTCTCCCCCAAGTGGAGCGGACAAAAGTGTCGTTGATGTTGGAGCTGTGGAAAGCTTCGGAAGGTCCCGTGGGAGGAAGCTTGGCATGAGAGGCAAACAGCTCTCCGGACCCTGGAAGGGAGCGCCAGGCTGGGGTAAGATCCAGGCCTCTGCTCAGCCCTGACCGCTGACACCCTGTTCTTTCTCAGCGAGTGAAAGAGAAGCAGCCCATCTCCACAGGCTCTGCCTCAGAGCTTTCTCGGAGGCCTGAGGAATTCTCTCAAAAGAACGCCACCCGTGGGAAAAATGCTACCTACAGTGTAGCTCACACCCGAGGAAACTATACATCATAATCTAACGTTAAATGGAAAAGTCACAATGTCTATACACATATATAGGACATGTGTATATATAACATAAATATGTATATCATTTATGTTTTATTTTTTTTTATTTTTTTTAAATATATTTTATTGATTTTTTACAGAGAGGAAGAGAGAGGGATAGAGAGTTAGAAACATCGATGAGAGAAACATCGATCAGCCGCCTCCTGCACACCCCCTACTGGGGATGTGCCCGCAACTAAGGTACATGCCCTTGACCGGAATCGAACCTGGGACCCTTGAGTCCGCAGGCTGACGCTCTATCCACTGAGCTAAACCGGTTTCGGCTTAATTTTTTTTTTAAAGCATGCATTGAAAAACAAAACCAGAAAAAGAAGAAAGACGAGGAGGAGATGACAATATTATCAGTGATGTTCTCCGCGTGGTTAAACAACAGGTGATAGTTTATCTCTTATTTACCTTATTGGGTGGTTTAAAATTTTTCCTGTGACTAGAGTGTGTTATTTGATAGACACGAATGCATTTTGAACTGCACCAACCCAGTAGCCCCCAGGCATGGGGGAAGGTGTGGGCTCCGGAAAAATGGGTGGGGAGCGCTCTCAGAAATATTTGGCAGTTGCGGGATGCTTGCTGCAGAGGGGAAACGGCTGGAAGGCCAGGACCAGAGCCCTCCCTTGCTTTTTTCCCTTGTAGTTTTTCTCAAAGTCACTAGTTTCCCTGATGTGAGCCTATTTAGCGAGAAACACAGTGGCAGATCTATTTTTATTTTTGAAAACGTAGTGCAAAGCCCCATAGCAGAATTAGCCTTTGGCCTGTGCGCCCTGGTTCATACCCCTCACCTGGCATTCCAGAAAAACTGCCACAAAACGGTTCCCACTTGCAGATCCTCAGAGGGTGTGACTCCAGTGAGTGTATTGGGGGGTGGGGCCCTGTTGTCTTCCGGCCCCCAGCCCCCTGCTGCTCTGCTTCCTTTTAAACCACCCCTCCTGCCCCTCAGCCATGTTGGGACCACGTTGCTAACACCAGCCGCTGCAGTGGAAAATGACACAGATATTCTGTCCTTTGGAAACATTTGGCATGGTCCTGGGGAGGAAAAACTGAGCTCATCCCAAGAAACAGGAGAGAATTGGGGATGACACAGTCATCTCTGGATCCTGCAGGAATCTATTTCTTGCCCGCCCCCCCCCCTCCCGCCCCGGCTTTTATTATCATTAAAGTTTTTTGTTATTGTTGTTTTTTGTAGCCCCTAATTTCCCAAAGAACAGATTTTCTTCACAAAAATACTATGGTCGACCAATATCACAGCTACCTCAGAAGAGCAAAATCATGCCATCTTCCCAGCTGAGTTTCAGGTTGCTTTCTCAGAATTTCATCTTGTAGTCGGGCGGGCTTGTGGGGCCTTAGAATGCAGCCCTGAGCTTGTTCCAGGTCTCCGGGAGATGGGAGATGGTCAAACAGTGAAGGATACAGCAAGGTTAATGCGAAGCTGGGGAGTGCTAGAAAGTGAGCCCCAGCTGAGAGGCATGGGGAGTGGGAAGCACTGGGCAGTTTGCCTACTGCAGCCCTTACTGCCTCCTGGTATAACACACACACACACACACACACACACACACACACACCACACACACTCACACCACACACCACACACACACACACACACACTCTCACACACTCTCACACACACACACACACTCACACACACTCGCACACACACACACACACACACACACACACTCTCACACACACACGCACACACACACACACACACACACCACACGCACGCACACACACACAAACACACACCACACGCACACACACACACCACACACACACGTCAGAGCAGATGGGAAGAGGGAGCATCTTTTTTTTTTTCTTCTTTAATCCTCACCTGAGAACATGCTTAGGAAGAAGGAGAGAGAGAAACATCGATGTGAGAAACATCAATGGTTGCCTTCCATGTGCACCCGGACCAGGGATGGAACCCACAACCTGGGTAAGTGCCCTGACTTGGAATGGAACTAGCAACCATTCGGTGCACAGGATGATGCCCCGCCAGCTGAGCCACACCTGCAGGGCAGAGGTGGCATGTTTGGACTGTCCTGCTGGAGGCTGCCCTGCCGCTGTCATCTCTTGAGGTGTAGCTCCAGAGATGGGAAATGAAGGAAAGAGGTCAATAGAAGGGTTTAAAGGTCAAAGAGGATCCTGATTCTCCAGACCCTCCTCTCAAGCCAGGGCCCTTTGGTGATCTTCCTGGGCCGTACAAATGTCCCTTTTCTAATGAGTCCCCTTGGCCTGAACTGGCCCCTGAATACGTTTTTCTCTCTCTTCAGCCTTTCCCAGACACGCAAAGGGGCCTCATACTAGGAGGGTAAGACTGAGAAGGGCACTGTGTCCGCCCTCAGGAGACCAGAAGGCTACTGCAGGTGGTCCCCTCAGGCCATGCCTTGTGTCTCTGCTGGGGATGCCCTCACTCTTCTCCCTCTCCCCTCCCCCCCCCTCCGCCCAGCTATGGCCACTAACAGCAGGGCACTGACCACATGAAGCCAGGCATGGTTCATACCATCCTCCTCACACAATCAGCACCTTCACAGTCCTCCCCAGTCTTGCCACTGGCCACCAAAAGACAACCCACCCTTGTCCTCATGGGGCGCTCCGATCCCCCAACCCTACTCCTTGCCTCTGTCATCCCAATGGGGGGATGTGAAATCTCTGATGGTCTTTTTAGCTGTCCTTGACATTGAAGAGACCTGAGCCCAGTTGAGTCAGTCGATGAGGGGTGGAATTGTGTCCTCAAAGTTCATATGATGAAGGCCTCACCTCCCATACCTCAGAATGTAACCATATTTGGAGATAAGGTTAAAATGGGGCTGCTGGGGGCGGGGAGGCGCTAATCCAATACGCCTGGTGTCCTTAAAAGAAGAGGAAGAGGCCTCAGGGTGCACGCAGTGGCCTGGCCATCTGATGAGGTGGCAGCCCTCCTGTAAGCTAAGGAGTGAGGCCGCAGAGGATATCAACACTGCCAACACTTTGACCTTGGACTCCATAATTGCGAGGAAATTAATTTTTGTTGTTTAAGCCACCTAGTCTGTGGTATTTTATTATTGCAGCCCCAGTAAACTACTACATAGTCCTTAGCAGACCCAGTGGCCTCTGGACTCCGTCTTGGGACAGCACCACATACATGAGACAGCCCACCGTCAGGGTGTTCTCCTCCTCCTCCAGTGGGTGGGCAGGGGTTTGTCTGTTGAGAACTTCCTGTCCATGAGAAGTTCAGGTCAGCGAGTCAGGCCCTCTCTGATTCCCGGATTGGGAGGGAGAGGGGGGACAGCAACCCAACCTTGTTCTTGGGTCTCACCTTAGAGATGAACTCAACCTTGTGGGTGCTGGGAAGGAGGGAGAGATGCCCACTCTTCTGCCTCCTTTCCTCCTGGTTCTCCCACTTGGCTCCTTCCAGTCCTGTCCATCCATATCACAAAGGAGGATTCCCCAGGACTCAGCCCCTGTGTTTCCTGCAGGCCCCATTCATTCCTGGGGCCCCAGTTCCTGGGATTGGCACCAAGGCTCTGGGCGACCACAAAAAGGGGACAGCAACTGTTTCCTGCTGCCATCTGAGAGATTGGAGAGCGTGCCCAGCCCATGCCCAGGATATCCTTCCAAAATGGACAGGAGCAGAGTTGAAGGGATCTCAGACCTTTTTTCTTGCAGCATTTTAACTGTGATGGGGGAACTGACTGGGACCTGTGAGCAGAGCTGCCCCCTAGTGTCTCCTAAGGGCCATGCAGGCTTCTCCAAAAAGTCGCTTAGAGTTCTTAAAAAATGTAAATTAATTAAATGTTGGCGGGAGTGCTTATTTCTCTCTTTTCTTCCTCTTTCCCCTAGACTTTTGAGGAAGAGAGGAAGGATACAGGAAAGGAGAGATAGAAGCAAGATGAGAGGGGTCCAGGACAGACAGAGGGAACTTTTAATCTGTTTAATAGACATGAGGCAAAGTTAAATATTCCCTAAAAGAACCATAAGATCATTACTCTTTGCCACTTCAAGCCTGGCCCCTTTTAGCAAACTAGCTAGAAATCCAGCCTGTAACTGTGCCAAATATTTCACTGTGATAGACAAATTTATTTACTCCTTATAAAAACCCTAGTCAAAGGCATTCATCATCATCATCCCCATACAAATAGGGAAACTGAGAACAGAGAGGCTGAGTGACTTACCCAGGAGTCACAGAGCTATTGATAAGGAAGTCTGAAGTCAGGATTTGTGTCCAAGCTCCAGAAATAGGACCACGTATTAATCCCTACGCTAAACCAGCCAGCAGCGCCATTAAGGGTTCTCGGGATACTCCTCTCTGCTGGACTCACCACGTGTTCCGTCCTTTATGTCTAGGTCCCTCCTCCAAGGTGACACTCTCCAAGCCCATGAGATACAGAGGGGAATCACAGAATGACTTGAGGTTCTCATAGTCCAATAAGCTCTTTGGTGACCCTGACTCTTCGGGCAAACTAATAATAGCAGTAGTTACAAGCGTAATGAACGAAAGGCCAGGGAAATTTCCCTCTTAAGAAGCAGAAAAGATAGTTGTTTCCAAAGAGTGCAAACCACCCTCTGATCTCCTTTGTCCCAAGTCATTTAAACAGCCTGCCGAAGGGAAAATAACCCAACCAGAATTCTACCACACACCACTCATTAATTCAACAAATACGTATTCCACAAAGATGAGTTTCTATAGCGTTCCAGGCACTGGTCTACACTCCAGGGATAGGAACAGGACAAAGGTCCACCCTTGACTGTCTAGGAGGAAAAAAAGGCAGTCAGCACTTAGATGGAATAAAGAAAGAGGGAAATAAATAACTGCTGACAGTAACCAGTAGTGGCAGTGGTGGTGGTGAGAAGTGGTCGGATTCAGGATGAATCCTGGTGATGTCTCTGGCAGGATTTGCTGATGAATTGGATGAAGGGAGAGAAGAAAAGGCTGTCATCTGGGTTTTCCACTGAGCCACTCGGTGAACGGTGGCATCATTTCCTGAACTACGGAAGATCCAGGAGCAGCAAATTAATGGGATGTCAATAGTTCTGTTTTGGAACTCTTTTTTTTTTTAATTAAATTTATTGGGGTGACGTTGGTTAATAGGATCATACAGGTTTCAGGTGTAGATTCTGTGTTACAAGAGCTGTATATTGCACTGTGTGCCTACCACCTGAAGTCATTTAAATTTTTTTTAAATTAAATTTATTGGGAGGACATTGGTCGTAGGACCATACAGGTTTCAGGCTTTTGGAAGTCATCAGCCTAGAGATCTAACGCCAGGCGATTAGATGGGATTATCTGGGGAGAGAACATGATGGAAAAGGGAGGGCTGAGGAGAGACCCTGGCACCCTTCATTACTAGCCAGCTGCCACTGAGGTAGGTGTGTGGTAACTCCCGCTTGGAAGCCTAGAGAAAAGCATGTTTAAGGCAGTGGTTAACTGAGAGACCAAGTAACGTGGGAATGGGATATGATGTGATCGAGGGCATGATGTCCTTGAAAGGGCCATGTCAGAAGAATGGTAGAGATGAAAGATTGCAGTGTGCCCAGGAGAGAAGGGACAGGGAGAAAGCAGACACAGTGAGAAAGGGTTTTAGAAATGTTTGTGTCCAGGTCTCTGCCACTTCTTCACTCCTTAACATCACTCACCTCTCATCCAAACGAGCAGGGAGCAGGTGTGCATTTGCCATATACTATACTCACCCAAGACAACGTTGGTCACTAGGAAGATTTACAGATGGCTTAATTTAAAGTCAGTATACTCCTGCAAGATGTGTTCAGTTAGTATTAGATAAATACAAAGTACGGTTAACTACGTATTAAGATTGCCACCACCTATTTATGCAAGCTCAGAACACAGCAATGGAATAACGAATGTATTTTCATTTTCAAAAAAATAAAGTCAGTATAAACAGGTGGAAAATACCAACCATCCTACCTGGATCCCCCAGAAAGCACAGTCTGAGCAAATGTCTATGTGCTACCAGTTTCTTAGGGAGTGTGATTTCAGGGAGCAGAAGTGAGGGAACAGGGAAGGGAGGCTGGGAAGGAGGGGTACGCACTACTAGAAGGAAAACGCATTATTAACCCCGCCACTGCTCAATTCTAGGGGACCAACCTGCACCTTAGGATAGTCTATCCAGCCCTAACTGGTTTGGCTCAGTGGATAGAGCGTCGGCCTGCAGACTGAAGGGTCCCAGGTTTGATTCCAGTCAGGGGCACGTGCCTTGGTTGTGGGCACATCCCCAGTAGGGGTGTGCAGGAGGCAGCTGATTGATGTTTCTCTCTCATCGATGTTTCTAACTCTCTATCCCTCTCCCTTCCTCTCTGTAAAAAAATCAATAAAATATATTAAATAAAAAAAGATAGTCTGTCTAGTTGGGGAAAAAAACAGAAGGAAGCAACCCTCCAACTCCCTTCTCAGACTGGTCAAAGATTCACCTGTCTAAGGTAATGACTATGTTAATTATCTTGTGGTAATCATTTTACAATGCATACACATATCAAAACATCATGTTGTACATTTTAAATATGTCATTTTTTTTTTGCCAGTCATACCTCAATAAAGCTGAGGGTGGGGGAAGGGGGATAAAATGAATAATAATAATAAAAATAACTGGTTGGGTAGCTCAGTTGGTTAGGGTGTCGACCAGATACACCAAAATTTCAGGTTTGATCGAATACATTGAAAAGTTATGTTAATACTTTCAACATAAAAATAAATTAAAAAAAAAAGCTGTGTCCATTAAAAAGAATGTAGACCTTGTTCTACAAGGAAATATGGAAACATCCCAATGACATACTATGTGCAAACAAACAAATAGAGCAGTGTGCCTTGCATGGTCTCTTTTGTGTACACTGTTGGACAGATTTACATAGGTAGGCATATTAGAATACTAGCGTTCCCGTTGCAGGAAAAATCCTGCAATAGGATTTCCTGCTGCACTCTACCCCGCCTCCGCTCCTCCCTTGTCGCCCGCCCCGCCTTCTCCTCCAGCCCGCCTGCTTTTCCCTTCGCCCCCGGCTCTGACTTCGCTCCTCCCTTCTCCTCCCCACCCCGCCCCCGCTTGCTTGCTTCTTCGAAGCTTTACTCCCTACTGCAGCTCTTGGCTTCTTTCGACGCTGTCTTGATATGCAAATTAGCCGCCATCTTGGTTGGGGTGATTTGCATGCTCATCCTGATTGGTTGGTGGGCGTGGCTTTGCTGGTGGGCGTGGCTTGGGTGTAGTGAAGGTGTGGTCAATTTGCATATTTGTCTATTATTAGATAGGATTTGGGGCTGCAAAACAACAATGATGGCTTAAACAATAAAAAGTTCTTACCTCTCAGAGTTTATAAAACTAACTCCCTGGAGAAACTGTGGATTCCTTGACAAATCATGGGAGAGCATCCCCATAACTTCCCTTCTCAGCTCAGGCCACATACCCTTCAGGAAAGGGAGACGCGGCCACAGAAACACCAAGGCCTCTTGGACCGAAAGAGGACGAAGTCCCCTCTGGTTTGTTTCTGAGTCTCCCACCGCAGGGGCCACCCCCCAGGAACAGCTCAGTAATGATCTCCACGTCAGTAAATGGCAGCGAGCACCAGAGTCCTGGTTCTGCACCGGTTCTCTCCTGAGTGGATCCATGCACAAGGACCTCCCCTTAGTTCAGTTTGCCTGTGGAGGGCTCCAATTGTTTTCTTGCCCAAAATGATGGGAAATACTATATGACATTTTGAAAACGCCAGGTGACTCGGTATGTCCAGGTGCACCTGAAGGAAGGAAATAAAATCAGTTCTCAACGTTTCTCCTAGTTTAACTTGGAGTAGCAGAGCTGGATGATTTTGTTACAACCCTCAGGACTCCAAGGAAACCGTTTTGACAGTTGTTTCCCATAGAAGAAGCAGGTCATTCATAGACATACACATTTTATCGTGCTACCATCTCAAAAAGATACAGCATCTCATGCAACGCTGCCAAGCTGTAGCACAAGTCCTCTGCCAAATAAAGAGTTTGAAAATGCTTTTGACAGAGAACTTGAATGTAACACCAGCAGATGTTTTCCTCAACATAAAACCCCGCCATAAACATTCACAAATAGCATGGGAATTAAAAACCAGGAAGGAAATGAGCGGTTGTTATCTCATGGGAAGGAACATAACTTCCTTACAGACACAAGAGTTCTATGTTCCCTTTGTATCCCATCTAACAGTTGAATATATTGAGAATGACTTCATGTAGTGAATAATTTTCCTGAATACATCAGCAAATGTTCAATAGTAATTGGCGTTTAACAAATGTATCTCAACAATACCACGTATCTCAAAAACTAGAAAAGTATAGTATTGAATGTAGACCAAGCATGTCAAACTCAAAGGCTAACACGGGCCAAGTAAACAAGGTTTAAGTTTATGTGGGCCGCACAAAAATAAAAGCTTCCATTTTCATAGGAACGTAGGTTTATTTCAATAGAGATATGCTGAATACAAAGGGCTGAAATAAATGAGTAATCGTTAACATAAAATAATAAAACATTTTAATAAAAAGTAATATTTTTTCTTGAACATTAACTTACCAGACACTGAATAACTGCACAAATTAATAAGCGTAATGCAAATAAATCTATTTTTCTTGTTCTCCAAAAGCGAAATATCTCCTGTTGCGCACACCAAACAAGTCAGTCCAAAACTAATGGCATGGCAATCAGCTGCTAAAGTATTTGCTGCTAGTGTTAGTGGAGAGAAATGGTGCGCCTGTGCGTAAGGCACGTAAGGAAAATGAATGCAACATGATTATAGTAATCAATCATTAGCAAACATTGTAGTTCGTTATTAATAATTATGTATAGACCTGACCAGTTTGGCTCAGTGGATAGAGCGTCGGCCTTTGGACTGAAGGGTCCCAGGTTTGATTCCGGTCAAGGGCATGTACCTTGGTTTTGGGCACATACCCAGTGGGGAGTGTGCAGGAGGCAGCTGATTGATGTTTCTCTCTCATTGATATTTCTAACTCTCTATCCCTCTCCCTTCCTCTCTGTAAAAAATCAATAAAATATATTTTAAAAAATAATAATTATGTATAACAGGATATTAAAAAAATTAAGTTACGAAATTTTTATTAAAACGTTCCTTACATACCATTATATTGGCTGGGTCACAAAAATATTCATTGTGGGCCACATGCAGCCCGCGGTCTGCAAGTTTGACATGCTTGATGTAAGCTGTCATTGAAAAAACATTATGTTTAAAATTAAGGTGAAATTCACATAGTATAAAATTAACCATCTTAGTGAAAAATTCAGTGAAATTTAGTACATTCACAATGCTGTACAACCCACCACACTTATCTAGTTCCAAAACATTTTTATCAGCCCTAAACAAAACCCTTACCCATTAAACAGTTACTTTCGTTCCTCCTCCCTCTAGTCCCTACCAATCTGCTTTCTTTCTCTTGGATTTACCTATTCTGGATATCTATATATCTATATCTATATATATGTACTAGAGCCCTGATGCATGAAATTTGTGCAAGAGTAGGCCTTCCTTCCCCTGGCTGCTGGCACCGGCTTCCCTCTGACACCCAGCACCTGGGCTTCCCTTGCAGCCGCAGCTTCGTCCAGAAGGTTGTCCAGAAGGATGTCTGGTCTAATTAGCATATTACGCTTTTATTATTATAAAAAAGCCTAAGCGACCATTACAACTGAACGACTGGAACCACGTGTTGACCAGTCGCTATGACGCGCACTGACTACCAGGGGGCAGACGCTCAGTGCAGGACTGCCCCCTGGTGGTCAGTTCGCTCCCACAGCCAATCTCCCACAGCCTCTCCGCCCCCCCCCCCCCCCCAGCCGGGCTGGCCCCAATTGGCCCCTGGTGCTAAACCATTCATAGAGACCTGCTTCTGGGTCGGGGTTTCATACATAGGGCAGAGCAGCTCCCTCGCTGCAATCTATTGAAAGTCAGCCCTTGACACAAGGGCTTGTCTCACTCCCATCCTCTGCCTTCCCTGCAGGCCATCCGCCTGCCTCAGTGGCAGTGTGGTGGTGAGGGGAGAAGGAGGGAGGGAGGCGGGGAACTCAGGCCTATGCTGGGACAGGGAACTGGGGGTGGGTGGCAGTAGACATGGCCCCTTTCCCAGGGGGGCAGAGGGCCAGCTCCCTCCAACCCCCCCAGCCAGCCAACCTCCCGCAGTCCCTCCCCCCGCCTGTATGAATTCGTGCACCGGGCCTCTAGTTTCATATAAATGGAACCATGTCATATGTGATATTTTGTGTTTGACTTCTTTTCACTTGGCATTTTCAAGGTTCATCCTCATTGTAGCATATATTGCATTTCTGATGTTCCTATTCATGGCTAAATAATATTCTATTATATGTCTATACCAAAGTTATTTATCCATTCATCTTCTGGTGGCCATTTTGGGTAGTTTCAGCTTTTTGGCTATTGTGAAAAGTGGTGCTATGAATATTTGTGTACAGGTATTTGAATATACTTTTCAGTCCTCTTGGGTATATAGGAGTGAAATTGTTGGGACATACAGTCATTCTTTAAGTTTTTGAGGATTCACTAAGCTTTTCCACATGACTCACCCATTTTATATTCAATTTTACCTTTAAAAAATTGTTAAATCATTTTTTAAAAATTATGTTTTAATTGATTTTAGAGAGAAAGGAAGAGAGAAACACACAACCGGAGATCAAACCTGCAATAGGGTATGTGCCCTGCCGGGGACTCAAACCGACAACCTTTCAGTGCATGGGACAATGCTCAACCAACTGAGCCACACCGGCCAGGGCTTGATTTTAACTTTTTTTTTTTCTTTAAATATATTTTATTGATTTTTTTACACAGAGGGAGAGGGATAGAGAGTTAGAAACATCGATGAGAGAGAAACATCGATCAGCTGCCTCTTGCACACCCCCTACTGGGGATGTGCCCGCAACCAAGGTACATGCCCTTGACCGGAATCGAACCTGGGACCCTTCAGTCCGAAGGCCGATGCTCTATCCACTGAGCCAAACCGGTTAGGGCTGATTTTAACTTTTTGAAATAACACTTAGAATCCTGGCTAGGTAGCTCGATTGGTTAGAGCATCATCCCAATAAGCCAAGGTTGAGAGCTTCATCCCAGGTCAGGGCACATACAAGAATCAATAAATTAATGTATGGATAGGTGGAACAACAAATTGATATTTCTCTCTTTCTCTCTAAAATCAATGTAAAAATACTTTGTAAGCATCAAGTGATATTTATCATGGACTTAATGGTAGGTTAAATAAATCATGATCGTAAGTTTGTTTATTGGGGTCAGATCAAGGTGAGCTCCTTATATGATTTTAGGCTATTTTTACATGCTGCTTCAATTCCATGTGAAAAGCGTTTCCAATAAGGGGGTCACGGGTTTTGGCTATAACTTCTGTATCTATTTCGATGGTTAGTGATATGCCAAGTTTGCAGGTTTGATCCTGGTCAGGGTACACACAAAAATCAACCAATGAATGCATAAATAAATGATTCTCTCTCTCTCTCTCATCAATAAATTAAAAAAAAATGTTGCCCTCTCAAAGGTTACCTTCGTGGTCAGGTCTTGCCAGCCAGGGAACCATTATATATTTGCTTATACGCTCTGGTCCAGGATATGTTGGTGTTATCTAAATCTTACAGAAAGAACTCATTTCCCAACTCTGTAATCCCTAAGTCCCGACAGCAGAAGAAAATCCCATTATCCTCCTCTTTTGAGATCTGCATTCTAAAAGATGAGGGAAATGTGGTCGCTGTAGCAGTTCCATGAAGGAGGGGCACTTTGAATAAAATATCTGCCCTGCATTCTTCACACAATAAAAATCAATGTGAAGGCATCGGGAGACCAGCTGTTTAGTATTCTGTAGTGAGGCATTATGTTGTGCAGGCGGCAGTGGCAGACCTGATATGCATTTTAAGAAATGTTTTATTTCATCCTAACATTTCCTCTGCTCTTTCTGGAAGATTAGTTAGCCCTTTTAAACTTAGTCTAATTCTTTGAATGCTCAAAAACTTTAGATGAATATAATACTAAAATCTTGGTCAAGTAAAATTGGTTTACATCCTATTGCTTTAACCTTTTTACTTGCTACACTTGCAAGTGACATTTAAGCATTAAAAAAAAAAAAGCATTATGAAACCAGAAAGTTTTCATAGGAAAATTTTCATAGTTTAAAGAAAATGTCCAAAGTTCAAATTAAGATATAAACAGGGTACTGAATTTAGAAATGTTAAAACTTGAAGATTTTTTTACTGCACTGTTGGTACTCATACATTAAACAATATGGCTGTATGTACAACAATGCAGAATTAAGAAAAGGTGTATTTGTAACACCTACCTTCTTCCTTGTATATTAAGCTGCTTCTGTTGAGAACATTGTTTTTATAGCCTAAAGTTCATAAATACTTGGCCCAGATTTTTTTTTTTTTGAGGATGTAGTGTCTATTTCGCTACTTTTATGATTCATACAGAATAATCCTTTTTCTTTGTCCCAGTAACACCAAATGTGCTTTAGATTTTTGGGTACTAAAAGCTTTGAGTCCTTAATGTGTTTCAGATACAAGACCACCTGTAATGAAGAGAGGAGTGCCTTATTTAATGTTAATTTAATGGGACTTATGCACATGATACATCCTAGATGTGGTTGAAACTTGGGCTTCAAGTACCATTTACTTGGGCTGGTAAATCTGATCACAAGTAGTTCCTATCTCACTGACTGGGCCCCCTTGACAGTAGGTATGAGAGACAGCTCTTGTGGAATTTGTCATCATAGTCACTGGGATAAGATTTAAAATATTAATAGCTTTGCCAGGAATTGGTCTCCCTCTGGTCTACCACACAGTTCCTTTGTATATAAATATCCTTTTGGCTTTAAAAGCCAATGTGCAAACTGAGTGAAGGGTACACATTCACTCTCTGCACAATCTTTTCTCTGAATCTATTTCTTAAAACAAACATGCAGATATGAAAGAATTGAAAATAGGACTTGTCCACTCATGTTCATTGCAACACTAGTCACAATTGCCAAAAGGCGGCAACAACCCAAGAGACCGTCAACAGATAAACAAAATGTGATACATGCACATAATGGAATGCCCTTCAACCATACACTGTTCTGACACATGCTACAACATGGATAGACCTTGAAGACATTGAGTGAAATAAGCCATACACAAAAGGACAAAAATTGTATGATTTCACTTGTATGAAGTATCTATAGTAGGCAAATTCAGAGACAGAAAGCAGAATTTATTGAGGGCTGGGAAAAGATAAACAGGGCTCCCAATCTTACAGAGAGACAATAGCAGATGATGAAACTTCTGCAGTCTTTCAATTCTTTCAACATAGCAATTATTAGGCTCCAATTTTGGAACATTGTTTTATATCCACTGAAAAAGTGAGAGCATTTCTCCACATCTCAAGAGACACAACAAAACCAGTTTCAAATCACTAGACTCAAAAACAAAGGCACTGGATAAGCATCACTCTGTAGCACAATCTTAACTTCACTGATGTCCATGGTCACTCAGTATTTTTTCTCAGAGTAATATTTTAAAAACCCCAACATAGTTATTTTCTATATTTACTCCAAGTGTTGTCTGGAAGAGTTCTCCAAGTGTGATCCATGGATCAGCTGCATCTGCATCATCCAAGAACTTGTTAGAAATGAAAATCCTTGGGTCCCACCCCAGACCTACTAGATCAGAAACTCTGGGGTGGGGGTCAGGCAATCCTTGTTGTAACAGGCCCTGTGGGTGATTTTGATGTGTGCTGAGTTGGATAACCACTGGTCAAGAGCACAAGTAGGCATGGCCTGTCCCCAATCCCAAATTAGAAAGACTTTGGGGAGATGGGGTGGGGGTGGGGGGAGCCAATAAGTACAAAATGTTTTCCCACTACTTAAGAACAAGTGGATGCTGAAACCGGTTTGGCTCAGTGGATAGAGCGTCGGCCTGCGGACTGAAAGGTCCCGGGTTCGATTCCGGTCAAGGGCATGTACCTTGGTTGCAGGCACATCCCCAGTAGGGGGTGTGCAGGAGGCAGCTGATCGATGTTTCTAGCTCTCTATCCCTCTCCCTTCCTCTCTGTAAAAAATCAATAAAATATATTTAAAAAAAAAAAAAAAAGAACAAGTGGAGAGAGATAACATGATTTTTAAAGAAAAATGAAAATTATCTATCAATTTTTGTTTGTTTTAAATAGTAAGAGAATTAAAAAGAGAAGTAATCTTTTAAAGTATGAGTTTATTGTCCAGGTTTTCTTAAATACCCACAAATTGGTGCTTTTATTGCAGCTAAATCCAGGAGCTGAAAACAACTTAAAATAAGTACTTTTATCATACATTTAACACTTATAAGAGATAGATTGAAACGGTATGAATTTTAAAGAGGAGGTTTTTGATGATTCAGTAACAAGATATGGAAACTGAGATACAGAAATAGCTATTGAACTCTAAAATATGTTATACAGAAATAAAAGGTGTTTCACTTTTTAAAAATCCTAAAAACAGAAGCTTGTCACCTCTCTTGCTGGTTAGTAACCTAATCATGAAAATGATAATGAGTTAAGTATTAGCTTCTCTATTTAAAATAAAGTGACTCTGTCCTTTTCATGAATGCTGGTTTAGGTCTGAAATGTAAGACAGGATTTCAGGTTTAAAAAGAAATCACAAATATTTTACCACCCTAGGTTAACTGATTCTTCTTTGTAACACTAAGAAGTTGGTAATAACTCTTATATTTGTTTGGACAGAAAAAAAAAACAAGAAATGGATGAGCAGTTAAGCAAGTCAAGTGGGATTGGGTCACTGGGACACAGTTAACAAGTGGCAGCAAATCAGAACACACAAGGAGCTTCGCTGAGGGTGAGCACGTTAAATAAAAAGGGGAGCATTTGAGGTCTTTATATCAATGTATTTGGCCAGAGTCTAGGTTTGGCAGATACAAAGGGAATGAGTCCCCAGAAAGACTAAATTAATGAGAAGCTAAATTCAAATTGGCTTAAATTCGATTTACAAATTAACAATGCAAAATAATTTTATTTTCTATCCTTTTCACTCAAAAGAAAATTAAAACCATATTCTTACTGCTAGTGTGAAGTAAATGTTTCTGAACTTGCGATATTTTTGGTTAGTTTTTAAAGATAAGTGATAGCAGATGTTGATGTTATTAATGTGACCAATACATTAAATTTCTAAATAATAAAATTAGATTAATATTATATTATTCACAATGACTCAGCATAAATAGTAGAGGTCCCACAAATTGTCCTTAGCCATGGGATCATGGGACAATTTAGTGATCATTATATGGAAAATGAATTGAGAAATGTTTCCCTTTCTACATTTGTATTTTATAAAAATTAGCCTCATACTTTCTTTAACATCATTTTAAATAATCTAACATTGTTTCATTTTTCTCTGAAATAAATCAAATTTTAAAAACTTCCAAAATTTGCTCATGTTAATTGATCTCAGATGTTCCTTTTGACAGTGAAACTATTTTTAATTCTAAAAAAAATGTTAGTACTATACCATTTGGTAAGAGAGTGGCCTGAAGTCTTTTTGGGAGAGTCATTTTCTAAGCATTTTAGGTTGTTATCCAGTGTTCAAAGGAACTAAAGTTCCTATAAAGAGATAATGAATTTGGAGCATTAATGATGCAATCAGATATATTAAGTTAAAGCCACAAAGTCTTATAAAAAAAAATGACTTTGTTGTGTTAAATTGTGCCAACACAACATCACTTGATTTTGTTCAAAAACTGGTCAAGTCAAGGGAAGAGGGTAAAAATAAGCTACTGTGATTAAAGCCAGTTAGACCCCCCTAAAAAAGAAAAAAGATTTAAAAAAAGTCTATATAGCCTACCAAATAGCTCCCCCATACACACTCAGGCTAGAGACTTTTTGCCACAATACTAAAATACAAATTCTTCACAAACCACAACTCTATCCCAAATGTTCCTATATGTTCTATGTTGCTTTTACAATTCTTCTAAATAGCCCTGGCCAGAGTGGCTCAGTTGGCTGGGCACTGTCCTGTGCACCGAGAGGTTGCTGATTAGGGTTAGCATTCTTGGTCAGGGCACATGCCTGGGTTGTGGGCTCGATTCCCAGTAGGGGGAACGCAGGAATCTCTCCCTCTCCCTTCCTTCCTCTCTAAAAATTAATAAAATTTTTAAAAATCTAAAAAAAACCCACAAAACCAACCCTAGTTGGTTTGGCTCAGTGGATAGAGCATCGGCCTGCAGATTGAAGGGTCCTGGGTTCGATTCCGGTCAAAAGGGCACATGCATGGGTTGCAGGCTCGATCCCCAGTAGGGGGCATGCATGAGGCAGTCGATAAATGATTCTCTCTCATCATTGATGTCTCTTTCTCGCTTCTTCTCTGAAATCAATAAAAATATATTTAAAAAAAATCTTTTAAAAAATCTACTAATTCATTTACAACAGAATTTATTTAAAAAACCACTTAAATCACTACCCCGTAAAATGTTCAGAAACACATGTAACCATAGGAAATAAACGTGCATATACTGCTTTTATTATCATTATGGTTGTTAGCGGAATAAAAACAAATGGCTAAAAAGGTTTCAAATGATAGACAAACATCTGGGTAAGTTATGACACCATGTTTTGAGCACTCAGACAATAGAAATGTATTCTATTTTTGTACCAATTGCAAATGAAAAGTTAACAATGAAATTAGGGAGTTGAAAGGTTAAAAAGGGGCCTCAAACATATTCACTATATTTTAAATTTTAGACAAGAGTTGAGAATAGGAAAAAAGAACCCAACATATACACCATAAGAGTCTTTTCTTTTTTTAATGACTTCCAATGTTAACTCTTTTCTAAAAGCATTAGGGCACTGAGACCCTTATTGTAGATTATGTATCATCTCCTCTTTGGCTATGAGGTGTGTAGTTTTGTTAACTAGAGACATCAATGAGTTCAGTTTCTGAGACCAGTCATTTAATAAATTATTTGGATCCTTGGGTCTCTGGAAGTTGATAATTCCTGCCAACCTGTCTACTTTAGCAAAGATGGTCTTGTTTACTACGAGATTTGAGAGAAAAGCCTCTGACTCCTGCAAGAGAGAAAGACAAATTGGATTAATACCAGATAATTACAGATAATAAGCAGAATTTAAGGAAAGCATTTTCTAAACTCTTCATTTAAGAATATGCAGAGCTAAAATTCATTAGTAATAGTTAGCAACTGCTGATTTCTTTTAATAATGTATGGATTTTACTGAGAGTCTAGGGATGAATAGAATCCGAGTCCACTCAGAGTCAGGTTCAAGTATGAATCTACTCCCAAAGTTTCCAGAAATGTCAGGGTAGAATATATGCTCTGCTACTTGGCAACTATTAGCCATGGACAAGGCATTTTGCTTCTAAGGACTCTGGTATCCTCATCCAGATATGAGAAGTGCTAATGAATTAACCAACGGTCAACCTTCTAACACTCCATGATTCTTCTTTTCCAGCTAAACTGTCGCAGCTACTCTGGTTACAGAAATGGCTTTTCAGACCATTACTGTGCATTTCACTTACCGCCTATTTCTTTGGTGGTGTACATTTTATCAACATGAAATCCAGATCTGAAAATGAAACCTCTCTATAACGTCCTGGGACCTTTTCAAGTGAACTATGGTCAAGTCTCCCTCATATCTTTTATTTCTACAGTTCACTTTTGTGAACCTAAACATACTTATTATAGAACATATACCTTGAACTTCAAATTAATCAATGGAAAACTAACATATTTAAGTGACAATGTTAATGTAACTATAAAAAGTATTTAAGCAATTTTTTGGTACTTAAGATAGCTTGGGGAAACTTATCACCTAAACTTAAAGTTAAATAAAACAAAATTGATTACCTCACTTGATTTTTATAAGTCGATTGATATTCAAAATGAATGGCTACAAATAAAACAATGAAGTTTACTACTTACATCAACAGATAGATCCAGAAGTTGTGCCATCCTCTTCATTGTTATCCTCGTATAATACTTGGCCATTATTCTAATATTCTGGGGAGAGGAGAGCAGACAAAGAGAACACAACAGTTGTCAGTAAGGCTACAAGTCCATTTGTTTTCAAACAGATTTAGTTAAAATGTCAGATTCAGAGCTTTTATTTTTTCCATAGCCCACCACTGGAATGTATTTTGGTTTCTGCAGTTATTTGCAAATTATTCTGAGTACTCTCCACAACTCTCTTAAAATATACAGTCAAAATATAGGTTTATCTTAAATAAATTAGTGACAAAAAATTATAACTGTACTAAAATATATTCGCTATATGCAAGAAACTAAAGTTAAGCTTTTCCTAATTATGACAAATTTTTAAAAGGTTAACATTTTTAAAAATTGAGATCACCTCAAACATCACTATTAACTATTTAAAGGTGATTTGAAATGAAATCCCTAATTTTTACTGGAAATGGTACTAAAGTTAGAGACTCCTCTTTATTATTCTTAATATTACTAACAGAATAAAAGTACTCACAAGGAAATATGGGAACAGTGGGGAGAAAAATGAACTCATCTTTTAAAAAAAATATATTTTTTTATTGATTTCAGAGAGGAAGGGAGAGTGAGAGAGAGAAACATCAATGATGAGAGAGAATCATTGATTGGCTGCCTCCTGCACACCCCTCACTGGGGACTGAGCCCGCAACCCAGTCATGTGACCTTGACCGGAATCAAACCTGGGATCTTTCAGTCCGCAGGCCAACGCTCTATCCACTGAGCCAAACCGGCTAGGGCTATATATATTTTTAATATATTTTTATTGATTTCAGCGAGGGAGAGGAAGAGATAGAAACATCAATGATGACAGGGAATCATTAGTTGGCTGCTTCCTGCACGCCCCCTAATGGGGACTGAGCCCGCAACCCAGACATGTGCTCTTGACTGCAATCGAACCAGGGACCCTTCAGTCCACAGGCCGACACTATCCACTGAGCCAAACCGGCTAGGGATGAACTCATGTTTTAATAAGTTGCATCTCTTCCCAACTCTATCAGGGTCAATGGCAACACTAACCTCTTAGGAAGTGTGAGAACTATTCTAGCCCCTACTTTTTCCTCTATACTTAAATTCAATCAATAACCAAATTCTATTGATTTTCTTTCTTAAAATAATTCCATTCCATCTGTCATCTTCAATACCGTGGTTACTGCCTTAATTCAAGTCCATACAGCCCCTCACTTAACTAATCTTTTCATCTTGTCTTTTCTCTCTCCAAATCCATTCTCCACACTTACTCCCAGAGGAATCTTTGTAAAATACAGGCCTGGCCATTATCCTCTCAGAAGTTTTCACTATGTGTGTACAATCTGTGTTGTGATGCAGACCCTTTCGACATCTCCAACTTCCTTTCTCACTGGGCCTTTTTCTTGGAGGTCCCCAAGTTCCCCTGCTGGTTTGTGCTTCTATGCCCTTGCTGGGACTATCTCACCTGCCCAAAGGGACTGCTCTCCCTTTACCTGCTAACTACATACTCTTCTTACAAATCATATCTTCTGTGTCAATGCCTATGTATCTAACCTGACTACTCTTCCAGGTAGAGCCAATCAACTCTCCTTATGCTCCCCTCTATATATACCTGCACCACAATATCTATAATGCTTTTACTTACAAATGTGCCTTCCCTATGGTTTATTTTTAAGTTTTTTTAAGATAGCAACCATGTAATACTCTCCGCTATGTCCCAGCACTCTGTAGTGTCTGTCTGGCACATACAGGGCTCATAATAAATGTGTTTGTTATATGAATGAATGCTGGCACAATTGAATCTGTAGTGACACCAAGAAGAAAGGGCAGGTTTAAGATATGTTACCCCATTTCCAAAACTACCAAGTGAGTATCAGATAGAAAACATTCTCCCCATTCTCATCATCCCTCACATTAAGAAATTCCTTCTGGTATATGTGCTACAAAATTTTGGATTCTTGAGAGGTCCTCTCAAAATGAAGCATGTTAACACATTTAATTATCAAACAAAAGTTTATGCTCAAATTCACTAAACTTGACTTTTAAATTGTCATCTCTATCATTCCAGATCCTTACATGTTCAACAACTCTATTCTTCAAGTCTTTCCACCTTTTATCACCTTCTTCTGTATAACCAAAAACATCAGTTGCAGGACTTTCCAGAGAACCTTTTCTTAATTCCATTCCATAGTCTTCGACAAGTGTAGCCCAACGCATCAACTCCATTGTGGTAAAAAGCTTTAAAAGATCCCTGTAAATGGTATAAAACTTAATATTCCAAATCTGTAAAATAACTTTCATCCAATATAACAACAAGAATTTAAATATCAACAGACTTTTAAAATAAATTTTTATTTGCAGAAAAAGAGCCAAGTAGATTATTAATGTTACTAATTTTGCTACCAGTTTTCCCCATAGTAATTCTGAATATAGCATTCCCATGCTTAACATTCTGCTCTCCACTATCTTGTATTTGCCAATCTCTGTACTAATGAATATAACCTTTTAAATGAAACAGATAAAAGAAAAATAACTTGTAGAAAATAAAAGCCCATCGTGCTTATGAAGTATATGTCTGTTTTATATAATAGGTTTTCAGAAGTATGTACTTCAGAAAATCATAAAGCCCCAACTACTGATAAAAACTTCATCAAATGGTTAAACAAAAGCTGCTATAATTAGCTTGAAATAAAACTTCTACTTGATAAGTGGTTTAGAATGAAGTATGCAATCATCTCATTACATTAATTTCTAATGCAGAACTATAAAAAACATTTTATTATCTCCAATTGTATTCTCTAATACAATCTATCAGCAGCCAATTAAGTGTACATTTAGGTTAACCAATTTTCTTTCAAAATGGTGCTTCTACTGAGGTATATTAAGCTAATTATAAAAGTACTTACTTATATTTAGGAATTTCTTCTAACTTCTTGTCACCACTTATTCGGTGAACCAAATCTGATTGTTCATTATCAAAAGGAGCCAATATAACATAGAGGACAACACTTTTCAGAGCCTGAAACAGTCACACAACATAATAGATTATATGCACGATTAGAAACAATGAAAACTTTGGCAGGAACTAAAAAATCATGAAATAATTATATATATTCATTTTTAATATTGTACTAAAAAATCTTTGCTAATTTGAATTACTTCCTGGGCTATTTTTAAAACAAATGTATAAAAAAGAAAGTTCATATAACAAAATTATATGGAATACACATGTAACAATTTTTCAAAGTAATAGGTCTTTATCTGTAACCTTGCTAGCAGGTGACCTGCTGTACATTACACACACACACACACACACACACACACACACACACACACACTTAATTGATTTCAGAGTGGAATGGAGAAGAAGAGAGAAATAGAAACATCAATGATGAGAATCATTGATCGGCTGCTTCCTGCAAGCCCCCTTCTGGGGATTAAGTCAGCAACCCTGGCCTGTGCTCTGACTGGAATTGAACCTCACCTCCTGGTTCACAGGTTGATACTTAACCACTGCACCACACTGGCCAGGCCATATATTTTTAATAGTAAGTCTATTTCTTTCAAGGTGGTAGAGTATTACCACAACATGTCTGAATCAGTAAGGATAAACTGAATTATCAACACAGTGAATACAAAGCAGCATTATAAAATTGCACATAATTACTGAAGTTAAAATTATTTCATAATAAATTTAAAAATGCAAATTGTTCCTCATAAGTATCAATGTCAAGTATAAGAATATGTTCTTACCTGTTGCCACTTTTCACTTTCTGCCTGTATACAGGGAGTATCATATATTGCTCTGTAGTGCTTACAAATAGACAAATAGGAGCCCTCGTGTTGATCCAGCTGAATCATTAAATTATAATATTTTAACTTTAATTTCTGAAAAAAGAAAAAGAAAATTGACAAGATAAATTGGGGTTTATTTTTTTTTCCCTAAACATTTTTAAAGTAAATTCATATTGAGACATATACTTGCCTCTGTATTTTCTTCCTGGAAAAATTTGGTATTAATTTTCTTGCTGATGATCTGTGTACGAATGTAGTCCTTCACAGCTAGGCAGAGCCTCATTTGCTCCAAAATAAACTCCACTCGCTCTTTCTTTTCCATTGACCCGTAGGTTTCCACCTAGAAGAGGAGGTCCCCAAATTAATTTATAATATTTTAAAACTGCAATAGCATGAAATACATATTAAAATATTCACCCTTGATAAATAGTAAGAACGTTCACACATTTTTAGAGAGTGCTGCTGATGATGATATAGAAAACTAGTTTCCTCCAGGAAATTACACAATAAATTTTTTATTTTGGTGTAAAGTTCCATGAAAAAAAAATAATTTTTTTTTGGCATAGCAAAGGTGGAGATTTATTGAAGAACAAGTACAGACTCGCACATGGGGAGAGGAAAAGAGTCCCACAGAATGGACTCCCACCTAGGGAGGGGGAAAGGGTCCCCAAGTTCCATGAATTTTAACACATTCATAAATTTGTATAACCACTTTCAGAAAAACATCAATGTGAGACAGACACATCAACTGGTTGCCTCCAGTACGTGCCCTGGACCAGGGGCCGGAGCCCGGAGCAAACCCACAACCCAGGTACGTGTCCTTGACTGGGAATTGAACCTGCAACCTTTTGGTGTGCGGGCCAATACTCTAACCACTGAGCACACCAACCAGGGCTAGAAGCTAAATTTTGAGCATAGTTCATGTACATTTTTCTGGTGAGACAGTCTATGGTTTTTCTCAGATTTCTTTAGCTCTTTGCTATCTCATTTTAAAGTTACTCTTAAGAATTGACCACCAATTAAATATTAATTAAGAACAAAGCCAATAATTAATAGCAAATTCTTAAGGCATAAGTAAATGGTATATGAAATACTGATTTTATTTAAATTCTGAGAATTAAAATGTTCAAATAATAGCACAAAATCAAGGTTAACTTGTTAATCCTAATTTATTTTCAAAACTTCTTTAGAGCCCTAGCTGGTTTGGCTCAGTGGATAGAGCATCGGCCTGCGGACTGAAGGGTCTCAGGTTCGACTCCTGTCAAGGGCACATGCCTGGGTTGTGGGCTTGATCCCCAGTAGGGGGCATGCAGGAGGCAGCCAATCAATGATTCTCATCATTGAGGTTTCTCTCTCTCTCCCCCTTTCCCTTCCTCTCCGAAAATAAAAAAAATATATATTAAAAAAGCAACATTTCTTTAGAAGTTAAATGTATTTGGGACCATAATTATTCTATTTCCAGCTACTTGAATAACCCCACACTCTACTGTATTCACTCTAATTCTTGGTGCTTCAGAAAAAAGTAATAAAGTGCCGAAATAAGCTATTTCCACAGGCAAATAATGCTGACTAAACAAAGTTCCACACACTCTACAATGCAGCATCTTACCTGTAACTCTTGTAAAATGGAGGCTGCCTCTTTGACGTCACCACTTTGCTCTTTGATAGTTGCTAATGTTTTAGTTAGTCGAGCACGTTCAATTTCAACGTAGATCTACAAATACAAGAAATCTATTATAATTACCAAAATCCCTATAGAAATATATCAAAAATTTAAAGATAGAGTTAAACTATTATTCAAACGAGGCAGAGTATTTATTTTAGAGGTATTGTGCACTTTATCCTCCATGTACAAGCAGAGCTATATGGTACTTATACTTCACAATCATGCAATTTTTAAGAAAATGTCTCTATAAAACATTACTCATATTTTGCAGCTTTGCTTTGAGAACCTAAATATAAAATCACTGTGTTTAATGAATGACAGACTACATGCTACATAAGTGGCACAACCTTTAAAAAGATTGATTACTTGAAAAATAACACCCTTTACAAAGAGCATATACAGTCCAGTAGCCACAATTCAACCAATACTCTAATTCTGATTGATCTTTAAATACAATGCTACTTCCTTTAAAAATATCTGATCTCGCCCTAGCTGGTTTGGCTTAGTGGATAGAGCGTTGGCCTGAGGACTGAAGGGCCCCGGGTTGGATTCCAGTTGAGGGCACATGCCCTGGTTGTGGGCTCGATCCCCAGTGGGGGGCATGCAAGAGGCAGCCAATCAATGATTCTCTCTCATCATAGATGTTTCTCTCTCTCTCCCTCTCCCTTCCTCTCTGAATTCAATAAAAAAATATATATATCTGATCTTGATAAGTATTGAAGTTACTAGCATTTTTTGTAGCTATAAGTAATAGTACATTGGTAACTTCCAACAAATTAAACATTAAAACTACAACTACATAACTTACAGCCTAGAAAAATAATTTTCATGTTAAGGCTTGCCCGTTTAGCCTTTGCCCTGAAGCAACCCCCCTTTCCCCAATCCATCCCCCAAAGCCTTAATCTCCAATAACAGACTACTTACAGTTTCCTAAATATACTAGGTGTTTCTTACTTTGATTTTTTTTTTTTGTTGTTTATTATTTTCCCTTATGTGTAAAATGCCCTTTTCCCTACCCCTGGCCCTATAGAATTTCTATTCATTCTTAAAAAGCCAGCTCAGCTATCAACTCTTTGAGGCTTCCCTGGGCACCTCACCCAGTCAATCCCTACCTCTATGCTACAGAGCACTACAATGTCATGACACAGCCCCGTAATTATTTTTATAATTGATCTCTCTGAGGTAAAATAATAGTTCTTGCTCATTTTGGACCTAGCACAACAGAGGTACTCAGTAACATTTATTGAACTGATAAAGAGACAAAAAGTTAAATACAAGCGAAGTTTTTGTCTTCAAACCACAAAAATCTATCTAGAAAGAAACGTATCTACCACAGTCACCATTCTGTATTTGCCCTTTTTTAGAGAAATATAATATTGGGGGGTTGGGGGTGGGGAGGATGACATCATAGTAAAATTCTGAAAATTAACCTCACCCTGCAAATACTCTAACAATTTAAATATTAGAGTGAAACCTTAGCTATCCCAAACATAGACTTTTCAAGCAGATTCAGGCCAGGGTGAAGAATTAACCTTATTTTTACATACTAATAGAAAATGTCTAAATATAGTATAAAAGTATCTCTGAATACAAGTAAGAGAGTATTTATCACCATGAGTTATACCAACAGACAACTCACCTTTCCTTCTGTAACCATTCGTAAAGTATCAATTAATCGAAGTTTGATCGGAAGGTCTGTGATTTCCTCAACGTAAGTACAGCATTGTTGAACCATTTTTGCAACAGCCTAAAATAATAAAAATCACTCATAAGTAAAATTCATTCCTCATACAGGAAAGGGAAGTACGTTATTGATGGAAGTGCTGTGGTTAAATTTGGTCTTCACAAGCAACTTCACACATGGAAATGCCTATAAAAAGAACATCAAAGAACATTAAAACCTCCCTGCTAGTTGGGAAGTACTGAATACCTAGGAACAAATCAATAAAGGTTAGGAAACCCTCAGGTGCAAGACTGTGCCCCTCCCCACTACAACTGGTGAACTGATTATGCAAAAGGAAAGGTGGAAAAGGCATGCCTGGCCACATCTATTGGAAGGCTTGCTAGCTAGCTTTTTTTGCAGTCAAGCAGAAACATATAGAAGAAATGAAAGCCCTAGCCAGCTTGGCTCAGTGGATAGAGCATTGGCTCAGTGCATAGAGCGTCGGCCTGCAAACTGAAAGGTCCCAGGTTCGATTCCAGTCAAGGGCACATGCCCGGGTTGTGGGCTAGATCCCCAGTGGGGGACTTGTAGAAGGCAGCTGATCCATGATTCTTTCTCATCATGGATGTTTCTATCTCTCTCTCCCTCTTCCTTCCTCTCTGAAGTCAATAAAAATATATTAAAAAAAAAAAGAAGAAATGAAAACAGAATAAAGACAAAATAATAATAATAATAATGAAAAAGAAAAGCAGAGTTCAACTTTGGCTATGAGAGAAGTGAGGCAATGACCAGCAGATAATATGATTAAAGAAAGAGTCAGTGGCAGAGGCAGAAGGTAAAACAGTTCCATCATCTGGTTGGGGAGGAGCCACAGTCACCCATATTCATTTTGATAAAATGTGATAGTGAAAGAACAGCATCTCTTGCCGCTCCCCCGCGGCCCGTTTCCTCATAGTTAATATAAGCAGGTTAGACTAATTTCCTCCAGCTCTAATATTCCATCTAGGTCAGGGGTCAGCAAACCTTTTAAAATAATTATAACAGAATCATTTAAAATTATAAACATGAAGATATGGAGCAACATGGAAATATACCAAAGTTGTATCAACACTCACTAAAAGTTGCAAATATATACAGACTAGAAGAAGAAACAAAATAAAAGCAGTTATGAGAATATTGACAGAATTTTAAACTCTTTAGAATGTTGATTTAACAGATTTAAAACAGATTCACAGAAAGGTTTTCTGGAAGTCCTTATTTAAATGCAAATGTATTGAGAGGGTTAATGGGGGGGTAAGGGGACATATGTAATACTTTCAACAATAAAGATTAAAATAAATAAATAAATACAAATGTATTTATTTTTGAGCAATCATGAACTTACTTGTTTTAACTGACTCCGTCTTTTCGACAAAAGCATAATGTTTTCATTAAGTAAATCCCATTCTTTAGCCTCATAACACATCTTCACTACTGCAACTAAGATACGGGATGTAGACACCATATCAGAAGCCTGTAAAAATGAACATATATCCAAAGTTAATGGAACCATGTTAAATGAAATTATTGGCAACTGAGGTTTTGCACTATAATCTACTCACAGTACGGGTTTGTTTTTCCAAAGAAAGAAGGGTTTCAATGACTTCTTGAAGTCTTCCTTCCTAAAATAAAAGATTAAAATGAACAATGAAAACTACCACCACCAATACAAAAACCAAATAACTACGCTAAAATGAGATGCTTCTGACACTGAAAAGAAAGAAAATCAGCAGCCTATTTTAGAGGAAAAGGACTACTCCATAACTACTTTTGTACTTTTCATGATAATGCTTGCTTTTCCCAGGGATTTCATAGTCAGTGATTTCCAACCTGGGGCCCATAAGCTACCTTTAACATTTCAAAATACCTAAGTGAATATAGAACAACAATGATTTAGCACCTGAGCAAAACATCAAGTCTATGTTTTGAATTCTAATTTATCAACTCAGTGCAGTAACTTCTGTTTGTTTATCTTATTCTAAACAGAGATTCTTAACTGGCAGTCGCAAGTGTCTTTAAAGAATAAAAATAGGAAAATGAATTTTCTTTATAAATTTCCATAACAAATATTTTTAAATCATGAAGTTTTGAGAAGAAATTAAAAAGGATATTTGGTGATAAAAAGATAGAAAACCCTGTTTTAATTTATCAATGGCTTTAAAAATAAAGAATTGCCCTGACCAGTTCAGTTCAGTTGGTTGGAGCATCATCATGCACACGAAAGGGTGGAAGGTTTGATTCCTGGTCTGGGTGCATGCAGAAGGGACCGATATCTATCTCTCTCTCCCCCTTACTCTCTCTAAAATAAATAAATAAATAAATAAATAAATAAATAAGAAGCAAGCAAGCAAGCTGAAGAGAAATGAAGACCAGCACCAAAACCGGTTTGCTCAGTGGATAGAGCGTCGGTCTGCGGACTGAAAGGTCCCAGGTTCGATTCCGGTCAAGGGCATGTACATTGGTTGCGGGCACATCCCCGGTGGGGGGTGTGCAGGAGGCAGCTGGTCGATGTTTCTCTCTCATCGATGTTTCTGGCTCTCTATCCCTCTCCCTTCCTCTCTGTAAAAAAAAATCAATAAAAAATATTATATAAAAAAAGAAATGAAGACCAGTTGGCAATACCAACACTTGCTAAATCAAAAGTCATGCTCTTAAGCAGATACTGATACAAATAAACTACACCCCTTTTTGCTACTGATAATAACCGATACCTCATTTGCAAAAACAAAACATTCTCCCTGGGACATATTAAGAAATGAAAAACAACAAAATTCAAACAATATAAACCTAAATGATAACCAGGACTAAAATAAGCCATCCTTTAGGAAGCACACATTTTGATAAAAACAATACCAACCCACAGCAAAAAAACAAAAAAAAAAAAAACAACCTGCATTTAAGATACTGATATTGCCGTAACCGGTATGGCTCTGTGGATAGAGCGTCAGCTTGTGGACCGAAGGGTCCCAGGTTCGATTCCAGTCAAGGGCACGTACCTTGGTTGCGGGCACATCCCCAGTTGGGGGTGTGCAGGAGGCAGCTGATAGATGTTTCTCTCTCATTGATGTTTCTAACTCTCCATCCCTCTCCCTTCCTCTCTGTAAAAAATCAATAAAATATATATATATTTTAAAAAGATACTGATATTAATTAACACTGAATGAATTGGAAGCAATGAAGAAGGTTTTATTTAGAAATTGTTTTTCTAATGCGGAAAAATATTTATTTTAATGACATTCATGGACAACACGTGAGTATTCTTTTATTGATGAAAAAAACTAATTAAGCAGCTTTTGAATTAAGTACAAATAATGTTTGGACTTTTCAAAAATACTGTTTCCATATTTGTCAAGGTAACTTTTAAACTATGACTTTTCTATGCAGCAGAATATGTACTGAAAAGCCATTGTTTGAACTTAATTAATTGAATCTTAAACATATATGATTACTAACATTTTAACAATGTTTCCTATGCAAAGGGGAGCAGCAGTTCTGAAAGCTCTACAGATTCACATATACAATAAATGCTGGCTAAATGTCCATCAGAGGAAAAGAACAAAAAACAAATCTATAGTACTGGCCCAGTGGCTTAGTCGGTTGGAGTGTTGTCCTGCACACCAAAAGGCTGAGGATTCGATTTCTAGTAAGGGCACATATCTAGGTTTTGGGTTTGATCCCAGGTCAGGGCTCCTAGGGGAGGTAACTGAGAGATGTTTCTTTCTCACATCGATATCTTTCTCTCTCAAATTGGTAAACATACTCAGATGAGAATTAAAATAAATACATAAATAATTTATAAATTCTTCAAAGTAAAGGCTAATAAGCCATAAAATATCACAGACTATTATACTGGAAACACTACTAGACATTTAATACAATCATCTTACTTTAGAGAGTAAAAGAACCGAGGACCAAATAGTTCAGCCACAAAACTAACCAGCAGAACCAGAGCCCAGGGTCCTTGTTTCCAGGTCCAAGTTCCCTTCACTAAACTAGACTATATTAGTTTAAATCACCCCTTTGCTTTGATCAAAATAATCTTATAGGGAAATGGTTACCATCTGGCAACAAAATATAGTACAAAAATAGTTAAAATGCAAATAACTAATTCACAGTCACCTCCTGCTGCATTTGCCTTTACTGTTAGTCACATGACTGTGATTGACAGAGTGTAGTTTACTATATGGCAAATTTAGAACTATTTTTTTAAAAATATATTTTATTGACTTTTTACAGAGAGGAAGGGAGAGAGAGATAGTTAGAAACATCAATGAGAGAGAAACACCGACCAGCCGCCTCCTGCACGCCCCCCACTGGGGATGTGCCCACAACCAAGGTACGTGCCCTTGACCGGAATCGAACCTGGGACCTTTCAGTCCGCAGGCCGACGCTCTATCCACTGAGCCAAACTGGTCTCGGCTAGAACTATAGTTTTTAAAGAACTGACCCTACATGAGAAGAGACCACATGCTGCTCTAGAGCAATGGTCTGCATGTATCAATGAAACATTAAATGTCACCTTCTCAGAAAGGTTCTCAGAGAACGCTCTCTAAAAACAAGTCATTCAGCATGTCCTTTAATACTCAAGTCCAGTGGGTTTCTTCTTTGCAATGACCCCCAACTCTGTTCTACTTAACTGTTTACTGTCTTTGTCATCCCACTAGAATGCAAACTCTGTAGTAACAGGGACAGTGTCTATACTGTTGACACTGGTGTTCAGTGCTCTGCATCTGGACAAGCACATCATGCTGCTTCTGCAGATATTACAGTACATCCCTTTATACCTGTGCCAGTTATTAATGTGCATGTCTTGCCTCCTAGGTGGTCTGTAAGTTCCTCTAGGGCTGGACCTTGTTTAATTATTGCTTCCCTTGCACCAAGTGCATATAGCATGCACTGAATGTGTTGACGTTGACCTGAACCTAATGGCTTACAATTCCTGATTCTTACTATCTCAGTGAGTAGGATGTGATAAGTTATATGGCTAACAATTCAGTACTATTTGAGGAACACTACCACCAACTTCATTATATGCAACTCCCAATTCTCTAGCCATCCCACTTTCTATGTTCAATCCTATGGCTAAACATCTTTCTCCTCCTTCCGTCCTTCCCTATCTAAGCATAGTTCTGGAAATTCCACCTCTCAATGCTGCCTTTTAACTCAAGAGGAACAAGTTGGCCAGAGCTATCAAAACTAACTTGTTGGAACAAGTGACTTTTAAAACAATCCTTGTAAATGAGGTGAATGACTAAGGAGCTTGTTTAACATCAGTACTTGTTGGGCATCTGTTAGTTCTGTATGTCTGTGTCCATCCTTTAACTCCTAAATGGATATGTGGCTGGAACATAATATAAACATAATCATCATAATAGCGAACATCATACAGAACTTACACAGCAATAAATATTAGTTATTATTGTTATTTGCTAGGTGAGTGTCAGGACACAGAAACAGAATTGTACTAGGTCATAATTGTAGGAAATTTGAATGGCCTGTATATATGTTTTACTTTGGCCTGTAGGTATGTTTAATTTGATCTACACAGTATTAGCTCAGATAGTATTTTTCTCCCTCAAAATAGAAGAGTTGACAAGGCTTGGCCTTCATCTCCAACTGGCAAAGATTAACTGGAGGTGAAGAGTTATTGCCCTTTTCCGTGGGCAGGTGTTCAGAAGTTCAGTTTTTCCTTACATGTGGCTTGCTAGGCAGGATAGCATAGTGAGAGCACAAGCTCTAGAATCCGTCTGTCTAGGTTTGCAACCTGGCCCCATCACTTTACCAGCTGTATGACCCTGGAGCATGTGACTCAACTTCTCTCAGCCTGCTGTCGGTAAAACAATAATAATAATACACCTATCACATAGGGCTAAGGCAGTGGTCGGCAAACTCATTAGTCAACAGAGTGGCAAACCGCGGCTCAAGAGCCGCAGTTTGCCGACCACTGGGCTAAGGTGAGGAGCAAATGAGTTCATGCATGTTAGCACTTAGAAGAGTGCCTGGCACTGCAGAAACTACTCAATAAATGTCAGCTATTGTTATCTCTCTGGCACTGTAGGTGTTTGAATTTTTCCAACCCTTAAGTTGCTGTTTCTTTCTTTTAATCCTCACCTGAGGATATTTTTCCATTGACTTTTAGAGAGAGTGGATGAGAGAGGGAAAGAGAGAAACATCAATGTGAGAGAAACACATCAATTTGGTTGCCTCCTGCACAAGCAGAGCACCCACCAGGGCCCGGCTGGAGGTTGGGAGAGGCACCTGCAAAGGAGGTACGTGCCCTTGACCTGAATCAAACCCGGGACCCTTCAGTCCACAGGCCCAGGCTCTATCCACCGAGCCAAACGAGCTAGGGCTGATGCTGTTTCTTTACACTCTCAACTAGAAAGCTCAGAGATGAATTTTTTTGGCTCTCCTCCATCAAGTGTACTGAACCTAAGAAATACAGATATATCAACTTCATCATCTTTCCCTATCCTTTTTTTTTTTTGGTAAAGCCCCATTAAATTCTTTTCTGGAAAAAAAGAGGGTGGGGGGACATTAAAAAGGTTTCTTTCTAAGACTAAGTGTCATGCATTACTCGTCACTCCTCCTGTCCCTGGATTTGTGAACACTGTAATGTACTTATACAGTAAGCTCCGTAGGGACAAAAACAACCCTATTAGTGAATGCACTCCAGATAGATAGCAATAAATGTCTGTGGCTGGAGACTGATCTAGGAACTTAATAAGCCCTGAGCATAACGAGGCCTTAGCAATAGCCCATGATGGAGCAGAGTCAACCACCACCTATATCCTAGTCAGACAAACCAAGTTTTGAATCCCTGGTTCTACCTATTAATAACTGTAACGCTGGACAAACAATTCTGAGCCTTTGTTTCTTTATACATAAAATGATACACAAAGTTGCCTCACACATCACAGGGGGCGTGGCAAATGTTTGGATCAAGTTAAATTTCTATCCTATGGGAGATAAGCAATTGGGGACTATTCAAGAACTCCTCTAATTAGTTTACTCTGCACTTTAGTGTCTATTTGTCTTTACTTACATAGTTCCCGCCGCAGGAATGACTCCTTCCCAACCCAATCTTACTCGTCAGGGCCCAACACAAACATTAGCTTCTCTGTAAAGCCATCCCTTATCCCACCAGTAAGAATCAACAGCTTCTTTCTCTGTGTTCCAATAACCATTTATTTATACTTGTATGGCATTCACCGCCAGGTATGACTTGTCCGATTCGTTATGTACACGAACTCCTCCAGGACAGAAACCCTGTGTTAATCACCTCGTACTATCACTTTCCTGCCCCCTTTCCTGGCCAAACACCAGGCGCATCGCCACGATCCATAAACAACTTGACATAAATTGATTCAGCAATAGAACGAAACTCCCTGATCTAGCCTGAATGCCGAAGCGGCCTTAACCCCTGGGAAACTACCAAAGTAAACGGTCAAGCGTATCCAAGGAAAGGCAAAAAGTACTCTCGGGGCCCCAACTCCTACGGGGAGGAAGTGACCATCTGTCCTGGGGAGGGTATTCACGGGCGCACCCCGCCTGGAGTCTCCCTGATCAGACGGCCCTGGGGTGTCCCACTCAAGTAGGCCTAACCCGGCTGGGGATGCGCGCTCCAGCCCTCAGGCCCCCTGAGGCCTAAGCAGACTCCGCGCGGTGACTCAGCCCCTGGCGCCCGCCACAGACAGCCGGCCTCCCCTCACCTTGGCCAGCTTCTCGCACTCGGGCAGACGCTGATCCACCGTGGCGCTGTAGTCCACCTCCATCTTGACGATGCGCCCATCAGCCCGCTCCGAGCCGCCGTCCGCCATGGTCCAAGCCTGAGCGTTCCTTGATGTCCCCCTTTCTCGGCCACCACTCGTCACCCACACCGGAAGCCGCCTGCGCACCCGCTCAGGCAGTGCGTCCGGAGCCCGCGCGAAGGACCCCACGAGGCCCCCTGCGCTGGCCGCCAGTCAGGCAGTGCCGCGGACAGCCCTGGGGGCGGAGCGAGGGGCGGGTTCGCCCACCTCCGGTTTTGTCTGAGGTGACAGACTTGAATCTAAAATTTGCGGTGAGGAAAACCTGTGCAATAGAATAGACCTTCCCGTATATTCTTAAACCCCTGTTTTGAAATGTTATGGTAATCTCGGACCCGTGGGCAAGTCGCTTAACTTTCCTCAAATCTCGGTTTTCTCATCTCTGTAGGAGCAGGCCGAAATAAACCCTAAAGAAAAAAGTTCTCACGTCTCATCTGGTTGAGAATCTTGGTGGCTTAACCTGTGGGGTCTTTGAGCGCTCATAAACGAAGATATGGCAGCGGCTCAAGTCAAGTATTCCTGGTTTGTTTTCGTTTTTACTCTAATACACTACAGTTGGTAAGAATCTGTAGACAGTTTGCGTTCCCTGTAGGACTCTTGCGAACATCCAACGAAATCACGGATGCGAGACTGTTATTTATTTATTTTTATTGTTTAAGGTATTACAAATAGTAGTACATATGTCTCCTTCCCCCCTCCCCATTGTTTTAATTCTTAAGAACCATTCAAGTTTTCTTTTTTATCAGCGCACAATTAGGGCCCCTATGAAAAAGCGTAGGATCCTTGAAAATGAAAATGAGGTCACGTATGGTGTGGTCAGAGTGTCAACAGTAGGCAGGGAAGCAAGTGGGAAAAATCCTGCAGTGGTCTACCTGTTTATGTTAGTGGTCTCCATTTTATCGGCACCAGCGTCCCTTTATATGTGCTGAATAGCCTTTTAAAAATATTGTTCTGTAATGAAAACCATGGATAATATAACCCGTCCATACACACGCCCCAAAAACATCCCAGTTGTATGTAAAGGAGAAACATAGCAAAATAGTATATAATTCAAAATATAAAAGCTAAAAAGTCTATAGTAGAAAAATACAAAGTGTCATTTGCTTGCATGCATAAACAATAACTGTAAATGCAAAAGATACAATTGCAGTAGGTATGTTCTATTGGTTCCTCAAGCATCAGCAGGTCTTTCTGTTGGGGGCATGATTTTTCCAAAATAGTGTACAACTTCTTGGTAAAGTCTGACTATGTCAAAGTATAATCTTCCATTGTTTTTCACACAGAGGAATTCTTAGAAGTTTTAGTCCATATTAAAAATTAAAAAAAAAAAAGCTTGGCATCAGTCAAGTGGAGTTAGAGTCTAGGCCTTAGACACATGAGTAGGTGTCTGGCAGGACATTGAAAAGTCTGACAGAACATGGGACAATATTTTATTGTGTAAGTTTGTTGCATTGCAGATGTCTAGCATTCCAAGTACATGCTACCATCTCCCTTTCCCCTCAATGATTGTGATAACCCACAATTCCCTTACAGATTCCTAAAACACTCTAGGAGCCAGTATGGTTGAGACGCACAGGCTTAGATGTTTTCTGGCTCTATATTTGGTGTGCAGTTGGTTTGACTAGAATAGACTAAAGGATTGGTAGGTGTACATTTTGTGAGAAGACTTTGAAAAGACAAAAAGTAACAAGGTTACGATAGAGTAAAAGAGCTATGGTATCCAGAACTCAAAAATAAGAGTGTGAGGGTGTCTAACAAAGAGGCAAATCTGTAATAATAAAAGGGTAATATGCTCATTAGACCAGACGTCATTCCGGACATCCTTCTTGACCAAGTGGGAGCAGAGGGAAGCAACCTGGGTCCTGAGTACCTGCCAGCAGCCAGAGGAGGGAAGTCCAGGTCCCGGGTGCAGGAGGGAAGCCGGTGCTGGCAGCTGGGGAAAGGAAGGCCTATTCTTGCACGAATTTTCGTGCATCGGGCCTCTAGTAGGTAGAGAAAACTCTAGTTGACTCCCACACAAAACTGAAGACCTATCGTCCTAATCTTGGAGGTAACCACCACCATAACAAAAATGAAAGCAAATGGCAATGTAAGGGATAGCTTGCAAAGGAAAACAAAAAATTAAAGAGAAATAAATAAAGAAGGAACTCAGTAAAAGTCTGACCAGTGGGTAGAGAAAATAGATAAGGGCATCATAGTAGAGACAGACTCTTTATAAATCCTTTATTTGGATTAGTCTGAGATTAAATCTGTGACATTGTTAGAAAGATTTTGGTTTCAGAAGAGAAAAATGGGCAATGGAAGAATAAGGAATCTAAAAGGTAGGATGAGCCCAGCAGGTGCAACTCAGCAGTTGAGTGTTGAGCCAGGAACCAAGAGGCCACTGGTTTGATTCCCAGTTAGGGCACATGCCTGGGTTGCCGGCTCGATCCCCTATGGGAGGCGTGCACGAGGCAGCCGTTCAATGATGTTTCTCTCTCATCCATGTTTCTCTCTATACCTCTCCCTTTCTCTCTCTCTCTCTAAAAAATAAATACATAAATAAATAAAAAAATAAAATATATTTAAAAAAATAAAAGATAGGATGAAATACTGATGGAAAAGTTTATTCAGAAAGAAGAGTGGTAATATATATTATGATAATAACTATTGAAAATAATGTGCCTATATAAACTAGAGGCCCGGTGCACGAAAATTCATGCACTGGGGGGGGGGGGCGGTAAGGGTCCCTCAGCCCAGCCTGCATCCTCTTGCAGTCCAGGAGCCCTCAGGGAGCGGTCTTAAGCCATCAGTCAGACATCCTTAGCACTGCCACCACCACCGCTGTGCTTGCCAGCCGTGAACCCGACTCAGGGCTCTCTGCATTGAGTGTCTGCCCCCTGGTGGTCAGTGTGTGTCATAGCAACCGGTCGTTCCACTGTTCGGTCTATTTGCATATTACCCTTTTATTATATAGGATTACTACTTTTGGTATATTTTTTGTTAGATTTGGCATTTCTGGCATGTTCAGCTTATAGTCTGTGCATATAGCTAACCCAAAATTCCTGCCTTTGTGAAGTGAACATTCTAATGGGGGAAGACAGACAAGTATAAATGTGTACCAGGGGGTGATAGCGTTTGGGAGGTAGTCAGCGAAGGCATCACTAATGAGCCACACCTCAAGTAAGTAAGGGAGTCCTGCATAGCGGGGGGATGAGGATTACAGGCAGAGAGAGGCAGGAGCAAGAACCCGGGGATAAGAGAAATCAGATCTGTTTGAAGACCAGCATGAGTGAGAGTTTGAGTTGTAGGATATGAGGTTTAGGGCAATTTGGCCATTATAAGGCATTGGGTTTTAATCTGAGTAAGATGGTAAGCCTGTGGGGCTTTGGGGCAAAGGAGTGGCATGAGCTGATTTACCTAGTAAAAGAATCACTCCAGCCCTAACCGGTTGGGCTCAGTGGTAGAGCGTCAGCCTGCGGACTGAAGGGTCCCGGGTTCAATTCCAGTCAAGGGCATGTACCTTGGTTGTGGGTACATCCCCTGTGGGGGTTGTGCAGGAGGCGGCTGATTGATGTTTCTCTCTCATCGATGTTTCTAACTCTCAATCCCTCTCCCTTCCTCTCTGTAAAAAATCAATGAAAAAAAAAAAAAAGAAAAAGAATCACTCCAGCTGTTTTGTGGTGACTAGGTTGGGCAGAAGCTGGAGACTAGTTGGGAGGTTACTGTGATGATCCAAGAGGAAAATGATGGTGGCTTGGACTAGGGTGGAGGCAGCAGAAGTGGTAAGAAGTGGCTGGATCCTGGATATAATCTGAAGATAGAGCCAAGATAGGATTTGCTGTTGGATGTGAGGGGAGAAGGAGAAAACATGCTGTCAAGATTTTTGACCTGCCTGTCTGGAAAGATGGAGCTGCCATTTACCAAATGGCACAGATTAGGGATGTGCAAGCCAGGGGAAAAGGGCAGCAGCCCAACTTTAACTATGTTAAGTTTGAGGTGCCTGTTGGACATCCAAGTGACAATGCTAAGAAGGCAGGTGGATAGACATGTGTCAAACTAAGGGGAGTCATTTGGGCAAGAGATTTGAAGTTAGGAGTCCTTAGCATATTGATGGTATGTAAAGCCACAAGATTTACATTACAGAAATGTTCCTGACATGTGTGTAGAATATTTGTTTTTTTAAATTGCCGATTTTAAACGCAGTGGTATTGGTATTTTCAAGTTTGTTGTGAATCATTTTGCAAAGAAAAATACAGTGTATTTTATCTTTTGAGTAAATCTCTTGGTCCTGTGTAGAATTTCTTCATGTCAAGTACAATTATATCAGGTAAACAAAGTCATAACTAAAACATTCTTGCCACTATAACAACCACAAACTTAGTGGCTTAAAACAACAAAAATTGATTCTCTCACGATCTAGAGTCCGGAAGGCAGTATCACTGGACAAAATCAAGGTGTGGCAGGGCCATGCTTCCTCTGGAGGCTCTAGGGGACCTGCCATCCTTGCCTCTTTCAGCTTCTGGTGGCTGTGGGCAGGCATTCCTTGGTCTGTGGCCTCATCACTCTAATTTAATCTCTGCCTTCCTGGTCACATTGCCTTCTCTTCTGTGTGTGTCAAATTTCCCTCTACTTTTCTCTTATAGAGACACCTGTGATTGTATTTAGGACCCACCCAGATAATCCAGGATAATCTACTTATTTCAGATCCTTAATGTAATCACACCCTTTTTCCAGTAAGGTGATATTTTCAGGTTTTAGGGTGTAGGATCTGATATCTTTGGGGGCCATTGTTCAGCCTAAATGCAGTCACCTAAGCAATTTTTATTTATTGATTTTTATTTTTTATTTTTTTAGAGAGAGAAGAAAGGTGAGAAACATTGATTTGTTGTTCCACTTATTTATGCATTCATTGGTTGATTCTTGTATGTGCCTTGAACCCAAACCTTGGTGTGTCAGGACGAGGCTTTAACCAACTGAGCTACTCTGCCAGGGTCATCTAAGCAATATTTAAAGTGGAGTTCTGATATAAATGATTACATACACTTAATAAGCAAACATTATTCCCTTATTTTCTCTCTGGTAACTTTTAAAAAAATATATTTTTATTGATTTTTTACAGAGAGGAAGGGAGAGGCAGAGAGAGTTAGAAACATCGATGAGAGAGAAACATCAATCAGCTGCTTCCTGCACACCCCCTACTGGGGATGTGCCCGCAACCAAGGTACATGCCCTTGACCGGAATCAAACCTGGGACCCTTGAGTCTGCAGGCCGACGCTCTATCCACTGAGTCAAACCGGTTAGGGCTCTGGTAACTTTTTAAAAATATATATATTTTATTGATTTTTTACAGAGAGGAAGGGAGAGGGATAGAGAGCTAGAAACACTGATGAGAGAGAAACATCCATCAGCTGCCTCCTGCACACCCCTATTGGGTATGTGCCCGAAACCAAGGTACATGCCCTTGACTGGAATCGAACCTGGGACCCTTGAGTCCACAGGCTGACGGACGCTCTATCCACTGAGCCAAACCGGTTAGGGCCTCTCTGGTAACTTTTAAAATGTTTCACCAAAAGTCAAATTACGTGACATCTCTGTGGCATAAGTAAGGAATACTCTTTCCAGATGTGTTGACATCATTTGATGATACTAGGTTAAATATGCTTTGACATAAAAGAACCACAGTGAATTATGGTTGCACAGTTGCCTCCTCTTAAAGGACACTCAGGATCAAGGGCAATGTTTTATCACTAAAATTTCTCTCAAGTGAGTATAGGTTACCTATAATCTCATAATTCATCTCAAAACATTCCAATGTTTTGCCAATTTCTGTAAAAATAGGTAATGCAATAGAAAGTAAAACTTTGATACATTTATGATTAGCTTATTTATTTAAAAAGAGCCAAAACTATAACTTTGGCCACAGGACCTCTAGGTTTTTATTTTCTGCGAAGCATTCTGTACTACATCATTGTCAATTAATTTTTATTTTATGAGCATTTACTGCACAGCACAAGCAATTACACATCAAAGGCATTCTCTGTATTTAATAGAAGCCTGGTATACGGGTCTACACATAAAAATTGCCTTGGGACTTGCTTTGTGTCGTTTTGTTAAGAATGGATTTAACATTTGCTTAGCACCTAACAAGGTCAGACATACAGTTGTTTAAAAAACACACACAGAGGCATGCATAGACATAAACTTTCCTGGAATTAAACAATCTTTAAAACAACAAAATTAATTGCAAAGGTAACACTTGATCTTCAAAAGTTGCCCTTAAAAAGGGGGGCATGTCAAAAGGACACAGGAGCCCTAGCTGGTTTGGCTCAGTGGGTAGAGTGTTTGCCTGCGGACTGAAGGGTCCCAGGTTCAATTCTGGTCAAGGGCACATGCCTGGGTTCAGGCTTGATCCCCAGTAGGGGGCGTGCAGGAGACAACCAATCAATGATTCTCTCTCATCATTGATGTTTCTCTCTCTCCCTCTTCCTTCCTCTCGGATATCAATAAAAATATATTTTAAAAAAGAAAGGACACAGGAACCAAACAGCAGAAACTACCAATGGCCAAAGCTGGAGCAATCTGAGCAACAAAGTTAATGTAATGTAGACTTATTCCTCAAGTATAAAATAAATATGCACAAGTCCACACTAATATAACTAAATAATTGAATAAATGAGGGAGGAGGGACAAATCTTGCAGAATTCCATATTGAATATGTAGATCCTCTTCCCTCAAGGAGATGGAGCTCCCTTGAGTGTGGGCTGCACTTAATGACTCACTTCTGAAGCATGAATTATGGAAAGGGAAAAATGGTAACTGTACAATGGAAAACTTGGCAGACATTACTTTAACCAGGTAATCAAAGTTAAGGTCAAGTCCTTTATCGAGGGCTATTTTGGTCATATTAATGCAGAGCATGGGAATGACAAAGTGACATCTTTACATCACTGTGATGTAGCAGTTTTGTTTTATTCCTTTTCTCAACCCTGATTTTGACTAGTTGACAGTCAGTCTCTCCAAAAGCTTCTTGGAGTAGCTAAACATTTAGATGAGGTTAATGAATGTTACACTAATACAGTGGTTCTTCATTGCAGGAGATCCCCCTCCATACTCAGCACTGTTTTGGGGATTGTGTATGTGTATATGTATGTGTGTGTGAGGGAGGAGTTGCTACATATTTAGTGGGTAAAGACCAGGGATGCTAAAAATCCTGTAATGACTTCCACAAAGAATTATCTGGCATCAAATGTCAGTCGTGCTGAGGTTGAGAACTGTAAACTAATAAATGCATACATCCAATAGACATTTATTGGGTACTTATAGTATCCCTCTCACAAGGCTACATTTTCCAGATCACACAGATAGGCCCTGGCCCATCTCCTCTGGAAGCTTACCATCATGTTGGATAACAGATGAAACACAGTACTGTATATGACATCTATATATATAAAAGCCTAAGCCACCGAACAACCAAACAACTGGTCGACCAGCCACTATGGCACGCACTGACCACCAGGGGCAGACGCTCAATGCAGGAGCTGCCTCCTGGTGGTCAGTGCACTCCCATAGCCAACCTCTCGCAGCCGGCCAACCTCTCTCAGTCCCTCCCCCTGGCCAGCCAACCTCCCAGGGTCCCTCCCCCCGGCTGGCCGCCCTAATTGGCCCTGATGGCTGCCAAGCTGAGAGACCCCACCAGTGCATGAATTCATGCACCGGGCCTCTAGTTTTATATATAAAAGTCACTACTGTATAAGACAATTTATATATAAAGGCCATGCAACCCAGCTAGCATGTCACAGTAGTGGAGTGTTGACTTATGAACCAGGAGGTCGCAGTTCAATTCCTGATTTCTGGTGGAGGTGCATGCCTGGGTTGTGAGCTAGGTCCCCAGTGTGGGGCATACAGGAAGCAGCCGATCAGTCGTTCTCTCTCATCATTGATGTTTCTATCTCTCCCTTCCTCTCTGAAATAATAATAAAAGAATAGTTCAAATAAGTGTTTTGGATTGTCTAGAAAGGTAAAGAGTTATCTAAAATGGCTTTATGTAGGAGACAGGACTTTCAATGGACCTTAAGTACTGGTATAATGAGTAGGAAAGAGGAAACTGGAAGAACCATTTATTTTACTTAAGAAATACCAGGAATAAAACATGACTTGAATAGTCATAAAGACTATTGGTACACTCTTCTTTCCAATGCTACTTACAGAGGTGAGCAGGACCTTATAGTTTTCTCACATAAACTGAGAAGAGGTTTCAATTGAGTGGGGGGCATCAGTGTGTTGAAATGATTGTGTACGTCCTCCCATCTCGAGCCCCTGCCTTTATATGTTATCCTTCATCTGAGAATAAATGCATCACAGGTGTGCTTGGGCTAATACTCTTTTCCTTTTGGTCATATTATTCTCACTGGTAACTTTACTCTTCATTCTTCTTTTTTGCCCTTTGTGCCCACCTCTATTTTTTAATATGTGAAGATCATTAGCTATAGATTGTATGAGATTATATGTTGTTGTTGTTGTTTTTTTAAATATATTTTATTGATTTTTTTTACAGAGAGAAAGGGAGAGGGATAGAGAGCTAGAAACATCGATGAGAGAGAAACATCGACCAACTGCCTCCTGCACACCCCCCACCGGGGATGTGCCCGCAACCAATGTACATGCCCCTGACCGGAATCGAACCTGGGACCCCCCAGTCCGCAGACCGACGCTCTATCCACTGAGCCAAACCGGTTTCGGCGATTATATGTTGTTTATAGAACTTTATACCATCCACAATGATGATTGCAACACCTTCAAGGCTCTTTGGAAATAGGTATTGTGGGGACTCCATTGGTTGAAAAGAAAGATAAAATTCTCCTTGCCAGACTTGATGACTATAGGGACTTAAAACATTTGTTAAAAATGTATCTTGGCCAGTAGATGGCGCTCTCCTCCCTTTGTGTAAATATGTTATGAATGAATAAGCTCTCTCTTTGCCCTCCCTTCCCCCAAGTGCTGTTGTAGTGAAAACCAATCCATCTTCAAGTCCTTTTCAAATATTTTTTTAAAATATATATTTTTATTGAATTCAGAGAGGAAGGGAGAGGGAGAGAGAGATAGAAACAGCAATGATGAGAGAGAATCATTGATTCGCTGCCTCTTGCACACACCCCTACAGGGGATTGAGCCTACAACCCAGGCATGTGCCCTGGACTGGAATCGAACCCAGGACCCTTCAGTCCTCAGGCCAACACTATCCACTGAGCCAAACCAAATCTTTTAAATTCATCCTCTTTTCTTCATTCGTTATTTCAGGTCCTTTCCATACCTCTCCTATGGTATTAGAATAATGTAATAACCTGCCTCTAATATCCTTTGATCCTAACCCATCCAACATGTTATCATCAGAATCACTTTCCAAAAACAGATTGTCAATGGCCCGCTGAAAAGTGGTGTGTGTGTGTAGGGGGTGGCGGGGCGGGGGCTGGTGGGGGCGGAGCGGGATTCTCTATGAAGGCAATGGCAGGAACAGAAAATTCAAAGCAAAGTAGAGGCCTCTCTAGGTAATAGATTTGTCTCAGGGGAAGTGTGACTGGCTATTGTGGGAAAGGTAGATTCAGATCCTCCTGCCAAGGAATTGAACTTGCTCAATAGGCCATAGAGAATCACTGGAGTCAAAGCTGTGTTTGAACAAGATTAATGGGACCAGGCATGCGGATGGGCTGGGTGTAAAGGAAGAGTTCAGTGGAGAAAGCTTATAAGGGTAAGGGGAGAGGCATAGTCATCTGATTTGCAGTTTGGAATATTCAGAAAAGTAGTTCCTCAACCACAATATTCATCTGTAAAATACTTAGTTACAGAATCAATGTCAGGACACATCTAGGAAGTCAGGAATACACCCACATATTCTGATGTCCTGTGTCTGTGTGGCTAGCCTTATGTTTTCTCACTGCCTCTGGGTAGATTAGTAGGTGCCAGAAGCAAAGCCACTACACTTGTTTTCAAGTCAGAAGTAGAAAAAGGAAAACAGCTTGAGCTTCTTTCTGTATCACAGGCTTTCAATGTGTTATTATTCAACACTACAGTGTCAGATTTAGATTTTCCACCTCGAGGAATTGGGTTTAGCTTTAATTAGTTGCTATGAATATTTCTGAGCCAACTCTTGGGAAACATTTATCTAGAAAAATGGTTTTACTAACATATAAGCTGGATTTAGGGTGTCATTTTTCTATCAAGCTTTGTATCATGTTCACACAGTTATAAATTCTCTCCAGCCATCTGGATGATTTTGCCACCGCCCACCATTGTTATACCAGATAATTATTCATTATAATTTAAAATACTATAATATTGAGGCCATCTGTATTGCCACCCAAGCTCAATGAGTAGCTGCAGGACTTTAGATCATGACTATTTTCAGAGAAAAGATGATGCAGGTTATTCTGCATAGAGGCAACTAATGCATTTTTCATCCTGCAACTCTTCAGAAAAACAAGCTTAAAAATACCAGACAAATGAAAAACAGACTTCAGCAGTTACATGCAGCTTCCTGAGTGACTGAAGAATGTGCCTCTTGTGGTTAAAATGAGGGATCTGTTTAATATGGACGAAATACCAACACTCCAGGCATTTTCATTGACATTTCACTGTGACTTTTTGAACTTAGGAGTGCTGACACGAAAACCTATTCTTGCTGCTGTGGAAGCCTGCAGGCAGACCCCAGAGCAGGGCGGGAGAGGTAAAAGGCTGCGTCCCTATCACCTTTTCTCTACTTGTGTCTTTGTGTTTGTACTTCACTTTCGTTTGTACTGTTGCCCTCCCCAGTTTCCCAGGATTCCTTTTCTGAAACCAGTTAGGAAACCAGGCAAGGGTTTGTTCTCATGCTCTCAAATCCCATGGCCTCGCCAGCACGGGACTTGCCTACTTGACCAAAGAGAAAATATTTGTGGTGGGTATTTGTAAAGACCTTTGCCAAAGGTCAAAGAGCACTTCTGTTCCTTGGAACTATTAGTTTCCCTGAGTGGCTGGACGAGCACTGTGGCACTCAGGGCACATCGGAGAACAGATTCAAAGGGTAAAGGAAGTCTAGGGAAGCCCCTTTTGTGATCTTCCCCAGCGCCGGCTGGGCTGGGCTCCGGGGCAGCCCGGTTGTCTGGCAGCAGCCCGGGAGAGACATGCTGTTTTGTTTAAATCCTCCACATTCTTTGCCATATCCCCATTGGCCGGATGGGGCTCCCCGCCGCGGCCGCTGCTGATGTCAGCCTCGCCGGCGCTGGCTCCTCCCGCACCCACCTCCCGGGCCCGAGGCACACTGCAGCTCCGCGCGGACTCTCCGGCTCCGGCGAGGTGGCTGCAAACTCGCGGGCACGCACGGCGCTCGGGGAGCCGGGGGACTCGGGGGAGGGGACGCGTGCGGAAGGCGCCAGCTTGCTCTCGCCCGCCTCTTGCAGCGCGAGTCGAGGTTGGAGGAACCCGGGGCCTCAGCCCGGCTGAGCCCAGCGGCGGCGGCTTCCCTTTTCTACCCCTGCGAGCTCCAGAGCGCCTCGGGGACCGGCCCTCAAAAGAGCAGGAAATCTTGTTTACCGCCCGGGGAGAGGAGCCCATCGAGCCTTTGTCTGGAAAGTCAGCATCTCCGGATGAATCCCTGCAATGAGTTTCTGGTGAATTAGCATTGGGCAGAACGGCCGGAGAAGGGGGTCGCTAGGCTCACGTCTGGTTTCAAAGGCGTATCCAGCGGGTGACTTTTGAGCATTCGTTTTAATTTTTGGAAATTTCTCTTTTTCCCCCCTCCCTCGCCGCCACCGGGCATGTCCTGATCTGACGGCCGCTCCTACCGCCTGGGGCTGCGGATCCGAGTGGTTTCCAGCGGGGCTCCCTCCCTCCCTCCCGGACTTTGCAATACCGCGTTCCGGGAGAACCAACCTCGGCGAGGAAGGGGGCGGGGGAGCCACGAACACCCGGACCCAAACCTTGACATGCTCTTGGGTGGAAAGGAGGAAGCCAGGAGCTGAGTGCACCGCCGGGTCTGTTTCTCCGGCCGGCTCCGAGCGCGGGGCTCCGGGCTCCCTGCCCTGCGCCTGGGCGGCAGCCTTGTTGTTCTCGGGGCCGCCCCCCGCTTCCTGCTCCGGTGGTCCACGTCCACGGCTGGCAGGACCATGCTGCTCAAGGAGTACCGGATCTGCATGCCGCTCACCGTGGACGAGGTAAGCGCCGCGCCCGGCCTTGCCTCGCCCGCTCCCCGCCTCCCCCCCCCCCCCCCCCCCGCCCCGGGACGCCGTGTACCCCGCGGCCGCCTCCCGGCCGTCGAGTCCACTACGGGCGGCAAGGAAACCTGGTGGAACATTACCTCCCAAACCGAAGGCTGGAGGGGCGGGAGGAAGGGGAATTGCTGTTTCCACTTGTCACCCCAGCGGGGGAGGGCGGCCTTGGGTGGGGCGGTGGACTCCAGGTGGGCCCTTCCAGGGGCACCTAGATCCACATTACTGGGGATCAGAATGCGCCAAAGGAAGTCGGTGCGCCCCCTTTCTCCAATTAAGAAAATGAATAAAGCACAACCAACAACCCCACGCGCGCGCTGGTAAACTGGGTGTGTGTGTGTGTGTGTGTGTGGGGGGGTCATCCCATTCTGGCATGGGCTCAGACTCCCCTCCCGCCCTTTGCTGGAAGGTCCAGGTTCGGGAAGAAGCCCTTCACCCTCTGAATCTGGAGGCCCCAAGCCCTGCTGGGGGACACCTCGGAGCCCTTTGAGGGTGGGGGTCCGTCCGGGTCCAGGCATCTTGCGGTGGCCGCCCGCCCCGGCGCCGCTCCCGCCACGCCCTCGCAACCAGGCTCCTTGACCTGGCTTCGACCTTTCGCAACCCGCCTGGCTCGGAAACTTTCTGCGTCTCTTGTTTCTTCAGCCGCGGGGAGCGTGGTCTGCGAGCGAGCCGCGCGTGGCGGGTGCTGCGGCACGGCCACAGGAGGGCGCTCCAGCACGTGGGTGCGCGTCCGGCCGGGGTTGGGTCCCGGCAGTGCGGGTGAGCGGCGGGGGTCGTCGTCCACGCTGCTCAGGTTCGCATTCAGGAAATGATGACTCAGAATTATTCAGGCCCCAGCTTCCCTTTATTCGCCCTCTGCTCCCGACCTTTTTGGTGATCTCACAGTTGCTTAGCGCCTGCCCTGGGGACAGCGAGGGAGCATGAAGCCTGTCAAGGCAATTTGAAACTCACTGGTGTGGTTTGGTGTGGCAACACAAACGAAATCTGCGACCCCAACCGTATTTATATTTAAATATAGTGCCCTTAATCTATATCTATCAGGAGTTATTGAGCCACTATTTTGTGGCAGGGACTAGTTTACGTTGGGGTAGAAAAAGATAATTAACCCAGATCGTGGCTGTGCTCCCAAGGGTCTGCCTTCATTTGTCGTCTGGAGCAAGTGTGAAGGGAAGACCCACGTACCATGCAAGGCAAGATCAGAGTAGCTCTGAGTTTACAAACCGCAGCCTGGGGAAGCTGGCTGCCAGAGAGGGAGATCAGCCTGCACCCGAATGATCAGTGGAACGTTTGCAGTTTGTTGGTATTTGAGGAGATAGCATTTGAGCAAGATCTTGAAGGATGGAGACCATGTGGGTAGTTTTGGGGCGTGCATCCTGACCGTGTAAATAAAGTGGTGAAGCAACACATAAATAGTTCTCTGGAGAGTGAGGGAGGCAAAGGAATGAAACTCCAGTATTTCTAGAAAAGGTTAGATCTCAGTCCATGGGTGGGCAGCGGGAGCTGGAGGTTCAGCTTGGGGGGGTGTTTACTTCTATGAGATCTCCTCCTAATGACTTTATTTATTGATCAGAATTTGGACTCTAGGGGCCATGTTTGTACTGCATGAAATGCCCCCCAAATTCAGGTGATAGTCAAGAAAATAACCAGTTCTAGAATCTTCTCTATTACCTGCAAAATCTCTTTATTCTGGTTGGTTCCTTCTCAGGTTTTCTTGAACAGGCAGGCACAGCTCCTTTCCCCACTGTTTGTTTTTTGGACTTAAATACCCACCACCTCCCTATAAAGAAATCACATTTGAGTGGTCTAGATGGAGGCCCTTCCTTCCTTAATTGGCAAATTAAATCAGATTCTACTTGTAACACCATGTATAATTATAACTTAATTAATATATAATTCATTTGGACTAAAGCATGATTCAGTTTCTGTAAGGTCATATTCTGAAGTAGGTTTCTACTTTGTCAGAGAAGCAGGGGGACATTTTAGATTGATAGAGGTTTCAAACTAAGGATTCAGGCGCACCAAATCCGATGATGGATGGGGAGGCTAGGCCCATCTTGTCAGAGATTAGACCCCTAGAGTTTGACTGGTAGTAAACCCCACAGTTACCATGATTCCCCTTTGCACTATGCCCTACCAACCTCAACATTGAATATTGGGCAGCAACTTAATGTCTTCAAAGAAGACAGTTATCATCAGTTTAGGTAGACCTTTGGAACCTACCTAACTTTTGTTTCAACGCTTGAATTGCTTTAGGCCAGATTCATGGACCTATAGCACTTCTGGGACTTATTTCTCTGTTTAACCACCACAGTTCATTAGTAGCAGTGTCCATATTTTTTAAAATGAGGCAAATGCTTTATCTTGGAGAGTCATTTTCTAGAACCAACACTGTGTCTGTGCCGCGCCCCCCCCCCCCCCCCCCCCCCTTGCAGTATCCATTTAACTCCTTACTGAGGGGAGGGGAGAGTAAAGGGGACTGGTGTGTTGTTATCTACATTTTGCAGATGAGTAAACTGAGATTCAGAATGATTTAGTAATGTATTCAGAATGATTTAGTAATGTACACCAGGGCACACAACCAGTTAACACCCAAGCCAGAACCAGAGCCACGTTAAAAAAACACATTGTTTGTTTTTCCTTATTCTGCTCTTTGCCTGTCACTCATATTTACTCCAGCAAAAGCAAAAACACTTTTCTTGAAAACAGATAAAGTCAGCACTACCAACTAAATGAAAAAATCAAAATCTCTTGAATTGTTCAAGAGAGTACTGTTTCTACTATTTCTCTAGCCTTATAAAATGTCCCATAGTTCCAGGAAAGAAGAACAGCTCTGGGAGATAAAGAGAAGAAAGCTGAACTACAGTCTAGACAGAGTGTTGGTGTTTTGTTCTCATTTAGACATTAATTTCAGAATAATGAATTATAAGAAGTAACATCCCGTGGATTAATTTTAATTAAAAAAAGTCATTGGAATAGTCTCCTCATTTATGTTCAACGTCATTGTCTCTGAACTAAATATAAGCCCTTTGGAAAGTTCTGCTTAGCAAAGGGCCCTGGGGGCTGATAGTTGGTCATAAAGAGGTAGTTGTCATTGTTTTCATTTGAAACAGTTGGCGATGTAGATTCTGGAATTTTAAATTTGGAAGGGCTATTAGAGATGACCTATAGTTGAACCATTTTGCTTTGTAGAGAATAGAGTTGTAGAAGATTCAGTTAGTTGCCCAGCTCCTAGCTAAGGGCAGGGTCTAGGCCAGAACCCAGGCCTTCTGATTTCTGGTGCAAAGCTGTTTTACTGTAGGATAGGGGTTCTGCCGTTTCTCCCCTCTGGGCTTTCTTGTTGGAAGGAAATATTATCTCTAAGCATGATATGCAAAACAGGTATAGTGTTTAGTTGGAGGTGGGTTAGAGACTTTGACCATGTATGTGTACTTAGGGGATATTTAAGGGTGGTCAGCTGCCCAGAGGGTGGCCAGAGGAGCACCATCTAAAGCTACTTTTGTATAACAAGCCCACTGGTTTTCCTTAGATTGTATGCTTATTTGGGATGGCTTTTGGATATGTGGCTCCATGGAGATTATGGTGGCGTTTAAGACCCCTCCCTCCCCAAGAAAACCCTTGGGTGCTTCTACTGGTCCCAGCATCCTAATTCCAAATGTCATTTTCATGACATTTGGGGCACAGTCTGAAGATCACCCCTCCCTGACAGGTGCTTAGCAGCAAGATAAGCATTTTCCTAGAGCTAAGCACATCCTAATAAAATCTAAGGCAGGAATCCTTTTGTTTTCATTGCTTGCTCTGGTGTTTAACAGTTCCTGTTCTGATTGCATTAACATTAATTTGTGTACTTTTAGGGATTTATTTGTGGTCTTTAGGGATTTGGTGCACAATGAAAGGTAGGAACATTCTTCTTCCTTCCAAAAAAGGAAGAAAAAAAAAAGAACAAGAAAAACAACTTTTAAAAATACAGAATATTATCTTGTTCTTCACCCTGGCAGGGAGCCAGTGCACTTTATCCAGGCTCCCCGGGTCCCCAGAGACTTTTCTGAGAACAGATTTGGGATCAGGGTGGTGCCATCTCTGGAATGACCTAAATGGAGGTGCCAAAATGCCAGGGTTAATAAAATATTTTGTGGGCTTTGGGGCAGGAATTTTTTAAGGAAAGGGATTTTAAATTTGCCATCGGCATTGACAGTTTGTTTTTGGTACAAAGTGATACCCCTAAGTATAAAGGCTCCTTGGGTTAATCTTATAGACTTTCCCCAGGATTCCTCATAATTGTAATTTTGCAAATGTTTTTTAAGAATGAGCGTTATTAATTTTTTAAAGAAGAAAAGCATGAACAAAAACAAAAAAGAAAAACAAAAAACTAAAAAATAAATGACAACAACAAAAAAGAATGAGTGCGATTGTGATATCCACCTCTCCCCCCGCCTTAGATTATTGTGAGGAACCAATGCCAGGGTCATGAGTTTGATTTCTGGGCCATCCTGGTAGCTTCTCTTGCTTGTTCCACAGCCAGGGAACAATGTCCCTCATGCTGCCCAGCTATCTTGCGAAGCTCCCTTTGTGGTCGTGAGGGGTACCTGGGGAGAGGAGTGCGTTAATGGATAAGTGCAAACCTTTCACCACTAATGGAGCAGACAACAAGGAGCAGATGCCATCCTCCTGGCCCGTCAGTGAAATGGACTTTGTGTGTGAAGGGCCCTGCGCTTTCCCTGTGATTTGAGTGTGAATGCCCTTCACGTGAAACAGATTCTGGGCTTTGAAAAAAATGCACACTGCTATTAAAAAAACCCTAGTTAAAAGAGGGTGGTAATTAATTTTTGCTTTTCATTTAAAAAGGCATCGAGTGAATCCCTATAGCTCTTAGAAATCAATTTAGAAACCCTGTCTGGTTAATTGAGTATTATTGATATTCAGAGAAAAGCGAGGCATCTTCATTTCAGAAAGACTCTCATTTCAGGTGAATGGAGAATACTATTTTTTTGTAAGCAGTTTTTAAAAATGATGTTTTCAGCTTCCAACCTCTGTAAGGTGTCATTTAGGAAAGTGTGTGTGTGTGTGTGTGTGTGTGTGTGTGTGTGTGTGTATAGGGTTCACAAAGTTGTTTTAAATTTAAAAGTGTGTGCACAGTGACAGGCAGTAAATGTGTTTTTCAGGGGCAGTGATTACTGGAAAAGTCCGTTGAGGTTCATTGCTTTAGCCACCTGAGTGAGGGCACCTGCTTTCTGTTGCCTGGAGGTCTGTATGGTCAAATAACTCTGAACACCTTTTTGAAAACCAGCGAACACTTCTGCCTCTGTTCAGAGAAAAAGACAGATACGGTATAGAAATCAGCTGATTTGTAGTAAGAAGTCAGGAAGGTTTTACATATCTTGAGCAAATTCAGCCCACTGGGAGAGAAAAAGAATTTCAGATTGCAGTCTGCTAACTGCCTGGCCTCCCTGGCTCATGCTTGAAGTCAGGAATTTTGTGGTATTCCCCAGTGGAGATTTTTTTGTAGGCCACATGGCAGATAAATTCCAAGTGTATTATAAGTATTAAAACAGGAAAACAAATCATATCTGGAAAATGTAAAGTTGTTTGAAAAAATTATCTTGGAAGCTTGATTTTTCAGACCACACATCCTCCAACCTACAGAAACTTACAAACAATTCATATAAACAGAGTCTCAGGGGTGCACACCTGCGGGGCGCCATTTATATGGAACCCAGTGGAAATAGGGCAATATGATGGCCCTGCAGCTGACCCCTCTCAGGCTCCCAGCCCCTGTTGCTGTCATGTGTGAAAACTTGGAAGTTTAGCCCTGGCTGGTGTGGATTAGTTGGTTGGGTGTTATCCCATGCACTACAAGGTTGCCAGGTTGAATCCTGGTCAGGGCATGTCTGTGTTGCAGCTCAATCCTTGGTAGGGGGCGTGGCATTTGGTCCATGTTGTGCTCTCACATTGATGTTTCTCTCTCTGAAAATCAATAAAATACTCTTAAACAACAACAACAACAACACTTGAAAGTTTACAGAAAACTTTTGGGTATGTAAGTGGAAATTTCGCCGCCTCAGGGACGTCTTTCCTGACCGCTCCATCTAAAATAATTTTTCCATTATTCTTTTCCCCCCCATTATTCTTTGTCTCTGCACTTCTTTCTATCATAAGCAGTACTTGTTTTATTTATTTGTTACTTGTTTGTCATCCTAGAGCTTATAGTCCACAGGCCATTGGAGAAGTTTCATTATCATTATAAAGTAGATTATGGTGATGGTTGCACAACTCTTTGTAAATATATTAAAAACCATTGAGTTGGGATATAAAATACATCTCAATAAAGCTATTTTTTAAAAAGCTTTTATTTCACAGAGGAAGGGAGAGATAGAAACATCAATGATGAGAGAGAATCATTGATCAGCTACCTCCTACATGCCCCACACTGGGGATTGAGCCTGCAATCCTGGTATATGCCCTGATCAGGAATTGAACCGTGACTTCCTGGTTCATAGGTCAACACTCAACCACTGAGCCATGCCAGCTGGGCTGGGCTATAGCTGTTTTGTTGTTGTTGTTGTTTTTTTAAGAGGTGCCTATGGATTTTTCCAAGCAGAATAGATAATCTATGTTCAGAGAGAGAGTCGTTGACAGAAGTGTGGAATTTGAATTAGGAGTACAATGGAAAGTCACGTACAATGGAAAGTCACGGTCCCTGCCCTCAAGGACATGGCTGTGGTTGTCCTGAGTCTAGCTTTCCAAAGGAGGTTGTTCTCTTACGCAGCTGTGAGGGGGAAAAATCTGCCAGATTGGATCAGAATGACCACAATTTAGGTCAGAACTTCATACTTAAGGGGAAAAAAAGTAATCACAGCTTGAATAGTTGCTGTAAGGCCAACTGCAGGGCTCACTGACACGTCACAACCCTCTGAGCCCCCAGCCCCAGCCCTACCGTCAAGGGGACAGAGGCTGGTGGCCATCATGAAGGTGGGGACCTTTCTGGCTATGGCTCCAAGTGCATTTCTCTGCTTTTTATACTCATTGATTGGGAAGTAATGTGTTAGCACAGTGGTTGGTAAACTGCGGCTCGTGAGCCACATGTGGCTTGCGAGCCGCAGTTTGCCGCTGTGTTGACTAATGAGTTTGCCGACCACTGACCTAGACTCTCGATTCCAATAATTACAGGCTGTTGTTCCTTGTGATTAAGCCCCTAGCAGAATAAATCCTAGAATACACATTTCTGAGGAGGAGATGGTTCTATGGGGGAGTTGAATCCTCTGCCTAAAGACCTCCCGTCATGGAGGCTAACTAGTTATTTAAACTATGTCTCAATAGACTTGGTCTAGGATGGCAAAATCCTGCCCTGTTAGGCTGGGCATATCTCCCAGGATGGCAGATCACTAGAAGAGAAACCCCACTGCACAGGGCCCACTGTGGTGGCTGCAGAAGGAGTGACAGAGGAAGGAGTCCGGGGTCACCCACCACTTCCTGGCTGATGCCTGTGCAACATTGTACAGTGCTGTTTGTTGACTTAGAAACAGAAAGCCAGAGCTCACCAAGATTTTGACATCAAGTGTTAAAGTGACTCATTCCTTCATTTCCCAGCAATCTGACAAAAGGGGCCTGCTCTTAAAACTCCTTTATAGACTTTAGTGGAAGCCGACTCATAGATCTGAACAAGTAGCTAACGTAAGTTCTTGAGCAAATTTATTCAATGACTCTTCCCTTCTTTTCTTTTTCTTTTTTGCTCCTTTCGGTGAAGCATGACCTTCTAGAATTCCTGTTGCTCCTGAGCAAAGCGAAAAACCTCATCATCCTTTAATTCCTGTAGAATTATGTCTGCTGATCTTTAGGGTGTTGTTTTTTCCCCAGAATGAATCACCTAGAGAAGATTGGCCAAACACATGTAATGTGATGACAACCTATAGTCATGTTGTTTAAGCATCTAATTTGAGCAGCTAATCTCCAAAGATTGCTTCCCTGTCCCATGTCATGTACACACACACACACACACACACACACACACACACACACTTTCAGGTCTGATTATATTTGCTATATTAAGGTGTTTTCTGAGCAATAGTTTTTTGGGGTTATTTTTTTATACCAAAAATTACCAATCAATATATTTAAAAGAAAAATGAGAATTCACCACTAACTTGGATGCTAATATAGTTTATCCTCAGGATGTGTTCCAAGACCCCTAGTTGATGCCTGAAACCACAGATAGTACCAAAAACTCCATATACACTATGTTTTTATCTACACATACATACCTGTGATAAAGTTTCACATATAAATTAGGCACAGTAAGAGATGAACATCAATACTTAATAATAAAATAGAACAATTATAACAATATATGTAATAGAAGTTATATGAATGGCTTTGGGACCATTATTAAGTAAAATAAGGCTTACTTAAACACAAGGACTCCGAATCTACGACAGTCAGTCTGATAAATGAGTTGGCTACTCAGTGACTAGTAGGTGGGTTGCATGTACAGTGTGGATGATTCATGTCTCTGGTGGGATAGAGCAGGACCCTGCCAGATCTCATCACATTACTCAGAATGGCACACAACTAAAAAGACGAATTGCTTATTACTGAAATTTTCCACTCAGTATTTTCAGACCCTGGTTGACCACAGGTAACTGAAACCGCGGAAAATAAAACTGTGGGTAGGGGGTGGGGAGCTGCTGTATAATGAAGTTGTTGAAACCTTTAAGTGCACTGGGTCTTATTTGCTAGATTGTATTTCCCCAAAGCTGTGCAATATTTCTGTCTGTTTTAAACATTGTAGTGGGATTTACTTATTTATTTTTAAAATGGCAAAGTGTCACTTATCTCTTGATTCTCTGGCCAAAAAGTTTCCAATATGTGTAGCCAGTTTATACAGACAGTGATATGACCCGTTGATGAATATTGGACTCAAACTTCCAGAAAAGTATTGTGGAAAACTGAACAGTGCTTCAAAAGCCAAGGGTTTCACTGTTCATTTTGCTTATCTGAGCCATCTCTGTCTTCATGTCTTACATAAATTGTGAAAGTTACTTGTCATGACTGTCTGAGGAGCTAGATCTGTGTCAAAAGGTCTGGTTGAGTGTGGCCTTGTAGTAACCTTGCTTTTATGCACATAATAAAATAGTCAGCACCGTATGCCTCAGCATTGCATTCCGTGAAACACTGTTTGGAAAGTGTTTTAAATTTTTATTTCTATTTTATATGCTTGGACTGATAGCAGCCATATTTCACGTGTAAAGGAGGGAAAGAGAGAAATTACACTTGTTGAGTGTCTTCTTATTTCACTTAGTCCTCAGAATGGTCCTATGCGTGAGATACTATCACCCCATTTTACAAATGTGGACTAGGGGTGCTTGCATGGCTGGTCAGTGGTAGACTTGGATTCCCTTCTCCGTAGGCATGTTCTTTGCTCTACCCAGTTTTCCCTTCCTTAAAACCCTAAAGCTGGAAGGAGCACTAGTGGTGCTTTATTAAAGATTAAATAACTTCTTCAGGATTATCAAAGAAAATAGTTGGAGGAAGGCAGTTCTTGTATTCCGGGTAAGCTGAGAGAGTGGTCCACAAATTTTATCCATTGAATGATAAATTTTACCCAAGTACTAAACCAAGTGACATTCCTCAGCTTAACTTTGATAAATGAATCATACTCCTTTGAAAATAACTTGTAGTTCATGCTCTAAAAAGAGAACCACCTCTACAATTTTGAAAATTATTCCTTTTAATGGCAGTGAAAACCTTTGGCTTTTATAGACATCAGCAACAGAGATGTTCACTGATGAGCTCCTGTGAGCTTTCTCAAACTCAGTATCTAAAAATAATGATGGGAACAGACAAAGCGACACAATATTTTTTGGCACATTTAGTCAAAAACTTAAAACTTCCTGTGGAGGTAAGCAAAGTGGAGGGCATGAAAAATGACCAAAATGTACTATTCACACTTGAACCTGCTTTTCCCCACCCCTATATCATTTGCCCTCCCTGCTGAGATGGCTCACCTTTGTTAGCATTTCGTCCAGAGCCAGTTTACTAAGCCCATGCACAAATTAACACCTCATGTGGACTTGCATAAAAAATTTTAACTTGATACAATTATTTCTTTTGAAAATGGAACTTTTTCTTTTTCCAAATTAAAAATTAGCCTCGTGCTCGTTTCGGCAGCGCATATACTAAAATCAGAACGATACAGAGAAGATTAGCATGGCCCCTGCGCAAGGATGATGACATGCAAATTCGTGGACCGTTCCATATATATATTTTTTTTAAAGAAAAAAAAATATTAGCCTCAAAGACATTTACCAGTATTTAGAATTTTAAAGCAATGAAAAACCCAAACAAACCTGCCTTTCATTCCACAGTGGAGATTCAGAGATTTAAAATATATATATATTTTATTGATTTTTTTTTATGGAGAGGAAGGGAGAGGGAAAGAGAGTCAGAAACATCAATGAGAGAGAAACACTGATCAGCTGCCTCCTGCACACCCCCCACCAGGGATGTGCCCGCAACCAAGGTACATGCCCTTGACCAGAATCGAACCTGAGACCCCCTCAGTCCCCAGGCCGACGCTCTATACACTAAGCCAAACCGGTTAGGGCAATTCAGAGATATTTTGCTCTTTGTCAGCAGTGTTGAAAAAAACATGTAATTACCTAAAATGAGCTATTTGAAGGGACCACACATAATTGGTTGGATGTGTATATTCTGGTTAGTTTTTTTAAAAAATAATAATTTTTTTAAAAATTGTGGTAAAATACATTTTGCATAAAATTTGCCACCTTAACCACTTTTAAGTATAGTGTTCAGTGTACATTGACACTGTTGGGGCAGCCATCACCACCATCCATCTTCAGAAGTCGTCTTGTAAAAGTGGAACTTTGTGCCCATTAAGCAATAATTCCCCATTCTGCCTCCCTCCAACCCTTAGCAACTGCCATTTTACTTTGTCTCTATGAATTTACTATTTGATGTAGCTGGTCAGTTTTTTTAAAAAAAAAATCTTATTTCTATTTATCATTAAACTCATATACCATTTCCTGAAATAAAGCCAATAGAAGTTAAATTAATGGAAACTAACTAGAATTTTTCCTGAGTTCTGCTTTCTTTCAAAGGCAGAATATGATAAGATGGACCCATACCCATATTTTGGGTGACATTGATGACTCAGATAATGAGCTATACCTTTGCAGGAACAACTGAAGTGCTTGAAAATTTAAATTTGGGGTACCTAATATACTATCTTGTCATTTAACAGAAAAGTACATTTTTGTTTAGAATACTTACTAAGATAGGAAAAAGTACCTGGCATTTTAGAAGCATTTCAAACAAACAAGGTTGGCACTGACAAGTGTTCTTCTATTAACATAGAAGACGGAATATTTGATTAATGATAATGCTTTATTCCTGTCCCAGGCAGAAATAGATATTAATTGGACCCTTTTTCTGAATAAGGAAGTGTAGTTAAATGTTAGTTTTTTAAGGAATCTTTTTTTTTAAGTCCTCAACCAAAGATATGTTTTTATTTTATTTTATTTTATTTTATTTTATTTTATTTTATTTTATTTTATTTTATTTTATTTTCAGAGGGAGAGGAAGGAAGAGAGAGAGAGAGAGGAACATCTATGTGAGAGAGAAACATTGATTGGTTGCCTCCTGTACGTGCCCTGACTGGGGATCGAACTCACAACCTTTTGGTGTATGGGATAACACTCCAACCAATTGAGCCACCCAGCCAGAGCTAAAATCTTATTTCATTTTATTCTTTCAGGATTTTATAAATGTTTAACTTAGAACAAAATAATTTAAGTCAGTATGATGGCTTAATATTAATCATTTAACTTTGTTACATTTTCATTCTTGTCCAATTTTCGTAGTGATGTCTATAGATAGAGTTTTCAACTCACTAGCTGACAACCTGGATTTCATTCGATTGTATGGGATGATGGTCCTGCCACTCTCAAGGAGAAGTTTGTTCCATGCATTATCCAAGAAAATAGTGGGATCTAGAAACATGTTAGTCCTGAGTTTCAATTCAGTCTGAGAGCATTTTCCAGTGTGCCTGTGCTACCTTACAGGTGTATTTAACCTCTAATGCACCTGAAATATTAGACACTTGTAATACAGAGTCATAGAAAACAAAACCCTTGTTAAACCAGTCATTAGCCATTAAACAAAACAGAGAAACAACACTGGATAGAGGTTTGAGAAAACAAGACATAATCACCGGCTTGTATGGACAGGTAGTTCTGAAAACAGGGGCATGTCTTCTGAAATGTGTCAGTTCCTTATGGGTGACATAGTTCTCCATGAGGAACATTTTGCTGAGTTTGCTGTGATCTGAAATTATGATGATGCTGCTGCGGATGAAAAGACTAATGCAGCCCCTTAATATCTTTTCACACATATCCATCATTCTGGTCATTCAAGCCTCCATAAAAGTGATGCAGTGGATAAAAGTGGTTTATCAATATTTTAAAAATGCTGTGAAAATGGATGGTTCTTTTGTTCAGTGAGACAGGTTTAAAGATATGAAATATGGTTATTGAATCCCCTCCCCCCCTAAAGTGCAGAGAGTAGGGTCACTGGGATTACATTCAATCAGTAGGGTACAGACTGTACCGAATGTGTGGGAGACCCACACCCTGGACCATTGAAGGCCATGATGAACGCTCATTTTTTGATATTATGTTTTTGCTGCTCATTAAGAGGCACCGTGTCCAAAATGAAAAACCTTTAGATTCGGGATTCAATAGTTCACTTCTTTTGGATTGTGCCTGATGGGAACTTGGACACCGCCGAGTGTAATTACGTTTTTCAGCAATGTGACTTGTGGGGCCGCAGATAAGGGTGTGCTTCAGTGATTTCTTGCCAAGATCTAGCTGAAAAGGAGCTTGGTGGTTGTTTTTTAAAAATATAGTAATTAGGCTATTAGTTGTTCAAATGGAATAATTCCCTTAAGCCTTTTCAAGAAAAACACTTCCAAAAAGGTCAAGTGCATTTAAAATTAGCCATTATTTACGTAGGTGCTCAGCCTTTTGCCCACAACTGCCCCAGGAGTTGTTTCTTTTTTGGGAAAAATAAAAAAAAAGTTGCTTGTGTCTGTCAGAAACAGTCTAATTTTTCAAAGAGATTCAGAACTGGTTCTTAGGTCAAAAGCAGCCAGATCCCTGGCTTCACAGAAGGTTCATCATAGAGTCATCTATTTGTCATCTGCGGAATGCTACACTGAGTGTTCTGGCCTTTGGACAGTCTCTTCTGTGGACCTGGAGAAGCTGCTGCCAAGGACCTTATAGGCCGCTCAGACTGAGAAAAATTCAGAACAAAGTAAAAAAGAGGCAGCGAATAGTGGGGATGGATTGGAGTCCAGGCCTGTGTTGCTGACCTCTGGGCTCAGATCTACCCTGGGATGGAACCCGCTCACCCCATGCAGACTTCTGATGGCATGCCACCTCCCCGTGCCTCCCCACCACGACACACCCTCTGGGTGTGTCTCATCTTCTAGCTGGAAGATCAGCTTTCTTTCTGCTCTTGTTGGGTCTTTTTGAATTGCAAATCAGCCAAACCCGACAGTGGTCACATTTTAAGTCCTGGTAATTGCCCCAGCTCCCTCGGGGAGTTTCATCATTGTAAAGAAGTATAATTACTGCCCTAGCTGGTTTGGCTCAATGGATAGAGTGTCTGCCTGTGGACTGAAGGGTTCCAGGTTTGGTTCCGGCCAAGGGCACATGCTTGGGTTTCGGGCTTGATCCCCAGTAGGTGGCGTGCAGGAGGCAGCCAATCAATGATTCTCTCTCATCATTGATGTTTCTCTCTCAGTTCCTCTCTAAAATCAATAAAATATTTTTTTAAAAAAAGAAGTATAATTACTTACTTCCAAACGTTATTTTTCTCTCATTTTTTTCTCTACCCTTTCATTTAATTAAACACTTTGCATTTTATCACCTTGAGCCAAAGTGCCTGTGATGCCCTATTTGGATTTTCTGGTGTGGGCTGGTGCAGTATAGTGCATATGAGCATGGACTTAGAAGAACTAGCTGAATCCTTGCTGTGTGATAATCCATGAATTGTTTTAGGAAGACGCTATTTTCCTGTGCCTTGGTTTCCCCAACTGTCAACTACTTCTCTTTTTGACTCCATCAAAGACCGATCACATGAGATATGGAGCCTACATATGTAATGGGTGATGATAATTGCCCATCTGTGGGTACTGCATGAATACCTAGTAAACATGCATTCCCTGAGCTAGGCACAAAATGATCATTGTCTCACACTTTTAAACCCCTTTATTTTAGGGGGACCATCTAGTACACTTGGAGTGTCTACTTTCCACATGGCCCATGGGAAGAATTCTAAGATAGATACCCAGAGGATCTGAGTTTGCAGAGTGGGGAATGTTATGTTATAGTAAAAAAATGAATTAATTTATTTCCAGTCCTGCAGGGCTATGAGTTGCTTCTTAAAATTTTCTTTTCCACCACTGTGATGTTTATGTTGCTATGGTGGTGTGTCTCTTGCTTGGGTGTCAAGATTGACATTGAAAATAGATAGGCCAAAATAACAGCTTAACAGGTGGCTGTACTTTGTGATGTTCGTAAAACTCTTTTGCAGAGAAGTCCAGTGCAAGTAAATCATGCAGCTGTGCCCTCTTTTTTTTTTTTTTTTTTTAACACAGTCCTCTCCTTCCCGTATTATATATAGACTTCCCCCTTCTTTTAAGCAGTGCCATGCCGATTTCCTGCAGTAACACAGGGAAAGACTTTAGCTCATTTTATTTAGCAGTGGATGTGCTTTCCTTATTTTATGTAATTGGAGCCTCTTCCTAAAAATAACCCTTCTTTTCTTAATGTGATTCTTTTTATAGCTGATGTACTCTTTATTTAAATGGAAGGCCTCTTTTTAATGTGCCATGTACACATACATATAGATACATACACATATATACATATATTTGTATTTCTCTGTAGGTATAATCCTTAGTGAATGTGGTAGTAGAAATTGTTTTCCACTGACCTGTCATTAAGCTTTTACTTATTTATGATCATTTTCTTTCTTTTTTTTTTTTTTTTTTTAATTTTTTTTTTTTTTTTTTAAAATATATTTTATTGATTTCTTACAGAGAGGAAGGGAGAGGGATAGAGAGATAGAAACATCAATGAGAGAGAAGCATTGATCAGCCGCCTTCTGCACACCCCCCACTGGGGATGTGCCCGCAACCAAGGTACATGCCCTTGACCGGGATCGAACCTGGGACCCTTCAGTCCGCAGGCCGACGCTCTATCCACTGAGCCAAACCGGTCAGGGCGATTTTCTTTCTTTTTAGATAAAATCATAGGAAGAATCCAAGTGTTAAAACAGTTCAGCTTCCTACACCCTGTCAGAATCCTTTCTATAATAATCTTGCATAGCAATCATCTTGCCATTCAGCTTAAGCACCAGCATGGGAGGGTGCTCGCTCTTTTGAGGTATGACCTCTTCTCTGATTGCCCTCTTCGTTTAGAAGACACTTTCTTAAGCTTCGTTGATGTCTGCCTCCCTAGAACATTCATGATCGCTCCTCTTTTCCCCTCTAGAGTGACACAACCATTTCCATATGCTGAGTCTTTAAATATTTAAAGACATGTCATCCTTTGGTTTTATCTTCTATGATTTAATATTCAGAATTCCCCCAACCATTCACTTTATGAAATGGTTTCCAGACTCCCTCCTCATTCCAGTGGTCCTCCTTTGATACTGCCCTTTAAAAAACATTGAACAGTCCTGGACAGTGTGGTTCAGTTGGATGGGTGTCATCCCGTGCACCAAAGACTTGCTGTTTTCATTCCTGGTTCAGGGCATAGGCCTGGGTTCCCGGTTCGATTCCTGAACAGGGTACGTTTGGGAGGCAACTTATTGATTTTTCTCTCTTACATCCACATTTCTCTCTCTTTCCCTTCTTCTTTCTCTAAATATCAATAAAACATATCCTCAGGTGAGGTTTATACATTTTTTTACTTATGGACACTGAAATTGGAAATTTATATAATTTTCACATGTCACAAAATATTATTCTAATTTTGATTTATTTCAACCTCTTAAAAATGCAAAACCATTTGTAGCTCGTGGGCCATACAAAGACAGGGGTTTGACCCCAGGTATTGGAGGGCCAGTAGGGAAAACACGGAACTTACTTCAGCACCTTATGCTTTGGTGATGCTCTAGCATCATCGGCATTGGTGGTCAGGTCTTATCCAGGAGATCTGCTGGCACTGCTAAGTCTCTTTTTCCAGTGTGTATAAAATCTACAAGAAACAGCAGCCCCATAGCAACAGCAAGCATTACCCCAGGACTTTTAAGTGTAAATACGATGAGTAGCATCTGCTGATTTCCAATTTGACAAAATGTTTTTGATCCGTGCTTCTGTTATTTGATCGTGGTAGCTGCTCCTCTTGGCTTAGTGGCAGATGTGGTTAGTATGTCCTTCTGTCTTTATGTGACTTTTCAGTGACATCTCAATCCTAAAATCTAGCTCATAACTGCTTACCTTGGTTGCAGAAACCAGTATGCATTTGGGTGTAGAAAGGAAGCCCTCAATTATATTAATAAGCTTAAGAATGGATTATGCTCTACTGCCTCATTACTCTTAATTTTTAAAATAAGGTTCTCATTAGATTTTTTTTTAAGCAGTTTAACTAAGATTATAATTTAGCATGCAAAGGAGAAACTTTAGTAAATGGTGAGGCCACTTTTTTTTTAGTGTTTAAGCATTTAATTAGAATGATATATTTGTCTATGAGGGCGTTTGCTTAGCAAGGCTTTGCTTTGCCAGAGGAAGGGAAAACACAGAGGGCCAACATTAGTGGAACATCCAGTGTGCCAGGACCTCTGTGTTAATTATCTCATGTCATCCTTGTCGCCATCCTCCAAGGCGCATGCTGTTATTTTCATTTTACAGATAGGGAAATTGAGGCTCACAGGATTTGCCGAAGGCATGCAGTCAGTCAGTGGCAGAGCTGAATCAAACCCAGGGCTCTTTGGCTACAAATTCCACTTGTGTTCTCCAACAACACTATTGCTTTCTATAGCCAAAGGGCAGCTGACATTCATTCACGAGCAAGTTAATCGTATCAATATAGACAGTTGATCCTAAAATGGCTATATATTTCTAAATTATTTATTGGAACAATACATTTCGGAGTATATGTCTCAGAACCTGTGATATAAAATAAGAATATTGATCTTCTTAATGGAAGATCTTAATGATCTTCTTTTCCTTAGCATAATATTTTCAGATTATTTGCATTTGCCATATTTTAATAAAACTAGATACATGATACAATTTTAGATTAGCTATTATAAATCACGAGGGAAACCTTGATTGTTTTTAGAAAGCTTCTGTGTTTATCTAGACTGTATCTTGCAAAAAAGCACTTCAAGATGTCATTATATGAATGTTCTAATAGAAACTAAGAGAGCCTAGATGAGAATGTGTGATAATCTAAAGATATCATTTAAGTCAGGGCTTTAAAAACACATTACTTCCAGTGAGAAAGGAAGTCTCGTAGGTATGCTCTAATTTCACCTCTATCTGAGTCCTTAAAAGCAGATTTATACTAGTAAGAGGGAGATGAAACAGATTTTCAGAATAAAATGTTGAAGCTTCTAAGTAAAATATATTTCATATTATAATTGTTTAATTGTGTGAAATGGGTGCCTTAATAGCTGGTGCTGAGATTATTCTGTGAGGAAGCTAGTTGGTGGCTGCTCATGGTTTAGATTATGAGCTCCTCAGAGGAAGGTGATTGTCACCACCTTTTTTTTTTTTAACTCCCCACAGTTCGCTTTATGGTGCTTTGCACATGATGGTTGCTTAGTTGAGGTTGATTACAACCTAATGGTCATTTAAATTCAGATCTAATTTTTGTACTGATTGTGGCTTGAAAAATGGGGAAAAAGTATCACTCTTTAAAAAATTTTGATTTTATTAACTATTGAATAGGTATGAAGCCATACACCCATGAACCCATTGCCCCTCTTAATAAGTAGGATGAGCCCTGGCTGGCATGCTCAGTAGTTAGAGCATTGGCCTGTACACAGAGGGTCACAGAAGGTCATGGGTTCCATTCCCTCCCGGTCAAGGGCATGGACCTGGGTTGCAGATTCAATACACCCCCTTCCCCCTCCTCACCTCACCCCTGTTGGGAGTGTGTACAGGGTGCAACCAATTCCCCCTCCCCCCTCCCTCTCTCCCATTCTCTTTCAAAATCAATGGGAAAAAATAAGTAGGATGAAAGTTCATTTAACACTTTATATGCCCCTCCCTGGATCCCAGGCTCTCTCTGCACATGGCATTAGAGAGAACGTAGTCTTTAACAGCTTCCTGTTTCTTTCTATTCAATGTTCATGTTGAAATATAATCCACAATCTATAACATTCACTCTTTTAAATATATTACGGATCAGTAGTTTTTCGTATATTCACAAGGTTGTGCAACCATCACCACTATCTAATCCTAGAACATTTCTTTCACTCAGAAAGAAACCCTGTACCCATTGGCAGTCACTTCCCATTCTCCACTTTCCCCAGCCTTTGGCTACCACTAGTCTACTTTGTATCTCTTTATGGATTTTCATATTCTGGACATTTCATATAAATGAAATCATATAATATACGGGCTCTGTGACTGGCTTCTTTTCCTTAGCATAATATTTTCAAAGTTCATCCATGTTGTTGCATGAATCAGTACCTCATTTCTTTTAATGGCTGAATTTCATTGTATGGATAGACTACATTTTTTTAAATCTAATCATCAGTTGATGGACATTTGATCCACTTTTTGGCTGTTATGAATACTGATACTGCTAACATTCATTTACAAGCTTTTGTTTGGGTACCAGTTTTTAATTCTTTGGGATATATACCTAGGGTTGGAATTGATGGGTCATATAAAAATTCTGTTTACATTCCCACCAGCAGTATATGAGGGTTCCAGTGTTTCCACATCCTTGCCAACACTTGTTACTGTCTTTTTTATTCTAGTCATCCTAGTGGGTGTGACAGGGGTATCTCATTGTGGTTTTGATTTGCATATCCTTAATGACTAATGATGTGGAGCATCTTTTCATGGGCTTATTGGCTATTTGTATATCTTTAGAGAAATTTCTTTTCAAGTTATTTGTCTTTTTATTGTTGGGTTGTAAGAGTTCTTTCTGTATTCTGGATATTAGACCCTTGTCAGATACATGATTTGCAAATATTTTCTTTCATTCTGTGGGTTGTCTTTTCACTTTTTTGATAATGTCCTTTTAAGCTCAAAAGTTTTAAATTTTGATGAAATCTAATATATCAATTTTTTTTTTTTGGTTCCTTATGCTTTGGGTATAATATCTAAGAAACTATCCCCTAAGGGTAGTAGTCCAAGTTCATACTTTTGTATGTGGCTATCCATTTGTCCTAGCCATTTGTTGAAAAGATGATTTTTCCCCATTGAATTGCAGAGCTTGGTCTTTTTTCACTCAACATTTTGATCTGGAGGTTTGTATAACTATAATTCATTCATTTTTATGGCTGTGTATTAGTAGTATCCTTTATATGAATCTGCCATCATGTATTTTCCATTCTTTGATCCGGGCCCAATGGCTTATTTCCGGAGTTTGGTTTTTATGAACACTGCTGCTGGGAACATGCTTCATGTTTCTTACTACCCACGTGTGAGAGTGTCTTTCTAGGGGGCATGTTGCCGAGAGTAGAGTTATGCACATGTTTTCCCAAGTGGTTGTAATATTTATGCTGCTATCATCTATGTATAAGAGTTACATTTGGGAAAACTCAGTTTTTAAACATTCTGTTTAGTGTCTCTTTGAAAACAGCCATTAACTAAAGGAAAAAAAAATAGTATTTGTAAGTGAAAATTGCCTTTTAGGCTTCTGATATTTTATTAGTAAAAATTATTTTAAACAAGCAAAAGGTCAATAGCTGGAGAACCGAGTATGCAATTAGTGTCTCTTTAAATTTGTAAATTATTAGTGTGAGGCTTAAACAGATCTTCGGCGGGTTGAGGTGATGAAGCTTTTTGCTGATAGTAAATGAGCTTGTGTGCTCATTAAAGCTATAGCACAACAGCCTACTACTGCTCTTTTAGTCACAGTCCAGAGCAAGTAAAATGTAGCAGTTGACAGAATCAGGGTATGCGAGAGTAGGAGGGATGCTTCCCTTTCTTGATACCTTAGACCAAGTCCTAGCCCAAGCTCTACCCCAAGTCCTAGCCCTAACCCGAACCCTAACCCTATCCACATCAGAGAAGCTCGTGGGGAAATGTTTCAGCTCAGGGTGGAGCTCAAGGACAGGATGCCCGTTATGAAGCAAGAATGAGGGTGGCGGAAGGAGGAGATTGGCAAGGTGCTCCAGCCCTAGGGGCACTCATAGGTCATCAGGCTCTGTATTTTAAAAAACTGGAACTTGAATACAAGGAGGCAACTTGATCTCAGGAATAAGTTGACATTATGAGTGTTTATGTTCTCCCCACCCCCAAATTCATATATTGAAACCCAATTCCCAATGTAATGGTGTTTGGAGGTGGGGTCTTTTAGAGGTGGTTAGGTCAGAAGGGTGGAGCCCTCAGGAATGGGATTAATGTCTTTATAAAAGAGACCCCAGAGAGACACAGAGAGAAGATAGCCTTTTATGAACCAGGAAGTAGGCCCTCCTCACCAGATCCTGATTTGCCTGTGCCTTCACCTTGGACTTCCCAGCCTCCAGAACTGTACGAAGTAAATGTCTGTTTATGAGCCAGTCAGGCTATGGTGTTCTGTTGTAACAGCTCACATGGACTGAAATAACTGTTGTTAGCACTGGTGCACAAGAGCATGAAGAACTTAGTGGGCTTGACCCTAGTTCCTCCCACAGAGAGTAATAATGGCCATCATTTTGGGGGTACTTAATATGGGCTAAATGTTTATATTAATGTGTTTAATCCACACAAAAAAGTCCCATGACATGGATTCTGTTGCTACCCTATGTTACAAATAGAGAAACTGAGGCACAGCTAGTGAGTGGCAGAGTCAGGATTTGAATCCAAACATTCTGATTCCAGAGCCCAAGCTCCTCCACTGTGGAACTTGCTTCCCCTAGAAAAAAACTGTGTGTTAGGGAGTCAGGTAATCTTGGTTTCTAATCTTCACTTCAATGGCATACTATTTCTATGATCTTAGACAAGTCAACCAAATTTTCCGTTACTCAGAATTTCCTTGTTTATAAAATAAGAAGCCTGGTTTGCAGGTTACATATGGAAGTGCCTCGCAGCTGGTCTAGCCTGCAGTAGGTACTCAGTAAGTATTCATGAATACTACTTTGACTAATAAACCCTTCCAAACTGAGGACAGGATTTGGCCTAGAGCCCAGGACAGGGTTTAATGTGTATGTGAGGATCAAGTTGTTTATCTGCGGGAGAAGAGAGATACGAAGGTCAAAATTCCAAGCAGGTTCTGACAGAACCAGGTGCTCCTGTCACTATCTCCAGGATGCCTGGAGTTAAGCAACTCAACTCAAGGCAAGATTAAAATCTTGATGACTCCTCACTCAGTCTGCATCCCTGTAATTATGCTCCTGGTCTTTGTGACCTTAGACTCTGATTTAATTCTAAGAGAAGCAACAGGAAGACAATAAGGACCACTATGTCATTTCCTCACATGCTTCTCTTTATACTTGTTTCTTCCTCCTACCACTTTTTAAAAATATGTATTTTTTAAATTGATTTTAGAGAGGGAAGGAGAGGGAGAGAGCAATAGAAATATCTATGAGAGAGAATCATTGATTGGCTGCCTCCTGCATGCCCCACACTGAGGATCGAGCCCACAACCGAGAATCAAACCGTGACCTCCTGGTTCATAAGTTGACACGCAACCAGCGAGCACACCGGCTGGGCTCCACTTTTTTAAATTGTTTCCCATTTGCAGATTTCTTTCTAGTTTGTTTTTCCATTACAGTTTTCCTCTGTAATTAGTTGGTTACTGGATCTGATATGAGTGTATTTGAGCATTTGAGAATGATGGAAGAGAAGCGGAACGCATAGGAGTAGAAAGAGATGACAGTGGAAGAATTGGATTTATTGTTCCCTTTTTCCATATGAAACTATAACTGGAGGTTAGATCATTCAGAAAGAGAATTCAGTGTTTTCCAAAATGCTTAAAAGAATGACTTGGTGTGACCTGATTCAGTACTTCTGAGGAGAGGATAAATGAATTTGTATTTTTAGTAAAGACTTCCCATGAGTATAATAAACCAAATACAGGAATCAAACTTAAACCTTCTTTAAATAAGGCCTCCAAGTTGGACTCATTAGCTCAGTTCTAGAATTACTGAATATTTTTAGTATTGATACATACCAAGAAAACATTTTATATAAAGTACCTAATTTTTTTTCTTACTATGGAAAAGTTGAAAGCTACATAAAAATAGAGAGAATGGTGTACTGTTACCCAGCCTCACTAGTTATCAACTCATGGCCAACTATGGACATGCTTTTGAAAGAGAACAAAGGTGTTATTAAATAGCAAAGGCAGGAATTAAAAGTGACTGTGCCTCCTTTATTTGTGATAAAATCTGGAAACAACCAGATGTCCTTCAATAGGTGAATGTATCAACCAATTGTGGTAGGTCCATTCAATGGAATAATACTGGCAACAAAAAAGAACAAACTGTACACACAACAACATGGAATAAATAAATATGCTGAATGAAAAAAGTTGGACAAAAACAAGAGTACTTTCTTATGAGCCTATAAAAATCAGATCAGTGTTTACCAGAGGCTGGTGGTGATAAGAGAGGCTAATTGCCAAGGGACATAAGGAAATGTCCTTGTGGGCACATTTTTGGAGTAAAGGAAATGTGCTCTATGTGGTGCTATTTAAACAATTTGTGTCAACATTTATTGAACTGTACACTTAAAAATGAATTTTATCGTACTAGTTATATCTCCTAACTTAAAAAACAAACAAAAAACCTGATGGCATCCCACTCCCTATAGAATAAAGTCCAAACTTTCAAACACAAATTTCTTTACACAATGGAATCTCAACCAACTTTACAGCTTATTCATTCTTATTCAGCCACCCAACAAATAGTCACTCAATGCCTGCCACATCAGGTTCTGTTAGGTGTTGTACATAGACAGTCCCAACCTCAGCCCTAGTCCAGTCTTCATGCATTTGAGAGCAGAGGTCTGCAAAATACATTGTGTGGGCCAGTTCCTGTTTACCACCTAGTTCTGTATATAAAGTTTTACTGGAACACAGTCACACTCATATTTATGTCTTGTCTATGACTTTCACATTGCAACAGTAAAGCTGAGTGAGGAGTTGATGAAGACCATATACCTTGCAAAGCCTAATATATTTAACCCCTCATTTAGAAGTAGAGACAGACGGTAAACATAAAAAAAAAAAAAAAAGCACAAACAGATAGGAAAAATGGCAAATTATGTTAGTGTGATGCCAGTAGACAATAATAGGGGCAAAGGGGAAATGCTTTCTATAGGGAGCTTCCCATGCATCTTAATTGACAGTTCAGCTGAAATTCTCATCATTTGCCCAGTATATTCTGTTTTTCTGCTTCCATGGCTTTGCATACTCTCTCCATCTATTAGGCTCTTTTATTGCCGTCCACTACTGTCTCAGTTCTACCCATCCTTTAGAGCCCAGCTGAAATGCCTCATTCTCAGGGAAGTTTTCCCATCTCCCCTGTCATAATTCATTTCTCTCCTGCCTTTCGTTAGCTCATGAACCTTTCTGGGGGTAACTTCCATTAGATTATAAGTTTCCTAATAACAAGACCCATGTCACATTCTTCTCTGAGTCTCTTGGGTCAGCACAGCCTATTTTACAATGAGTCCAAGCCCCTTTGTGTGACATTTAAAGTCCTTCTGGGCAGACTTCTCCCAGCCTCACCCTCTGTGCCTCCCTTATATCCTGCTCTCTGGCTAAATCAGACTAATTATGGTTTCCTAAATGTACTATGTAGCCAACTTTTAATGTCTCTTCTCTTCATTACCTTGGCTTTCTCCGAAATCAGAGCTAATGAAATGTTGGCTATTGCACTTACATGGACATGATTATATAATGGCCTTGACAAGCCCTTAATAAATGAAATCTTAAAATGTTATCTCTTTCAAACCCAAAAACTCATTCTGACTTGATTCTTTCTGAAGTTTTGTAACATTTTCTGAAGATTGTGTTGTACTCTCCCTTCTTCTGGATAATTTGCAAAGAACTTTGCTCAAAAGCAATAAAGACCCGACTTAGATGTGATAAATATGCAATAGTCACATATTTCAGAATGAAAACATTGACTTTTAAGAATCATGTTTGCCCAAAGAGCAAACCTGAATGTAGTTTACATTTATTTATGTGTAAAAATGCATTGCTATTCTTTACTGTAAGTTGCTCATATGTTGAAGAATAATTGCCAAATTGAAGGCACAGCAGTATCAGTGTTTATGTATGGACTAGAGGCCCGGTGCACGAAATTCGTGCACGGAGGGGGGTTCTCCCTCAGCCTAGCCTGTACCCTCTCCAATATGGGACCCCTCGAGGGAAGTCTGACTGCCCGTTTAGGCCCGATCCCGGATCAGGCCTAAACGGGCAGTCGGACATCCCTTTCACAATCCAGGACTGCTGGCTCCCAACTGCTTGCCTGCCTGCCTTCCTGATTGGCCCTAACCGCTTCTGCCTGCCAGCCTGATCACCCCCTAACCACTCCACTGCCAGCCTGATTGATGCCTAACAGCTCCCCTGCCAGCCTGTTTGCCCCCAACTTCCCTCCTCTGCCGGCCTGGTCACTCCTAACTGCCCTCTCCTGCAGGGTTGATCACCTCCAACTGCCCTTTCTTGCAGGCCTGGTCCCTCTCAACTGCCCTCTCTTGCAGGGCTGGTCCCTCACAACTGCCCTCCCTTGCAGGCCGGGTGCCTCCCAACTGCCCTCTCCTGCTGGCCATCTGTGGTGGCCATCTTGTGTCCACATGGGGGCAGGATCTTTGACCACATGGGGGCAGCTATATTGTGTGTTGCAGTGATGATCAATCTGCATATTACTCTTTTATTAGATAGGATAGAGGCCTGGTACAGGGGTGGGGACCAGCTGGTTTGCCCTGAAGGGCGTCCTGGATCAGGTGGGGTTTCCCTTGGGGTGTGGGGCGGCCTGAGCGAGGGGCCTGTGGTGGTTTGCAGGCCAGCCACGCCCCCTGGCAACCCAAGCGGAGGCCCTGGTATCTGGAATTTATTTTCCTTCTACAGTTGAAACTTTGTAGCCTGGAGCGGAGCCAAGCCAAGCCTGGGGCTCCCTCCGAGGCGGCAGCCATTGTGTTGGGATTATAATTGAAACTATGTTGCCTTAAGCAGGTGAGCCCGGCCAGGGTGTGTGGAAAGCTTTGCTTCCCCTGTTGCCAGCGGCAACCCTGGCCTGCTCTCTCAAGCTCCATTCTGCCGCCATTTGTTTGAATTTGTTTACCTTCTATAATTGAAACTTTGTAGCTTGAGTGGAGGCTTAGGCCTGGCAAGGGCAGGCGGAAAGCTTGGCTTCCTCTGTTACCTAGGAAACCTTGCTCTCTGTGGCTGTAGCCATCTTGGTTTGGGTTAATTTGCATACTCGCTCTGATTGGATGGTGGGCGTGGCTTGTGGGTGTGTCGGAGGTATGGTCAATTTGCATATTTGTCTATTATTAGATAGGATTAATATGTAAAATAGCGTGGCTATGACTGGAGTCTTTGAACACAGGTACCAACTCTGAAAAACTCACTTAACTTTCCAAGTAAGACTGTCCTTTTTGGTATATAAGTGTACACCCTGTTTTCATTGTTCATTTGTTTTTTTTTTTTTTTTTTTTTTTTTTAATGAATCTTTATTGTTCAGATTACAATTGTTTCTCCTTTTTCCACACATATCTCCCCACCACCCAGTTCCTACCCCTCCCTCTTCCCTTACCTCCCCCCCCCCTGCTGTCCTTATCCATAGGTGTATGATTTTTGTCCAGTCTCTTCCCATATTCCCCACACAGACACCCCTTTCCCCCTGAGAATTATCAATCCACTCCCATTCTATGCCTGATTCTATTAAGTTCACCAGTTTATTCTGTTCCTCAGATTTTTAATTCACTTGACTTTTAGATTCACTTGTTGATAGATATGTATTTGTTGTTCATAATTTTTATCTTTCTTCTTCTTTTTCCTCTTTTTAAAGAATACCTTTCAGCATTTCATATAATGCTGGTTTGGTGGTGATGAACTCCTTTAGCTTTTTCTTATCTGTGAAGCTCTTTATCTGCCCTTCAATTCTGAATGATAACTTTGCTGGGTAGAGTAGTCTTGGTTGTAGGTTCCTGCTATTCATCACTTTGAATATTTCTTGCCACTCCCGTCTGGCCTGCATGGTTTCTGTTGAGAAATTAGCTGATAATCGTATGGGAGCTCCCTTGTAGGTAACTAACTGTTTTTCTCTTGCTGCTTGTAAGATTCTCTCTTTGTCTTTTGCTCTTGGCATTTTAATTATGATGTGTCTTGGTGTGGTCCTCATTGGATTCCTTTTGTTTGGGGTTCTGTGCGCTTCCTGGACTTGTAAGTCTATTTCTTTCATCAGGTGGGGGAAGTTTTCGTTCATTATTTCTTCAAATAGGTTTTCAGCATCTTGCTCTCTCTCTTCTTCTGGTACCCCCATAATTCTGATGTTGGTACGCTTGAAGTTGTCCCAGAGGCTTCTTACACTATCTTCAACTTTCTGAATTCTCTTCTCTTCATGCTTCTCTGGAGGAGTGTCCTTGGCCTCTTTGTATTCCAAATCTTTGAGTTGATTCTTGCAATCCTCTAGTCTGCTTTTGGGTCTCTGTATAATATTTTTTATTTCAGTCAGTGTATGTTTAATTTCTAGTTGGTCCTCATGGAATTTATCAGCCTTTTCCATGAAATTCTTGAAAAACCTTATAACCGTGGTTTTGAACTCTATGTCCAGTCGCTTGTTCTCCTCCATTTCTTTGGTTTGGGATCTGTTTCCTTGCCTTCTCATTTTCGCTGCTTCCCTGAGTTGGTAGGGTAGTTTTGTGTACTAGGTGTCCTATTGGTTCAACGGGTCAGCCTCCCAGTTACTTGAGGTGGACACTCTTGGTGTACCCTTGTGTACTGTGTGTCCCCCAGCAGGAGCTACAGCAAGGGCTAGTTTTCTCCTCCTTTGCTTGGGCGGTTTTGGAGCAGTCTGACTGGAGCTGCAGTTGGTTAAGCTGCTCCAGAACAGGCCATTTATATGCAAAAGCCGCTGTGTGGAGCCGGGGCGGGTTTGTAGAATGTGCGGGGCGGGGCCTCAGGGCGGGGCCTCAGGGCTGGGTGGGGTCTCAGGACGTCACTAGGCTGGGGCGTGGCCAACGGCGATGGCTGCCGTCAGCCGTCTCTGCCTTTCCACGTTTCCAAGTCCCTGCGCCCCGCGCTCCAGTGCAGTAAACAATGATTGCTGGGCGCACCTCTGCAAAAAAGTCACTCTCACTTTCCCACCCGATGGCCGAGAGTCCAGCTTCTCCCCGTAGGTGCCTGGGTCCCCTGAGTGTCCCCAGAAACTGGATTTCAGAGTGATCGGGAGCTTGTCTCCCTGCGGGTTGAAGAAAAGCCGCGCACCCAGCCGCCCGCCGCCGGCCCGATTCGCGTGCCTCCGTACCTCAGCTTTTCAGCGATTGTGCTTCTTTCTCTTCTTAGTTGTAAATCTTCCACTCAGCCAGCTTTCCTGTGGTTCTGGGTGGTAGACGTTTTTGTCTTTTAGTTGTATTTTTGAAATTGTTGTGTGAGGCAGCAGATTAGTTGTTTAACTATGCCGCCATCTTGGTTCCTCCTCACATCAATATTTCTCTCTCTTCATTGTTCATTTGTATTGCTATTTTATTTACAGTGGAGTTTTGCATAATCTCACTCACTGTACTAGTAAGATTAGATTAAGATCCTATATTTTTAGCTAAGGGTCCATAAACATAGGAAAAACAAGGTGGTCATGGGGAGCTGGGGCAAATGCAGTATATTTCTGTCTAAGTTCTTGCTCCCTCCCCCAGCCTGTTGGTGTCCTCAGGTGCAGGGAGGCTGATGGACCTGGGTAGGGTCCTGCCATACTTGAGAAGTTCAGTTTTGCTGTGTGTGTGTGTGTGTGTGTGTGTGTGTGTGTGTTACATTATTTACTTATTTAACTACCGTATGCCTTTTTCTATTTAACTTGGCATCCACATTACCATTAAAGAAGAACCTATACTGATGACCCAAGTTGATTTTTATATTTTATTGTTTTTTTTTTAAATATTTTTTTTTGTTAAACTTCACCTGAGTATATTTTTTCTCCCATTGCTTTTCAGAGAGGGTGGAAGGGAGGGAGAGGGAAAAAGAGAGAGAGGGGGAGAAACATCAATGCGAGAGAGACAGATTGACTGGCTGCCTCCTCCATGTGACCCCACCAACAGCGGAGAGTGAACTCGACATGTAGTGTCAGCAAGGGAAGCAGAAGCAGTTAACTTGATTTACACATAATAATCCCTTGGTGGCCAGCTTTCCTGGGGCCTCTACAGCCCATTGATCAAGAAACCTATAATATTTAATGGCCTGAATTGAATCTACTTTCTATAAAATTCTGGATGTCTTGTGCTGTGGATCATGTATGAATTTGCACACACTTTTTGTTTGTTAACCCTCACCCAAGGATATATATATATATGTAATATATACACACACACACATACACATACACACACACACACACACACATACACACACACACACACACACACACACACACATATATATACATATATATATTTTTTTTTTTATTGATTTCAGAGAGAGGAAGGGAGAGGGAGAGATTGAAACATCAATGATGAGAGAGAATCATTGATTGGCTGCTTCCTGCACTCCCCCTACTGGGGATCGAGTCCACAACCCTGGCATGTGCCCTTGACCGGAATCGAACCCGGGACCCTTCAGTCTGCAGGCCAACGCTCTATCCACTGAGCCAAACCGGATAGGGCCCCAGGATATATTTTCCATTGATTTTCAGGAAGTGTAATGGAGGGAGAGAGTGGAAGAGAGAGAGAGAGAGAGAGAGAGAGAGAGAAACATCACTGTGAGAGAGACACATCAGTTGGTTGCCTCCCACATCGCCCTGACTGGGACTGGGGACCTAATGAACCTGCAACTCTGGTATGTTACCTTGATTGGGAATCGAACCTGCAACCCTTCGGTGCTTAGGCCAACGCTTTAACCATTGAGCAACACTGACCAGGTCTGCACACTTTTTAAGTAACTAATTGTCAACTTTCCTGCTGTTAGCATACCTTTGCAGTCAGTACCATTGTTAAGGTCTCCCTGGTTTCCCACAGACAGGGAGTTCTGACTCCTTGGCCAATGGAATGAGGTAGTATATTGGGGTATCCTTTCCTTGGGAAATGTGTGTTAGAAATCTCCCTGACAGATTGAGTCTTAAGGCTTCCAGGAGCATGACCTCATGGTCAGGAGATGATTAGATAGTAGATTAAGATCTTATTGCCTTACAGACTATACAAAGCTCCCAATACCTATTTTTATTAGAGATTACATTTCTATCTTGCTCAGTTGGTTTGTTTATGGCAGCACTGCTCTGCCAGTCCCTGAGAGAAGACAATTTTACACTTAAATGGAATATTCTAACCTGGCTTAGTAAATAGTGACCTAAAAATTACAGTGCAAGGAAATGGGATTGCAGTGTTCCATGCAAAAACTTCCTATCACAAGAGAATTCCATTTTTCATTCTTTGGGTGGGTGGCAGATTTCTGCCTGTTCCATGAATCAGTCTTCCTGGGAGGGAGGAAACAAAAAAGAAAGACATCAGCAATCAAGGATGGCATCACTTCAGGAAGTTGCTTGACTAATCATGATGAAAATGAATGTCCTGGACCAGAGAAAACACGACTTTGCTGATGCTTTGGGTTGTGTTCCGGGATCTCTCAGCCTGTGAGAACTTAGGTATAGCTTGGCCTTACAAAGCAACTAGCTCCTTGCGTGCAAACTTATTTATTTGGCAAGGGGTAGAAGACAGCAATCTCTTTGCCCAGGTTAACACTGGGTTGATAATTCAGTGAAATTAAGCAGACTGGCTTGCAACCAAAAGTAAAAGCTTGCTTAGGGGGAGGAGGAGAAAGGGAGAGGGAAAATGTGAAAGCAGGTGCAGGGGGTGAGGGGGGAAAATAGGTATCTGTGATGGAGAAGTGGAAACTTCCCAATTGTTCATCAGCTCTATCTCATTGGCGTGGGTTCTAGAAGTTTCCTGTTTCTGAGGAGGAGCATAGATATGGTGCACTTCCTACCATGACAGATTTTTATCCAGCAAGCATCTCAAGTTGCTTTGCCAGGCTCGTGGGTCCTTCTCTGTGTCCTTGCCTCATTCTGTGATCCAGTACATGCCTCAGATCTAGAGCTAATACCCATCTTTATGCCTGTTGGGGACACTTTCTAGTTTTAACCTTAAAAATGGTATCAGGAAAATTCTGAGAAAGGGAGGAGGCTCTTTTTCCTGAATTACAAAGTAAATTGACTCATAAAAATAAACTTTGTTCCAGAACAATTTACGTCTGGCTACACATAAGGCACAAAGTTATCAGAGATAAGTCATGCTCTCATTTTCCTTTGTGCTCGTGGGCCTGACATTAGTCTGTCTTTGATCCCTGAGGGTCGGCTGGAAAGTGATGCTTTTCAGATTGAAGCTTAAAAAAAAAAGCACTCTGTGGAAGGGAATATATTTTATTGATCAACGATTAGTGAGTCTTTTTATGGCACACCTTATATTAAGTACGATTTCAAAACCTTCAAAGGAAGGTTCTCAGGAATGACTACGTCATAGCCTGTTGGCATGCCTCCAGGCTGTGATGTAGTCATTCCTGAGAACCTGGAAACAGTGGAGCAAAAATTTCAATGCACGGCCAACTTTCTAAACTCTTGGGGCACACAGAGATGAACCAGGACAGTGTTCTACTTGTGTTTTTATTTTCATTTCATTTCCTGACATTCAATATATTTTCTCATCATAGAAGCATTTAGTGTCTTGGTATCAGACTTATTTTTCTTCATTTCTTCCAATGAAATCAATACTAGTAGTCTGTATGTCATGGAAGGAAATTCAGAAATGCCTAAGATGTGTTTTAATTCATAATTACTAAGAATCTCACCATCATGAATAATGCCTTATCCATAATGTTAACTAGAACCTACTCAGCTCCAGTCTTTTTTGGGTGTAGAGGGAAAGATGACCCTTTGGGAGACCTCTGTATACCTCTCCCAAGTGTCCTCCCTTCCAGGTAGGCCGAGAGAAGGCTTTCTTCATTATGCTGCTTGTGAGAACTTGGCAGGTAGAGCAAGAACTGTTAGCTTATCCCCCATGTTGGATTCATGCACACAGAGCCCATATACAGGATGAATGTCTTTACTTTGTTGCCAAAAGACTTGGAAACCAAGGAAGGTAACTTTCAAAACCCATTTATGCTGTTCCAACCCCGTTGTATAATGGAGTATTGCATAAGAGCCACATTGTTCTACCAGATGACACCCTTGTCCAGGTTATAGCTGTTCTTAAATCACTTTTTATGAAGTCCTACTCTTTCATGGCTAATTTACCTGTGTCTTGGTTTCCTTCCCTTCTTGAAATGTCGCAGAGATAACAGTGTCCATTCATCTACTAAATATTTGTCAAGTTCTGGGAATACAATGTTGAATGAGCCAGCAAGGTCTTCCTTGATGGGGCTCACCTTCTAGAAGGGCCAAGGCAATTAGAGACCTTCCAGAAATAATATTGAGAGGCGGACTCCACATGTAGGTGATACCTCTGGGCCAAAAGGAAATGACTTCAAATTGAAATTAAGGGTTACAGTATGAGAGATGAGCCAAGAATTAGTGAACTCTTAGAACCCAGAAAGGTGAGCTGGTGTAACTTGCAGGAAGTATGATTCAATCATGACTGTAACAAAGAAGGCTTAATTTAAGCAAAATCAACTGAAGGAAGGCCATGCCCAGTGTATGCTTCCAAAGAATAAAAGGAGAGGCAGAGAAAAAAAATGAAACAGCACCTCCCCAGGCCTGTCCTAGGAAGAGATGGTGTCATTGCCCTTTGACAGTGTCTAACTATCATTGGGGGAAAACAAACAAAAAACGGAGTTTTGGAGATAGACTGAATTTGAATCCCAGTTCTGCCTGTTCGTACTAGGTGCTTGACCTTGGACAAGTTACTTCAACAATCTGAGCTTCAGTTTGTTCATCTTTAGAAGTGGGCTGAGAAGTGGTGGTTACAGCCTTCTGGGTAATATTCATTTAGTAAAGGTCAGGTCTGCTATGAGGATTAGAGTTCTGACTTGAACCCAGCTGTGTCTTGATTCTGATACTCCCAAGACTTTAGAATACTTGCTTTGTTTTATATATACACACACACACACACACACACTAGAGGCCCGGTGCATGAATTCATGCACGGGTGGGATCCTGAGGGGGATGGGGAGGGGGCCGGGATGCAATTGGCCCTCTGGGCAGGCGGTGGGACGCCCTTGCTGGCCCGGGATCTGGATCCATCCCGCTGACGTTCATACCAGTTGTCGGGAGCCACCTGATGGCTGCTTTTATATCCTTTCTTCTCTGTGGAGCGTCTAGGGAGAGGAAGTGGCCTAGGTGCCTGAGGCTGACTTCCAGGAGGCTGGTGGTGCTGTGGGGATCTTGCTGGCGGGGCTGGCCCGTCAGTGCCTGGCCTGTTCTCTGGAGATTGGGCCTGCAGGACTACTGAGGGAGTTAGTGGCTGCTGCTGGGCTGGTGGGCTACCCGGTCAGGTCTGTCAGCTGAGTGGCACTCCCACTGTAGGAGCACACTGACCACCAGGGGGAAGCTTCTGTGTTGAGCGTCTGCCCCCTGGTGGTCAGTGCATTGTCATAGCGACCGGTCGACCAGTCAAGTGGTCCACTGGTCATAATGGTCACTTAGGCTTTTATATATATAGATATGAGAACAAATTTAAGAAAGAGAGTCATTTTAATTGTATTTCTGCTTAACTACGAACTATTTTGATATGTTGAACAAAGTCTATTGATTCCTTGTGGAGGAGGGCTTGCTGGAGAGTGAGTCAGGCGTCTGTGTTATTAACTTGTTCAGAAGCTTTTTGTGGCAGATTGATTTTAAAAGCCCCCAACAAAACAGAGGATTTTATTTAATAGAAATACTGCCAGGATGGCATTGAGATTTTGGTTTGGCTTTCAAATCATGCGGTACAATTTGAATGAAGGTCTTTTCCCTGACAGACAGAAGAATCATCATGTGTTGGGGAAATACTCTCCATCATCTCACAGGGGCTTAACCTGGGGGAGGTGCTGTTCACCTGGAGAACCCTATGATGCTGCACGGCAGGCACTGCTTTCTTTTTTAAAGGTGAGGATGTCGGCTGAATATAGAGAGTTGGTGAAGTCTGGTTACTAGTATTTGTTTTTAATTTTTATTGATTTTAGAGAGAGAGGAAGGAGGGGGGAGAGAGAGAGAGAGAGAGAGAGAGAGAGAGAGAGAGAGAGAGAGAGAGAGAGAAACACATTAATTTGTTGTTCCACTTATTTATGCATTCATTGGTTGATTCTTGTATGTGCCCTGACCAGAGATTGAACCCACAAACTTGGTGTATTGGGACGATGCTCTAACCAATTGAGCTACCAGACCAGGGCTGGTTACTAGTATTTTCAACTTACAGGATTGCATGGTCTACCTGCATTTGAATGTGATGGGTATGTGCCCAATGTGTCTATGTGGGTTTCCATGCTGTGTTCTAGGGCAAAAGACAAAGAGACTGAAGTTGCTAAACAAAAGAGGTGGTTTCCACATTTGTGTCCTTCGGCCTGGAAGGAATGTGTGGCCCCATTCACATGTGCAGAGTTGCAGTGGCCCTTCTTAGGTGACTTCACCTTTGAACGATCTGGATCAGTTTCACAGAAGAGATTTTAAGTAGATTCCTTGTAGCCCTGGAAGTCACACTTGTCTGAAGTTGGTTTAACACCAGTCCAAATCCCATTGGTGTTCCCGTTACATTTTACAGCTATTCATATGCCCCTTAATAAATGACCTCTGTAGAGAAAGAAGAATCACCATGCAGGAAGAAATGGCTTATTTAGGAAACCCTTGCTACAGACCAACTTTTTCTTAAAGGGCTACTGACTATTACTGGTTTTGCTGGCTGTAAGGTCTCTATCACAGCAATTTTCAAACCTTTTCATCTCATGGCACATATAAACTAGTTAATAAAATTCTGCAACACACCAAAAAATCCTATATAATAAAAGGCTAATATGCAAATTGACCGAACGGTGGAATGACCAGTCACTATGATGCACACTGACCACCAGGGGGCAGACGCTCAATGCAGGAGCTGCCCCCTGGTGGTCAGTGTGCTCCCACAAGGGGAGCGCTGCTCAGCCAGAAGCCCTGAGCTGGGCTCATGGCTAGTGAGTGTAGCGGTGGTGGTGGGAGCCTCTCCCACCTCTGTGACAGCGCTAAGAATGTCCGATTGACGGCTTAGGCCCGCTCCCTGTGGGGAGCGGAACTAAACCATCAGTCGGACATCCCCCGAGGGCTCCCGAACTGTGAGAGGGTGCAGGCCGGGCTGAGGGACGCCCCCCCCCCAAGTGCACGAATTTTGTGCACCGGGCCTCTATTTTTTTATTGATCAGAAAAATAAAAAGGTATAATCTTGATTCATTCACACCAGGTGGCTATTGTTGTGTTGACTGTTGTCATTTTCTAATTGACAGTCTAAGGCAGTGGTCGGCAAACTCATTAGTCAACAGAGCCAAATATCAACAGTACAACGATTGAAATTTCTTTTGAGAGCCAAATTTTTTAAACTTAAACTTCTAATGCCACTTCTTCAAAATAGACTCACCCAGGCTGTGGTATTTTGTGGAAGAGCCACACTCAAGGGGCCAAAGAGCCGCATGTGGCTCGCGAGCCGCAGTTTGCTGACCACTGGTCTAAGGGAAAAGAGGTCTGTTTCCCTGACTAAATGGTCAGGTACTGCATGTTCTAAAAATTCTAGGAGCACACCTGTTGAAAATCACTGCTCTATCACAGTCATTCAGTTCTGCTATAGCTCAAACAGCCATAGACAATAGGTTGCATTGCCGCTCTGTTGATTAATGAGTTTGCCGACCACTGGGATAGGGGCTTAATCACAAGGAACAACAACAGCCTGTAATTATTGGAATCGAGAGTCTAGGTCAGTGGTCGGCAAACTCATTAGTCAACAGAGCGGCAAACCGCTGCTCGCAAGCCACATGTGGCTTAGAGGAATGAGTGTGACGGTGTCAATAAAACTATTTACCAAATAGGTTGCTAAAGATTATCATAAACTTCCTGTATGCTTGAGAGTGTAACATGCATACTTTAGAGTAAGAAACACATTTGAATATAACAATATAAATGTTTGATATGAAACCAATTAATTGATGTTTGAATTTCTGTTCACTTTGATGATCACTTTCATATGCCTATGAGTTCTTAGCACCATATTTCATGCATTTCTCCTTTGTAGTAACGCAAGTATGAGGTCCTTATTCGTCTGATTCCTCAGCGGAGGAGGTATCTTCCTTCCAGGATAGCTCCTAATCCTGAGCTGATCTCTGTGGTTCCCCAAGAAGTTCTCCTGTTTTTCTGGGATGAGTTCATGCTAATACATATGGGCTTTGTGGCATTGTGAGGCCCTGACTACTTTATTCTTTTTAAAAAAAAACACACGTTATTGTTAAGGTTATTACAGGTATCCCTCTTTTCCCCCCCCATTGTCCTCCTCCACACAGTTCCTGCCCCACCCCAGGCCTTCACCACCCTATTGTCTGTGTCCATAGGTAATGCATATAAGATTTTTGTTTAATCTCTTCCTGCCCCACCCCCACTCCCCTTTCCTCTGAGAATTGTCAGTCTGTTCCATTTGCATGCCTCTGATTCTATTTTATTCACTAGTTTATTCTGTTCATTAGATTTCTTATTCTTTTATTTTGATTTTTAGATTCAGTTGTTGGTAGGTATGTATTTGCTGCCATTTTGTTGCTCATATTTTTTATTTTTTTATTTTTATTTTTCTTCCTCTTCTTAAAGAATACCCTTCAGCATTTCATATAATACTGGTTTGGTGGTGATGAACTCCTTTAGCTTTTTCTTGTCTGTGAAGCTCTTTATCTGACCTTCAATTCTAAATGGTAGCTTTGCTGGGTAATCTTGGTTGTAGGTCCTTGCTATTCATCACTTTGAATATTTCTTGCCACTCCCTTCTGGCCTGCATAGTTTCTGTTGAGAAATCAGCTGACAGTCAAGTGGGCATTCCCTTGTAAGTAACTAACTGCTTTTCTTTTCCTGCTTTTAAGATTCTCTCTTTGTCTTTAGCCCTTGGCATTTTAATTATGATGTATCTTGGTGTGGTCCTCTTTGGGTTCTTCTGTGCTTCTTGGACTTATACTAGTAAGTCTATTTCTTTCACCAGATAGGGGAAGTTTTCTGTCACTATTTCTTCAAATAGGTTTTCAATATCTTGCTCTCTCTCTTCTTCTGACACCCCCATAATGCGAATGTTGGTATGCTTGAAGTTGTCCCAGAGGCTCCTTAGACTATTTTCATATTTTTGGATTCTTTTTTCTTTTTGCTCTGCTGGTTGGGTGTTTTTTGCTTCCTCATATTTCAAACCATTGATTTGATTCTCACAATCCTCTACTGTTGAATCCCTGTATATTAGTCTTTATTTCAGTCAGCGTATGCTTAATTTCTGACTGGTCCTTTTCCATTTTTTTGGAGGTTTCTAGAAGATTCTTGAGTAACCTTATAACCATGGTTTTGAACTCTATATCCAGTAGTTTGCTTTCTTCCATTTCTTTCATTTGTGACATAATTCTTTGTCTCTGCCTTTTGGCTGCTTCCCTGTGTTTGTTTCTATGTATTGGGTAGAGTTGCTATGTCTCCTTGAGTTGGTAGAGTGGCCTTGTGTAGTAGGAGTTCTATAGGGCCCAGTTGCTCAGCCTCCCCAGTCACCTGAGCTGGGAGCTCTAGATATACCCCTTTGTGGGCTGTGAGCACAGTCTTGTTATGGTTGAGACTTGATTGCTATTGTTATCACTGAGAGGAATTGACCTCCAGGCCAATTGGCTGTGAGGACAGTTGCGACTACAGTGGGAGAGCTGTTTGCAGAAGATACCCCTATGGAGCAGGACTTGCTTCAGTGTGGGGCTTTGGTGCTCACTGAGTCTGCCCCTTGAGTGTGTCACTTATGGATGTGTAGAGTTGTAATCAGGTATGGTCTGACACTGACCACTGGGTACACTGACTCTTTGGTCTCCAGGGAGGTGCAAAGTCCCCCACTGCCTGGGGCCACCCAGCAGGAACCACACAGAGATCTGCAGATTCCTCCTCTTTGTATCTGGTTTGGAAGTGCCCAGATGAGGCCCAGCTATGAAGCAAGGCAGGCTGGTGCTGATGCTGGGTCTTGGGCCTTTTATTGATAGGTTTGGAGCTCCCTGACCCAGCTGCAGCTTGAGAGATTTTAGCTAGAGCAAGGACAGGCCATTCATATGGAAAAGCTGCTTCACACAGCTTGAGTGGGGCTGCAAATTGGATGAGGCGGGGTCTTAGGGTATAAGCAGGGCGGAGCAATCAGCATAGGAACAATCATCCCTGTGAGCAGCTTCGTCTGGGAGAAAGCCACCCCGAGTTCCTGCCCTGATGCCAGACAATCCAGTTCCTCCTCGTATGTGTCAGTGTTCTCCAGAGCCTCACCCTGGTGCTGGAGCTCAGAAGAAGCAGGACTTTGTAAGTTCAGTTCCTGGTGCCGGGTTTTTAAGAGGAACAGCTGGGCCTCCAGCAGCCTCTGTGTCACCGAGCCCCAATCCGCACTGGTTTTTACAGCCCATAGTTCTTACTGCCCAGGGACTTCTTTTCCCAGCTCTGGGACCCTGGGCTGGGGGTCTGGTGTGGGGCTGGGACCCCTTGCTCCTCCGGACAGCCTCCGCAGAGACGATCTCCCTCCCGATTAAAAAAGCAGCACACGTGGGTACCGACCAGCCTTTTCCACGCCTTTGTACCTCCTACCATCTCAGCGTGCTTTCTTCTTTACTTTTCTAGTTATAGGACTTCCATTCAGCCAGCTTTCCAGCGGTTCTGTATTTTGTTGTAATTTTGATGTGGTTGTGGGAGGCTGCGAGTACAGGTGTTTACCTATGCCACCATTTCCCCTTCTCCTACTTTATTATTTTCTCACAGTTTATACTTTCTCACTATTAAAACCCCCTGTGATTCTCACAAGAGCACGTGTGCAGGATTTGCCAATTTCAGGGTCATCCTTCATTGTGCTTAAACATTGGCTGCCCCCTGAGCGTGGCTCTGAACTGATTATTCTCACCAAGACCTGTTAACACAAATTCCAGCACTCCTGAAACTAAAAATAAACCATACTCAACACTTGGAAGAAAAATCCCAGGCAAATATATAATCTGATTTGATTGAATCTCTGTTGAGAATGTTAATGGAGGAATCAGATGCTTACCTTTACTAGTACAATGGGAGGGATTGCATTCCTTCAGTGAGCAGGGTGCTAGAAATCAATTCCACCTATCAGTTGATGTAATCAGAGATTGATGGATGTCTAAGCATCTGAAATGGCACTAGTTCATCTTCTTCAAGGACATTCTCTCCCCCCAACTCCTCCTCCTTGTGGCACACTGCCAATGAGGGTCAGTAGAATTTTCTAGTTAAATCATGCTGCTCCATTAGAGGACTTAGGAGTATTTAGTGCCAATGTGTCTAGCTAGTGTCTGCATAATATAAAAACATACCCTGCCTCGAGGTACAAATGTTAATTAAAGTAATCTGTGAGTGACAGGATCATATGTGATTTTAAACTTTCTTGTAATTTTTCTGTGTTTAACAAATGTTCAAAAATGAATATGTATTACTCTGAGAAAAACAGTACAAAGGCTTTCAAAGTTTGACTGTAACCCACAGTAAGTACATTTTACATCCTGATCCAATACAAACATTCATTTATGTTTTAATAAAATTAAAATAAGGCTTTCATGAAGCATTAGTTGATCTTTTTAATACCTGCCCTTACTTCCTAATGTTTTCTGTTCTATTTTATTGAAGAGGAAGGAAGGAAGGAAGAGAGGAAGGAAGGAAGGGTGTAGGTATTAACTAACTAAAATAATTTCATGAACCACTGAGGAGTAGATTAAAAAATACAGCAGTGCCCCTCTGTTATTTCATGGGCCAGTAAAATGTCAAAAGACATTTGGTGATTGATATAAGATCATCCACTTTTTATGTTGCAGGATAAGGATATTTTAAAAACTTGCCATTATTCTTTTATTAATTTTTCATTAAAAATTTTGTTTCTATGATTGGGGGAACTTTCACATCAAAATACCCTTTTTTTTAAAAAAAGTATTTTTATTGATTTTAGAGATGAAGAGAGAGGGATAGAGAGATGGAAACATCAATGATGAGAGAGAATCATTGATTGGCTGCCTCGAGCCCGCAACCCAGGCATGTGTCCTTGGCCAGAATCAAACCTGGGACCCTTCAGTCTGCAGGTGGACACTCTATCCACTGAGCCAAACTGGCTAGGGCTCAAAATACCCTTTTATGAAAGAATATTTAAACATGAAACATTAGGAAGGTTACAGTATCAGGATTGAAATAGCGAACAGATGTAGCTTTATGAAGACAGACTACACTCGCTTTGTGTTTTCTGTTTGGCAGTGAACATGGGCAGACTTGTGACACAGTAGCATTTAGGAATCATTGAGGAGTACTCAGTGTAGCCGAAAGAGCACTGCTTCGGAACAACACGATTTCATTTCCAGCTCCAAATCCCTGCTACTTGCTTCCCAGCCTCTACCCACCTCCCTGGTCTTCACTAACACTTTTTTTTTTTTTTTAAGTTTACTGTCTTGCCTTACCCTCAAGCTTTACCTATATTACTACATTTTCATATTTTTTAAAATTTTTAGTGATTATTATTTTTTTTTAGAGAGAGAGAAGAAGGGAGAGGATAAGAAACATCAGTGTGAGAGAGCAACATCAATTGGGTGCCTTTCACATGCACCCCAACTGGACTGAACTAGCAACCTTTTGGACACTCAACCAACTGAGTCACACTGGCCAGGGCCATTTTTCCCTTTTTTAACCTCATACTATCATTCATGATGGGGACACAGCTTGTTCAGCAGTTAGAAAATATTCCTTGATAGTACTGTGAGTTTGCAAGTTGTGGTTTTGGCCAAAGAGGACTTGGCTGTGGAACGGAAAACTAAGAATAAAGAAAGGATGTGCTTAAAATAGATCTCATGCGCCTTCTGTTTAATTACATGATAATTTGTAAAACAGACTAGTTTCTGTGGCCTTGAGTACATACATACTTGCCCCTTAGCACAACTTATCTTAGAAGCATAAACATGGGGATATGCGTAGTCTTCTCCTCATATTATATCTCCAAAGTCTCAACACAAATCACTGGAATAACCTTCGTTCATCTAAACGTCACGACTTTCTCAACAATGGACTGTATGCTTATTCAGTAGCATATTTAACGTCTCTTCTATTTGGCTCAGTCAGACATTTTCAGTTTCCGATGGCACTGCCCTAACCCACTCTGCCTCCTATTTCCCCAGTAAATTAGCCATCCCAGAAAACTCCAGGAAGCTCTTTCTGAAACTCCCTAGAAACTAGCTGGGTGCACCTGACAAGGAAGGTTTACCAAAATCTTTCTAGAACGTTTTCTATAACAATAGCCAACGTTTTCGTGGACTTGCTATGTTCTAGAAGCTTCATTACAGGCTTTATGAATGTCTCATTTAATCCTAAGAAAAAATAAATACTTCCCTGCCTGGATTTCTTGAGCGATCTTTGTCATTATCATCTGTTATATACAGTGCGTTCTGTCCCTGGATTTCAGGTGTGTGAGTCTGTTCCCGTTTAGCTCACCCACACACCCGAGTGATTACTGAGTGTCAGACGTGGCTCTGGGCTCTGGAGATCCTCCTTAGCAATGAGTGAAACAAACTCCCTGCCCTCTGTAGGAAGGGAAACCCAGACAATGACATAGAAACTTACAAAACTTACAAATATAATGTCAGGGGTTGATAAATGAGGCAGGATGAAGGGTCAGGTTGTGGGGATGGAGTGATGATGAAAGACTTTTGATGAGGTGACATTTGAACAGAGACCTGAATGAATTGTGGTTGTAAGCCTTGCAGATATTTGGCCACAGAGCCATTTGCTTCTGCACTAAATAGTTCTCCCTCTTCCACTTTTGGGTAGCTTTTCTGTTCCCTCCTGCTGTCAGTGACAGAAGTGGGCTTGGTTGAGCCCCAACCAAGTGAATCCAGGAAGGAGATAGAGCTACAGGTATGAAGTAGAGAATGGAGAGGTCTTAGCTGCAGGCTGAGGGAGCAAGTCTGGACACGTGGGAGTTTAGTGCAGGGAACCAGGCCTGCGTATTGGGAATGAGTTGCAGCCACTGGACTTAAATGCTGACACCTCAGCTACAGAGCCTGGGTCCCCTCCCAGTGCTCACACAGGATGACCAGAAACAATCTGCTCTCTGCCACTGTCTTTTAAGATCTGCCTATTTGCATATGTTGATTGCCCCCCTGCCTGGGAACTGGGCAGCTAAGGGAACTTCCACCCCTATTCAGGCTGAGTTTCCGCTTCCAACCCCCACAGACATATTACATAACCTTTATATGCCCCTTGGCCTGCTTTGGGGAGGCAGGCTAGAAGCCCAAAACACTGATCTACAGTCACACCTCCTTGGAACCTTTGCCTTCCCTTGGGCAAACTATTCAACCTCAGTTACTTCAACTGTAAAATGGGAATGATAATAGTACCTACTCTGTTGTGAATATAAAATCCGCCCAACAGTGTCTGGCCCCATAAGTCTTACTGCTATGTACATGTCTGTATTCCCTCACTAAACTGAACCCCTGCAGGCAAGTCCCTGTCTTCATGGGGCTGACATTTTACTGGTGGAGACAGATGCTAAATAAGCAAACACAAATAAATAATGTATTTTCAAATAGTATCAGTGCAATGAAGAAAAATTAAATTGGCGTGATGCAATTGAGTGACCTAAGGCATGCAGGGGTGCAGGTGCTATTTCAAATAGGAAGGCTGGAGAAGTCTTTTCCAAGGACTTGGCATTTGAACAATAGTCTGATCCAAGTGACAGTCTGGAGGACAGCTGTCTAGACAGAGGGAGCAGCCATTGCTGGAATAACCTGGGTGCATCTGAGAAGGAGGTGGCTGTGCCAGAAGGAGGGTGGAAAGGAGTGAGGCAAGGGAGGTGGAAGGAAGGAAGGAAGGAAGATTCTGGGGGTGGGAGTACATAGTGCAGACTGTCAGGGCTTTGGAGGCTCAGCCAGGAGTTTGGGACTTGTCTTTCCTACAAAGGAGCCACTGAGAGTTATATAATTTACTAGAGGCCCGGTGCATGACATTCATGCATCAATATGGTCCTTAGGCCTGGCCTGCAATCTTTCCCGGCTGCCAGCAGCTAGCCCCGCCCCCTACCGCAAGTCTGCTGCTACCCACCCCCTGGTTCCCCATCCCCCATCAGATGATTGTGGCCTGCAGGCTGGGGGCAGCTCCTGCATTGAGCGTCTGGCCCCTGGTGATCAACGCACATCATAGCGACCAGTCATTCTGCCGTTGGTTGATTTGCATATTGCACTTCTATATAGCGAGATAGATGTCTCTTTGCTGTGTGATGTAATTTATGGGGAGTAATATAGTTTACATCTCTTTGCTGTGTGCTGAGGATCCTTGGACTTCTGGGCATGTGAGATAAAGGGGACTTGCTCTGATGGCCTCTTTTGGGAGATGGGTAATCAATTATCGGTTGTAATGATGGCCTTCTGTTGTGGGTTGAATAGTGTCCTCTCAAAAGTTATGTCCATCTGCAACCTCAGAATGTGACCTTGTTTGGAAATAGGATCTTTGCAGATGTAAACTAGTTGAGGGCCATCTAGAGGAAACCATCTTGGTTGTAGGGTGGGCCTAAATCCAATGACTGGTGTCCTTTTAAGAAGGGAAGACACAGAGTGACACAGAGAAGGTGGCCATGCCAAGATGGAGGCAGAGATTGGAATGATGCTGTCACAAGGAGGCCTGGGACCACCAGAAACTGGAAGAGGCAGGAAGGATTCTTCCCTAGAGACTTCAGGGGGACCCTGCTGACACATTGGTTTTGGTCTTGTAGCCTTCAGAATTGAGAGAATAAATTTCTGTTGTCTTTAAGCCACCTGGTTTGTGGTACTCTGTTACAGCAGCTACAGGAAACTAATATGTGTACCTTCTGAGGGTCTCTGGTCTGCTTAGGAGATTTGCACTGGGGTGGGGGTAGGAGGCATGGTCTTATCTGGGCCTTTGATAACTCTATAGACCTTAAAGCCAAGGAAGGTGGTCTTACCGGAACTGAAAGGAGCACTAGGAGCCCAGAGGAAGAGGTCCCTGATGAATGTTGGTTGAGTGAATGAATGAATGAATGAATGAATGAATAGGCCTTAGCCTGAGCCAAGCCTGGAGTCATTAAATCGCCCCAGCCATGATAATCGTTTTTGGCAATCTTCAGGTTGTGGACCTCTTTGTCAGTGTAGCCAGCACCCCTTCTGCTGTGTGCCTTCCAAGCTCCTGCAGGTTGAGAAACCAGATGAATGAAGATCTTTGTTGGAATACCTTTGGTTGAAGTGGACGGAGTTCCTAAATTGAGGACCCAGAGGACCTAAGTGACCTTCTAGTGCACAGATCAGAAGTGTGTGGATTTCAGAACCTGGACTTTTAACATTGGTTTTCTGAGCTCAGAAGTATTTTTCTTTCCTCTCTTTAAATGTTCATTAGATAGGTCAAGTTAGGAGAACTGGAGAAGTAATCCAGCAGCATAATCCTGTGTCCCAGCAACAGAAAGCAGTCCTGCTGCCGGCTTGCTACAGTTCTTTTTTTAGAGATGAAAGTGCTGGAAAGGGAGTAGAATCTCTAGGCCACAAAAATTTAATTTTATTGTAATGCTGCCAGAGGTCCACTCCCTCCACTCCTATCAATTTCTCTTGGCCTGTCCTGTAGAAAATGTACGTGGATTGAAATCAAGATTAAAAAAAAAAATTTAGCCCTGGCCAGTGTGGGTTGGTTGGTTGAGTGTCCCTGGTCACTGGTCGCTGGTTCGGTTCCCGGTCAGGGCACATGCCTGGGTTGCACTCCATCCCTGGTGGGGCAGTGCAAGCGGCAGCTGATCAATGTCTCTCTCCCTCTTCCCTTCCTCTCTCTTTCTGAAATTAATAAAAATATATTTAAAAAATTTTAAACTAATACACTGTTCTTCAAAAAACACTGGTCCAACTGGCAGTGCTCTGTTGTTGGGCCACCTCTGTCCCACAACACCTGGCCTTTTGTCTCAGTGACACAAGTTCCTGGTTGTGTGGGGACACAGTAGGCGCTGAATAAATGCTTCTTTAATTGAAATCAGAGCTGACTTGGCTTGGTAATAGTTGTTTATACTGTGAAGAAGCAAGTGATTTGCTTAGGAAATTGGCTAGTTGCACCTCCACCCTATATCACTTTCTTTTTTAAAATAATTGAATGTATTGGGATGACATTGGTTCTCAAAACCATACAGGTTTAAGTGTATATCTCAATAAAACATCACCTGCACACTAATGTCCATTTCTATGTCAGTTTCTTCCTTGTGTAATTGATGAGCCTCCTAATGTTGATTTAAAAAATCAAGTATTATATTTAGTTTAAAAAAATATAGAATAAGATTCAAAACAGCTGCGTTTGCCATTGGTGTGGCTGTTACCCTCCTCTTACTTGTGCCTTTCATAACAATACCACATCCGTAGGAACAAAGGTTTAGAAAGAAAAAGGATGACTTTTCTCCCTCCAGCTATCAGTGACAACCTCAGCTCATAGTATTTATTTAATTTGATATCTGGTAACAGGGCTCAGAGACAGTGCTGTGAAGCAGAGATGTGTGAAGATCTGATCCTAACAGAAGCTTATTTCTTATAAAAATATATTCTCCAGCCTTAGTCAGGGGCATGACATTACTCGTAGACACTTCCTTTTTAAGTGTGCTGGTATATAATCATGGATTGTGTAGATTTTTTTTTCTAATTTATCACCTTTTGGGACATTTCTTGTTTATAAGTATCCTAGCTAGTGATGAATAAAGACACAGAATAAAAGAAAAACAAAACAAAACACAATGAACAACAACAGTAAAAAAAAGAAAGAAAAGAAAAGAAAGAAAACCTCTTTCCCAGTAGGCATTAATTTTGGATGTAAAACTTAAGAGGTGGGCTGGTAAGAGGAAGGGAACCGTCAGCTGGAAATGAGAGTTTCTCTGTAGACTTCATTCAGGTTGTCACAGATCCACTGTACCTGGAGCAGGGCCCAAACTGGGTGAGACTAGTGAGACACGCCCCTTGCGTATAGAATTTAAGGGAGCACTAAAAAACTCAATTATCACCATAAATGATGTTTTAATACAATATAGTTTTTAAAAATCATAATTAATGCAAAGTACTCCACGATGAACAAAATAGCAAACACTTGAAGACAGAAGCTGATCCTACCCTGGAAACAACCTCATTCACCTCCCTCTAACCAAAAGTAAGGTCATCGAGAGCTCTGAAGGAAAAGTTTCTCATTTTTCTAAGCCTGGCTTAGCTCAGTGTTTGTTTGTTTTTTGTGTGTGTGTGTGTGTGATTTTTAAAAAATATATATTTTTATTGATTTCAGAGAGGAAGGGAGAGGGAGAGAGAGATAGAAACATCAATGATGAGAGAGAATCATTGATCGGCTGCCTCCTGCATGCCCCACACTGGGGATCAAGTCCACAACCCAGGAGTGCCCCCCTGGGAATCGAACCGTGACTCCCTGGTTCATAGGTCAACACTCAATTACTGAGCCATACCAGCCAGGCTTAGTTCTGGGTTTTAATTCTAGCTGTTAGGACCAGCTCTATGACTTCAGGCAAATAACATCTCTGATCTTTCTTTTATAAAATGAAAATAATGCTTTCCTTTGCAGGCTTTTGGGGTTGGTTTAAAAATTATGCCTGTGAAGCACCAAGCAACTAGTAGATGCCCAACAATGGTTTTAAATAATTCATAATTGTTCACAAAGAATTAAGTTTCCAGGAGGTCCAAGCAGGTACCACCTATAAGCTTAAGAGTCTCTTATACATCCGTCAGGGTTAACACGGTGTGATTTTCACTTTATAGGATATATCAGAGTATGGCCCTGGGCCAAGGCTTTGAACACTCATACACTCGTTCAACTGCTAAGTAACCAATTTCCTGTTTAGTCATAGCTCCTTGCCTGGGTCTGGCCACTGGCTGTAAATTGTCAACTCTACCTCCCTCTCATAGCAGCTCAGCTTTCTACAAGTTAGGTTTTAGTGGCCTTTATTTATTAAGAATCCTTCCCCTCCCCCCAGTCATTGTGAGTCTCTTGAGCACATTTCTACACATGATCATTCATCTGGATGACAGTTCACCCTATTGCCACTTGAACTGTCCACAGTCCTGAGCTGACCTCTGATTTGCTTTGCAGACATGGGCTTCTTCGTTCCTATCACATAAGACTGAAGCTAATGCGGGCAGAGTAGAAATCACAAGAGAGTGAGGTGGGAGTTTAGATAACATTCCATACATAGAACTGTTAAGCAGCTCAATTATGCTCCGATTTTACAAATTGGGGGAGCAGAGAAACAATGTTGTCAGCTTTTCTTCTAATCTGATAGCTGCAGAGACCCTCAAGCTGAGCCTTCACTTCAGTTATTCTGTCTAGTCCTAAGGATGCAAAATGCAGTAGGAAAACGACAGGAAAGTGTCATTCAAATCACTTATTAGTCTTTGGAGTATTAGTCATCATTAGTGGTTCCTCCGTTTTGAATACTTACCACTTCTCTCTGTTCTTCATGGAGAGGCTGTAGCAGTAGGAACTAAGTATTTCTGGCTTCAGTCCTGTGTGCTTTGGATTTAAGTTCCTTTTTTCCACCTAATTAGTTAATAGCAACTTACTGAGCTGGGCACAAAATGATAAAAAAAAAAAAAAAAGCCTAGGAGAATGGGATTTTTGCCCCTGAAGCACTGAGGTAGAATAAAAAGCCTTAGGCTCACACTCCTGCATATCCACAGTCTCTCATTTCTACCCTTGAAATGGTGTTTGAATCTGGTGTCTCCTTGTTAACCCTCCCTCTCCATTTGCTCCCCATCTCTTTTGCAGAGCCCTGCCAGCCATATTGGAGCCTGAGGCAAAAAAAACCACACACACACCTGTGCTCCGCATACACACTCATCAAATACCCTCCTGTGTTGTGAACCAAGTGGGGAAAGTTGTTAAAAGCTGTACATTTAGAAAAATCCAACTATATATAAAGCCTCATGTTGCCCCATCTGTTCCCATATCATTGTCAGCCCAGTGGTGGGGGGTGGGATGGGAGGTGGTTGGGGTTCCCAGTGACACAATAAGGCAGGGTTATAAAACAAACAGCAACAGCCTGTCTTTATTTACAGTTTGGATTTTTTTCATTGTGGATTTTCTTTTGGGGGTATTAATTTTTTTTTCTAAAAAGTATTGCATTACAATAATATTGCTGAGTTTTTTGGCACCCCCTTAAATTTGGTACCTCACTCATTCACCCTAATCCTGGCTCTGGTCACTCCCTGCTATCACGTACACGCTACACAGCTGCCAGTTACCTTCCTAATAGACCAGCAGTGATTATGTCACTTCTGTGTTGGCTCCTGATTGTCTAAGAGGTAAAATCCAGCCCCCTTGGCTTGGCAGCAAGCCCCTTCACAATCTGGCCTTCACTTACCTCACCAGGGCATCTGCTGCCACCTCTATCCCCACAACCCCTAGACCTTCAAGACCGCACCCTTGTGTCCTTTCCCCTAAACTCTCTCGCTTAACACACGTGTCCCTGCTTAGCTTTTGAGTTCCATCTGGGATACCACTTCCTGGCTGAGCTGCTTTTTGGGCTCCCCAAGTAGGCTTCATGGCTGTGTTTTCCCATAGAAAATAGTTTCCACCCAATTCCCACCTTGCCTGTTGCACTCACTATTTTCCACTGTGATTTATCTGTTTACCTGTGTCCCCAGGGACACTGCCAGCTCCTTGAGGAGAGCAGCCAGAGCCTTTCATGTCAGGTGAATAACGAATGTGATTGGATACAGTGGAAAAGGCAGTAACAGCAACTATGAAATAATTCATGGAAAACAATACCTCTGCAGAGAGGACACTGGTCTTAAAGTCGGGAGATCTTGAGTTCCAATCCTGGTTCTGTCATTAGCTAGCTTTTTGACAGTAGTGATTTTCAGAAAGTAGAGAGAACCCGGTATGAACCCGCATGTACCCATCCTCTAACTACGACATTCAGCTCAGGGCCATTCCAGCTGCTTGCAATGCTGCTCCCTCTGCCTTCATCCTCGGATTACTTCAAAGCAAATCCCAGACAACATAGTATTCCACATATAACTATTTCAGTAAGAACATTAAACTTTAGATTGATTGCAAGCTCAGATTCGACCACGTGCAAAGGAGAGCTGGCATTGGGTGAGGATCATGGGGAAGCTGTTTGAAGCAAGTCCTGAAGGATTAATATGGATTTTAGCAAAGAAGGCATGGTCAGCAGATTGTTTTAGCTGGAATGGGGGCAGTGTGGGGAGCAGTGAATGGGAAGGAAATCCTAGGTGGAACCGAGTGTCGAGGGGCTAACCCCTTGATGCTTTAGAGGCAGCCTTTTGGCTGGGGAATCTTACATTTTATGGAACAACTTTGAAGAGTTGCACTCACAATTGTGACATGGGGCTGAGGACAGTAGTAATATTCAAGCTCTGCCTCTCCAAGCACTTTACTTGTTCTTGGATTTCCCCTTTCACAGCAAAAGAAGCTGTGATAGGCAGTTTAAAGAAATGGGATCCTGTACCAACCACCAGGCTTTGCTGGGGAGAAAGGAGGGCTCACTTTTCTATGCTCAGCCCTACACTAAGTTGACCTGGCAACTGTGCATTTTATCCCACTGGGTTTAATCCTTATTATGAATAACAGAGCAAAGCTTTATTATTCATGGGAGTGGATTTCTGCTGCTGGGAGAATTAGCTGCAGTCTTATTGGGAAGGTGCCTTCTGATGCAATGAGGTCTTTTGGACTGTGCCTAAATAGAGCCCATTGTTTAGGCATTTGGAGCGTAATGCTTAAATTGCTCTAGAAGTTCCAGTCGGACTCCAGGTATCTTTGGTCGGCCACGAGTAGTAGTTTTCTTCATGTTGCTTAGGACCTGCCTCTTCAGCACCTCCTAAAACTAGGGCACAACCAGTTCTTTTTAACTGGAGTCTTTTGCCTAGAGGGAATTGCGGGGGGAGATTCTAGGTCCAAAAGAAAAGAATGGATAATAAATCTATATTCAAGTTTAACCAGGATCTCACACAGCAATATAGCCTTTAGGAATATGGTAAAAGAATTAACTTTGTTTCTGATTGAATGTTTTGTTTTTAAGTCAAGCTCAGAGGAATAGGACAGTATAGAGTGAGCCTACTACTACCTATTAGTAGTTTGTTGCTGCCCCAGAATCTCTTAGGGGAGGATAAGATACTCTAGATTCTAGAATTTCTAAAGGAAGAGTTGATTGTTTGTGCAAGCCTCCAAGCTCCCACACCCTAGTTCCCTAGCACAGTGAGCCTTTCTGGGTCCTTGGAGCAGCGGAAGTGAAGCTTGCTTGCCTTTGAAACCACAGAGAGAAGCCCCATTTTTTGAAGGTGTTTTCTTCTGAAATTTTTACCTGGGATCCCAACGAATGCATTACTGTTCTTTAAAAAAAAAAAAATAATTGTGTGTGTGTGATGAGAACTTTTAAGATGTACTGTCTTAGAAAATTTTAAGTGTACAGTGAAGTATTGTTAACTGTAGTGACCACAATGTCTATTACAACCCCAGGACTTACATTGTTTTTCTGGAAAGGTTTATGGAAAATGATTTGTGGGCTTAATCCCAGTGTTTCTCTTTTGGTCACCTCAGTCTGCATGTGTCTCTGAGTGTGTGGCTGTCTGTGGTTGTTCCACCCAGAACTGATTTTCTTGTCTGGGACCCCGTCATGGGGGAGGGTGGGGAGGGTGCAAGCCTCCAGCCCCCAGAGACCCTGTCCCTTAGGTGCTTCTTGTGTACGTTACTCGGGTTTCTACCTTCACTAAGCTCCCTTCGGTGTCTCCTGTCCACTGAGCTGTCTAGAACCACAGAGCCTTTCTCTCCTCTCTTTGGTGGCTCTGTGCTTCTAGTCCCTCCCCGGGGATAAGATCTTCTGGTGCGAAGTTCTTTCTCACCATCCAGTGTCAAAAATCACTATGAGGCTGTATTACTGAACTGCAGAGGCAGGTAAGGTACATCGGTCTTCACGGTGGTTATTGCTCTGCTCCTTTAAGTGCCAACATTTTTATCTCTTAGCTCTTCCTCCTTGTCACCTTTGTGTTGTCACTGGAGCAATGAAAACCATTTGGTCGTACTTATTTAATTTACACTGACCTTCTGACATAGCCAAGCCCCTTCTTTTGCATTTTCTCCTCCTCCGTGTTTGAGGTTAGAAAGGCTTGGTGTTTGTAAGAAGGTAAAGGTGACCCTGAGGATTGCTTCTGATGATGCTGGTACTCAACATCTTTTGAAGACGTAGAGTGGGCATGTCAGTTTAATGGCGAGTCTGTCAACTTATTGCATTCTCGTCCTCCATTTTAAAGCCTCACTGAGGACTCAAGATTAAACTGTCATTGGAATAAATATAACACTTTTCTTTAAAAGGAAAATAACTTTAAAAAAAAGTGGCAAGCATGCCTCTTTAATTTCTTGACAGATATCAAAGAAAAAAAAACTTCCTGTCTTTATCTCGACAAGGCATCTAACATTGCTGGGAGGTTTTACTTGTGTGAGAACGTCAACATTATAATCTAGAACTCTCTGAGAACTGAACTCGACTACTCTCTGGTTAGGGGCGGTGAAAAGGGACAGTAAAATAGTTATGGACATTCAGTTACCAAAGTAGTCAACTATGAAAGCTAATTCAGCTCCTTTTAAAAGGTTAGTTCTTTGATAAAGGACAGTTGATGCTAAAAAGAAAAGGTCAGAAATATAAACTTTTTTCTCTGTTTTGAATGTTTGAATGACTTAATGTTTCTCTCTTTGGTAGTGAGGTTGGTACAGTAGCCAGTGATCACTAACAATTAAAATAATGAGTCATGTGCAACAACACTTACACTTGCAGAGAGCCCAATTAAAATCGCACTTCATTTTTGTTTTCATGAATCAGAAGTAAATTTAGAACGAGTTTCATGATTCTTGTGGTATTTTCCAAATTAAGGACTGTAGACATTTGGACACTGAGCTGTGTGAATCCTAGATGTGTTTTCTTCCCTTTGCTATCAATTAGATATTTCAGAACTCAACTTATGAAGAAATAGCCACTAAAAGTGGGTCAAGGCCACAGTCCCACATCCTCCTTCCTCCTGCAAAATACTGCACAAGAGACTTTAAAAAATGGTGGTGTCGCTCTAACTGGTTTGGCTCAATGGGTAGAGCGTCGGCCTGCGGACTCAAGGGTCCTGGGTTCGATTCCGGTCAAGGGCACGTGCCTTGGTTGCGGGCACATCCCCAATAGGGGGTGTGCAAGAGGCAGCTGATCGATGTTCCTCTCTCATCGATGTTTCTAACTCTCTATCTCTCTCTCTTCCTCTCTGTAAAAAATCAATAAAATATATATTAAAAAAAAATGGTGGTGTCGCTCTAACTGGTTTGGCTCAATGGGTAGAGCGTCGGCCTGCGGACTGAAGGGTCCTGGGTTCGATTCCAGTCAAGGGCACATGCCCTGGTTGTGGGCTCGATCCCTAGTGGGGGGTGTGCAGGAGGCAGCCAATCAATGATTCTCTCTCATCATTGATGTTTCTCTCTCCTTCTTCTTCCTCTCTGAAATCAATAAAAATATATATTTTAAAAATGGTGGTATCTTTTATATACATAAGGTGTCCCCAAAAATGAATAATTAGAATAATTATAAGGACAGTGTTTATTAAAATTTCATTTAAAAATTGAGCTATCAGCTGGTAAAGTGTGTATACATTTTTGGGAGGGACACCCTGTATATATAAAATAAAATTTACTATGTTAACCTTTTTTAATTGTACAGTTCATGACAGTCAATACATTCACAATGTAGTTCAGCCATCACCACGATGCATATGTAGAACTTTTCATCTTTCCCAAAAAGAAACCCTTGTACCCATAAATGCTAACTTCCCATTCTCCCCTCCTCCCAGTCCCTGGCAGCCACATTTTACTTTCCGTCTCAATGAATTTGACTATTCTAGGGACCTCCTATAAGTGGAATCTGACAGCATTTGGCCTTCTGTGTCTGGATGATTTCACTTAGCTTCCAAGGTTCATCCAGGCTATTACTTGTGCTGGTATTTCCTACCTTTTAAAGGCTGAATAATACTCCATTGTATGTATGTACCACATTATGTTGATCCTTTTGTCCATCCAGGAATGCACAAGAGACTTCTAAAATTATTTTTTGCGCTCATTGCACGCGCGCACACACACACACACACACACACACACACACACAGCTAACTGTGTGAAGAAATATGTAAATTAGCTTGACTAACAGTAATCATTTCATGATGTATATGTATAGGAAATCATCACACTGTACACTTTCAGTCATGAGCCACATAATAATGTTGTCGTTAGCGAACGCTGGACCCATAGATTATAATGAAACGGAAAAATTCCTACTGCCTAGCAGCTTAGCCGTTATAACATCCCAGTTGTTGTAAAATGAATTTAGTGTAGCCTAAGTGTACAGTGTTTATAAAGTCTACAGTAGTGTGCAGTGGTGTCCTAGGCCTTCATATTTACTCACTGCTCACTCACTGACACCCAGAGCAACTTCTGGTCCTGCAAGCTCCATTTATGATAGGGTGTCGTATACAGTGTACCATTTTTCATCTTTTAGATCGTATTTTTACTGTCCCTTTTCTGTGCTTAGATATTTTAGGCACAGAAATAGTTATCATTGGTTACTGTTGCCTACAGTATTCATTTCAATACACTAATACGTTGTACAGGCTTGAAGCCTAGGAGTAATAACAGGCTATACCATACAGACTGTGTAGTATTGATCTAAGTTTGCATAGGTGCACTCCATGATGCTCGCACAGGATTGAAATTGCCTAGTGATGCATTTCCCAGAATGTTTTCCTGTCATTCGTGACACATTACTTAATATATAATTTTTATTAAAAATAAAATAATATAAAATTTTTATTTTTAGTATGTGTCATTTGGAAGACTTTCCTAGTTCTAATTTTCTGCTGTTTCACTTGGGAGTCATTGATTGAGTCCCTACATAATGCCAAGTGCTGAGCATACAATGAATGAGCTCTTACATGCCAAAATTTGGATGAACCTCAAAAACATCATGCTTATTGAAAGAAGCCAGACACAAATGGTCACCTATTATAGGATTCCATTTATAAAAGATATCTAGAGTAGATTGTAAATCCATAAAAGCAGATTGGTGATTGCCACGGACCAGTGGGGGTGATGGGGAATGGGGAATGACTGCTTAATGGTTACGGGGTTTTATTTTGGTGGTGAAAATGCTTTGGAAATAGATGGAGGTGATGGTTATATGACATTATGACCGTACGAAATGCCACTAAATTGTTCAGTTTCAAATGGTTAATTGTGTGCCAGGTGGATTTGATTTTACCTCAATAAAAGAAAAATGGGCAAAAAACAAACAATGAATGAACTCTACTCTGCATTCAGATTTATGTCTGGTAGGGAAGACAGACAAGGAAATCAGGGACCCTGGCTTGGTGGATTGCCACCCAATCAGAAGTCAGAGGGGATGGTGGGTGACTCATTATTGGAGAAGGTCCAGTGTAGGTGGGTGGGTGAAGACCTGTGGAATGAAGGGCTCTGGGTCACATTTTTAAGTTCTCTGACCCAAAGGCTAGAAATAGATGTGAACAGAATGAAAGGTTATGTACAGAGGGGAATCAGTTATACTATAGTTCCTGCACACCTAGGCATGGTTTCTTGTAACTTCATTGGTAAATCCAGAAAGCACTGTAAAATTTTCCAAGTAGAACTGACACTTAGAAAACAATGACATTGCTTTATTATTATTATTTCTTTTCCTGCACAGGCCTAGTAACAGAGCTCTTCTGTCTACCCCCTCTCCCCCTTCTTTCTCCCAGTTTTCTCACCATCCTTCTCAATTTGTCCTTTGTCAACAGGGCAGAAAAGAGAGGTTGAAGTGATCTATGGGTATAATCCAAGATGCACTGATAAAAAGATAAACTTAAATGAAGTGATTTATTCCCGGTGGCAGGTCTTCTGCACCCAGAATTGTCTATCCAAGTGAGTGCCCATTGATTTTCCATACCTTCCCTGTCAGCCTCTGGATTGCCATTGTTCATCAGAGGTAGACAACCAGTTTAAGGTGGCAGGGCGTTCTCCCAGCCCAGGCACTCTGCGCAGGGTGTAGCTTTTATTTGTGTTGTAGGGTACAGAACTCTTGCCTTGGCCTGCCTTAAACTGTGTGTGTGAGAAGAGGCAGTTCCACTGGTATTCCGAATTACTCAAATTAGAAGTAAAACATTGTATACTCCCATTTTGAAAGTGCTTCTAGAATCTTCCTACTTGAATCAAATAGACAATAGGTCCCATAGAATAGCAGCACAGGATAATATATCACTGTGGGGACAGTGCCTGAGTAGGTCTGGTCTGTGTTAGATGAAAAGTACTGAGCATCCTGTGGGAATTAATGAACTAGGAATGTCCTTTCTCTTCAGGGGCCACATGCATATCACACAGAACATGTCTTTCCTGTTTTTCTCCAAACCCATCCCATTGTGTTGGGGAGTGACGAAGTGAAATCTCTCCAACAGTGAATTGAAAGATAACTGTGTGGTTGGTGGCTCTCATCTTTGAAGCTCATTTGCTGGGTCCTTTGGTCAGGAAGAGAGGTCTGTTAATTATTGGTTGGGAGGAGTGAGCTTAGCTACAAGTTTTTTTTTTCTGCTACGTGCTTCGGGTATAGTGATCTGGACAAGAACGCCACATACTGGGCACTTTCCAAATACATATTGTGCTGGAAGAAAGACTGCTTTTGATGCAGTTGGGGTGGAGCCAGGGAAATTATTTACATGACATAATGATTTTCCTAACTGGTAAATTTCAGGGGGGAAAAGACTAGTTTGATTACTAAATAATTATAGACAAACTAGAGGCCCAGTGCATGATTAAATCATGCACGTGTAGGGTCCCCTAGGCCTAACCTGCCATCCTGGTGCCGGAGCGGACAGGCACCCAGCTCCCACGCTTTCGCTTTCCATTGTGGGGGAACTGGGTGCCTGTCTGCTGGTGCACCAGGCCTTTCAGAAGCCTCCGCCGCGCCAGGCTTCTGATGGTCCGCGGTGGGACATGGGCTCACTGCCCCAGAGGCCCCTTCTGTGCCGCAGCACAGCCATGGCGCAGACGCTGAGCTCGCACCGCCGCTGGTGACGCAAGCTCAGCGTCCTGCCGGCCCAATCAGCCACCCCAGCCACCCCAAGTCCCGCCCCCCCGCGCCTCCTGGCCAATCGTGGGCATAGCGAAGGTATGGTCAATTTGCATATTTGTCTATTATTAGGTAGGATACATAGTTTGTGTTTCTATACACACACAAATATATAGTAATATACTGATGATATTTGGCATTTGTATTTTTTAAAACCACAAGCCTGTAGTAATTCAGACTTATGAATACCTTTTCCTAGCAAGTAACAGTTAATAATAGTTAAAGAGGGATGAATACTGATAGTATTTTTCTCTTTGTACTTCTGATTGGCAGGCAGGGAGAATTAAAAGCTTGTTTTGGGTTAGGGTTTTTTTTGTTTTGTTTTTTAAGTTGATTTTTAGAGAGAGAGGGAAAGGGAGAGGGAGATAGAGAGAAACATCCATGTGAGAGCGTGACATTGATTGGCGGCCTCCTTCATGCCCTCTAGAGGATCAAGCCCAAAACCTGGGCATGTGCCCTGACCTGCAACCCTTTGGTACAGAGGACGATGCCCAGCCAACTGAGCCATGCCGGCCAGGGCTATGTTGTTTTTTTAAAAAATACTTACTTATCATACTGTTTAATCACTTTCTTAACTGAATTTGTGGCATATCTAATCTAATAATAGACAAATATGCAAATTGACCACACCTTCGCTACACCTAAGCCACGCCCACCAGCCAAGCCACGCCCACCAACCAATCAGGATGAGTATGCAAATTACCCCAACAAAGATGGCGGCTAATTTGCATATCAAGACAGTGTCAAAAGAAGCCAAGAGCTGCAGAAGGGAGTAAAGCTTCCAAGAAGCAAGCAAGCCAGGGGGGTGGGGGGGGAGGAGAAGGGAGGAGCGAAGTCAGGGCCGGGGGCGAAGGGAAACGCAGGCAGGCTGGAGGAGAAGGCGGGGCGGGCGACAAGGGCGGAGCGGAGGCGGGGCCGGGGGCGAAGGGAAACGCAGGCGGGCGGGAGGAGAAGGCGGGGCGGGCGACAAGGGCGGAGCAGAGGCGGGGCCGGGGGCGAAGGGAAACGCAGGCGGGCTGGAGGAGAAGGCGGGGCGGGCGACAAGGGCGGAGCAGAGGCGGGGCCTGGGGCGAAGGGAAACGCAGGCGGGCTGGAGGAGAAGGTGAGGCGGGTGACAAGGGAGGAACGGAGGCGGGGTAGAGTGCAGCAGGAAATCCTATTGCAGGATTTTTCCTGCAACGGGAACGCTAGTCTATATATATAAAAGTTAAGCCACCCGACGATCAGCCAGTAGCTATGACATGCACTGACCACCAGGGGGCAGATGCTCAACGCAGGAGGTGCCTCCTGGTGGTCAGTGCACTCCCACAGTGGGAGTGCCGCTCAGCTGACAGACAGGCACCAGATGCTGGGCTGACAGCTGGCAAGTGTAGTGGCCCGAGCCTCTTCCGCGGACACTCCCCCTGCTCACCCGAACTGCTGGAGTGGCGCAGCGCCCAGCCCAGGCTCAGGCTCCTCCCTGGCCGCCTGCCACTTTGCGCACTACTTTGTGCTGTGCGGGATCCACGCGGACAGCAGGCTGGAGCCCAACGAGTTGGCGGGTAAGGCCAGGCTGTGGTGGCACAGAGGTCCACTGATCCCCGTAGGCCAGGCCGAGGGACCCCACCGGAGCACGGGCCTCTAGTATTTCAGTAACATGCATTTGTGGCATCATTGATTTAGCACTTTCCCTGAGTCCAAAGTACCAGTTCGTACAAGTTAAGCAGGATGTTGCCTTCATGCTGAGTACTTCACATAGATCACAGGGGTCTGAGGAAGCAAAATCAGCTTCCAGAAGGCCATAACTTAGGGCCAAGAAACTTCAGAGATAGCAGGAGAAACTGCCTGAATGTGTATATGGTGAGAAAATGGAAAGATATTTTATATGTTCATATAAGCAGAGAAAAACTATAGACCCCCGTCATGTTAATTTTCTTCCTTCTCTTCCTTGGTGGCCTGATTATTCATTTGGCTGAGATGTAAGATCTTTTGAGCTTCTAACATAATAGTTATTCATAAAGGCATTTAGGCTGATGGCTTTCTCAGAACGTCCTGCTTTTCAGGATGGACTTCATCTATATTTCAACGAATTTCTAAATGGGGGAAACAGAACATTTTTCCTTTGATTAATTCATTGGTTTTTTAGTCCTCAAGGACTCATATGCTCAAAAGGAAGTCAGTAAAGGAAGAATGATAAATTGGAATTGAAACTCATAAAAAAAAAACCTTTGAACACTGTCCTGAATTCAACATCTGAAATACAGCAGGCCAAGCGAAGATTTATGAAAGCTAATTTAAAAAATTAATTTAAAATTGTATCAAAGGGCACAGTGTTATGAGTCGTGCAAAGTTCTTAGACTGTTTTAGACCACTGTTTCACAACTCTGGCTTTTAGGCTACTTTGCCCCAAAATCAAATACTTGGGCAAGTTTCTACTAGTTAGAACACAGATGCAGGCTTTGCATTCTTGGGCTCTTCTCTGGGAATGTGCCCTCTGCAGCTGCGATTTTAAGATTTATGTTATTGGATGTACATCGGTCCTAAGATGAGGACCTGGGGAGGTGATCCTGGGAAGCCCCAGGAGGAGCATAAAGAGGTAAGAAAGGGCAGGGGAAGGTGATAGAGTGTGTGTAAAGGAGAGTTTCCTATGAATCCAGCGCAGAGGGAACAGCCCTGCAAAGACTAAGGAAATATAGCGGTGAGGCAGGACCAGTGCAAAATCTCTAAGCACAGTAAGTCTCACTTAACGTCGTGGATAGGTTCTTGGGAACTGGGACTGTAAGCAAAATGATGTAAAAAGAAACCGCCCTAGCTGGTTTGGCTCAGGGGATAGAGAATTGGCCTGTGGACTGAAGGGTCCCGGGTTCTATTGCTGTCAAGGGCACAAGTCCGGGTTGGGGGCTCAATCCCCAATAGGGAGCATGCAGGAGGTAGCCAATCAGTGATTCTCTCTCATTAATGTTTCTGTGTCTCCCTCTCCCTTCCTCTCTGAAATAAAAAAAAAATAAATATAATATATATATATATAATAAATATATATTTATTTTTTAATTTATTTTATTGATTTTTTTACAGAGAGGAAGGGAGAGAGATAGAGAGTTAGAAACATTGATAAGAGAGAAACATCCATCAGCTGCCTCCTGCACACCTCCTACTGGGGATGTGCCCGCAACCAAGGTACATGCCCTTGACCGGAATCGAACCTGGGACCCTTGAGTCCGCAGGCCGACGCTCTATCCACTGAGCCAAACCGGTTTCGGCGATAAAAATATATTTTAAAAAATAAAAAGAAACCAATTTTTGTCTTGGCCAGTGTTGCTTAAGTGGTTGGAGTGTCGGCCCTCACACCGAAGGGTCTCAAGTTTAATTCCTGGTCAAGGGCACATTACCTGGGGGCGTGTGCAGGAGGCAAAACAATCTCTCTCAAATCAATGTTTCTCTCTCTCTCTCTCTCTCTCTCTCTCTCTCTCTCTCTCTCTCTCTCTTTCTCTCTTTCTCCCTCCCTCTCTCTCTCTCTCTCTCTTCTCCCTCCCTCTCTGACCTGTCTCCTTATCCCTCCCTCCCTTCCACTCTCTCTAAAAATCAATGGAAAAAAAGTATCCTCTGGTGAGGATTCACAACAACATAAAAAGAAACCAATTTTCTCATAGGCTAATTAATATAAACAAGAGTTAAGTTCTTACAACCTATTTCTGGTCACAAAAATATCTCCAAACTTCTAAAATGAGATCCAAAACACTCCTAATATTAATATTGAAATAAATGTGAGCTGTACATACATTTAAGAAAGATTAATAAAAACAAGCGAGATAATGATGTTCCAACCTGCTTGCTAATTCCAGTTCAGGGTTGTGAGTGGCAGCAGCCTCTCCCAGCTACTCAGGGCCCATCAGGAACCCACCCTGGACCAGATGCCTTTCCATCCCAGGGCTGCTCACACACTCAGACTGGGATGATTTAGACACGCCAGTTAATTTAACAGGCATTATCTTTGGAATGTGGGAGGAAAACAGAGTCCCCAGAGAGAACCCCGAAGACATGGGGAGAATGTGAGAACTACACTCAGACAGTGGCCCTGGCTGGGAATCTATATAATAAAAACCTAAGCAACTGTATAGTGGAACAACCAGAACAGCCGGTTGCTATGATGTGCACTGACCACTCTGGGTGAAGGGGAGGGGCAGACACTTAATGCAGGAACTGCCCCCTGGTGGTCAGTGTGCTGGGGGGTGGGGCGCGGAGTGCTGCTCAGCCAGAAGCTGGGCTCATGGCTGGCGAGCACAGCGGTGGTGGTGGGAGCCTCTCCCACCTCCACAACAGCACTAAGGAGCAGAGAGCAGGTGGGCAGTAAGGAGCGAGGGCGGTAAGGAGCGAGGGGTCCTGGACTGTGAGAGGGATGTCCAACGTCCCCTGAGAGGTCCCGGACTGCGAGAGGGTGCAGGCCGGGCTGAGGGACCCCCCTCCAGTGCACGAATTTCATGCACACCCCCCCCCCCCCATAATACATATATATATATTTTTTTTTCCTTTTTTCTTTTTTCTTATCATTACAACAAAACAACATTGGACAAAACGATGTTACTCAAGGACCTGCTGTACCTCCTTGAAAAAGACTCAATGGCTGATGTAACTCTTTTTGCTTTTTACGTGCTCTGGGAGATTGAACCTACTAGTGTTGAGGTTTTTTCCCCAATATGAGTACAGGGTGCCTGGGAACTAGCCAAATTAGTCTTTTGTTGTAGGATCTTTTTAGGAGACAGGTCTGTCACCTGGTATGGCAGAGCCCCTCTTTCTGATGTCCTTTCTCTAATCTGAATAATGAAGAACTTGGAAATGAATCTGATCTCTGATTTTTAGGGATATCAGTTGGGTCCTCTCTGCCTAGTTGTCTGCAGGAGAGCTCTGGAGTCCTTGAAGTTTCCTCCCCAGGATCTACCAAACACTCCCAAAACCTCATGAAAGCTTAACTCCCGGTGTCTTGGGTGAGATTCCTTAGAAGTCAGGGGACTCTCGTGGAGATGATATAGGGTGGAGGCGTGGAGATGGAGAGAGGGCAGAGCAGTGGGGAGCTTGGGAGCATGACCTACACCACAGAGCTCGTCTTCCCCTCTCCCTGGTCCGCCACTGATTGATTGTGGGCCTCTCTCAGGGCAGGTATAACCTCCGGGGCAGAATGGCTCCCATTGGCTGATGGCCATTTTATGGACTAGGGGGCAGATAGGACCCAGTAGCAGTTGATACTCATATAGCCGCCTGTGCCTGGTAAAGGGATCCAGCCAGGGTGCTTTGGGTTACCCAGAACAGATAGGGTCATGTGTTGGCCTCTTTTTTAATTCATCCCCTTAACACAGTTCACCAGTGCTCCCAGGGCCCCTTTCAAAGCGTCCCTCTTGCCCTCCAAATTCAGCGTCCTCAGCCCCTCCCCTGAAAAGCTCCACTCCTGGACACGGGAAAGGAAGCTCAGGTGCCTATGGTTTGAGCTGGACCCCACTGGGGGTTTGCTGGCTCTGAGGAGGAGTGATGGGCCCCAGCGCTTAGTGGGAGGTAGGGTACGAGATGCTGAACCATCTAAACCTGATCTGTCTTTCAACTACTTTCCTCCAGAGTCAGCTAAAGGCAAATAGGCCTTGGCAGTGAGTATTAATTTTCTTCCCCAAACAACCCAACAACCATTCTAATTTTATAAGAAGTATTTTCTTCCTATTAAGAAGTGTTTTCTGACGCTACTCTTTGCAAAGTAGTAACCTGGCATTCTTGTGCTAAGGACCATCTGATTTCTTCTTGAGCCTACTTTTGTTACTATGTCAGCTGAAGAGGGCTCTGAGGCATCCAGGAGATTTTTTTCTGAACTCAAATTTCTTTCCAGATACAAGATTAGGGGAGGAAGGTGTGGACTGGTGAGAGAGTTTCAGTTGTACCTTTTTCATCTTTACTCCGATCTGGAGTGACTGGGGCATTAACTTAACAGATGTTGTCACTAAGTGTCTTAGTAACAAATTAATTTATAGAAAAATTACTCTACTCGGACACTAAGGCTTTTGAAGTTGCCGTGTCGGTGGACAGCTGCTGCAGAATTCTGAATTTTGGAGCCAGGTATTGACCCTTCAGGAATCTAATGAAGCTTGATGTGCCTGCGCCTCAAATGTATTTGCTCTACAAGCTGTTGTCACTCAGGGTAAACACCAAGCTCTGTATCCTTGTGGAAAACTCAACATCATCAAAAAGCAAAGCCACTTGCTAGCCAAACCCAGCTGCGTGTTGCATTGGATATTGTGTCCAAATATCTTCATGACCTAAGAATAAAACCCCTAAGAAGTCATCCTGATAATCTAGAAAGCTCTGCTAGGACATACTCTGTGCAATAGGAGTGAGTCATGAAATCCTGTCCACATTCAAGGGCAGGGGAATGAAACCCTGCTTCCCAGAGGAAGGTTGTTCAGGTATGTGTGCTAAAACCACCGCAGTAACTGATATACTTTCAGAGAGATGCTTCCCGGCTACGCAAGTATCCCGTGTCTCCTTTAAAAGCTTTCAGCATTTATCCGTGGATCCCGCCGGCTATAGCCTTCTGCTGGTGATTTTCTCTCGTTCCTTCCGCATTTATTACTTGGACTTCTTCTGTAAGGAAGATTTGTCCCTTCATCACTTATTTATTGATTCAATTGCTTGTTTATACCAGCATGGACGCACAGATATTTGCTTTATTTTCTGGGTGAGAGGTGTTTTTAGAACAGGGAAGCATCCCCGGTGAATCCCTTCGATGGAGGTGGTAAGGAAGAGCGTGGGTGCGGAGGAAGATACTCAGTGCATGGAACACAGTTCCTGAGAGAGAGATCCAGAAGGGGAGGCCTTAGCAAAAATGAGGGACACTCTGTACTAAAAAAACGGGGATGAAGAAAGCTTGGAAGGGCCGATTTTGACGTCAGAAGGGCGTGCCCATTAATTACCCTTTGTCTTCTCAGTCAAGATGTTTTTTTGTGATAGCAGTGGAAAATTGACTTTTGGAATTTGAATTTTCTTGGCCAGAATTCCTGGCTCCTTCAGTAGGATTTCTCAACCTTGGCACTATTGACATTTGGGCTGAGTGATTCTTTGTTGTGGGGGTGTCCTGGGCATTATAGGGCATTTAGCAGCATCCCTGGCCTCTGCCCACTAGAAGCCAGTCACTTCCTTCTCTTCTCCCCTAGTGTGACCACCAGAATGTCTCTATGCAGGGCGGCCAAGTGCCCCCTGGGGAGCAAAGTGCCCTGCTTGAGAACCACTGATCTAAAATAATACTCACGGTTCTGGCAATCCACAGTACTACCTCCATCCCCCTTATCTTTATTTTTTATTTTTAAAATATATTTTTATTGATTTCAGAGAGGAATGGAGAGGGAGAGAGAGATAGAAACTTCAATAATGAAAGAGAGTCATTGATTGGCTGCCTCTTGCACACCCCACAGTAGGGATCGAGCCTGCAACCCAGGCATACACCCTGACTGGGAATCAAACCTTAACTTCCTGGTTCATAGGTCGATACTCAATCACTGAGCCACCCTGGCTGGGCAGTTCACAGGATTTCTGAGCACTGCCTTTGAAAGACTAAGACAATGGCATTCACCTACGTTCTTGCAGAAGGAACTAAGCCACCCTCGCTTCAACACTCAGCGTTGCCACAACTGACAAGGGAGGCCCTGTTTTCTTGCGAGTAGCTGATGGTGTTCTGAGCGCAGTAGCTGGACGTGGAAAGGGAGCTCTGGTTCTCAGAGGGTCCTGGGTCCTGAAAAGCGCTGCTGCTGATGCAGCCTTGCCTCCTGGCGGAGGGTTGTTTTGCTTTCTGTGTCGTTTCTGTGTGACCTGTGAGAAGCACTTTCATGACAGTTGGGGACCCAGAAGCTCTTCCCACAAGTTAGTTTCTGAAAGCCCATTTGTTCTAAGTCCATGACACTGACCTAGCTGGGCACGCATGGGTTGCTGGGAGGGTTGTTTCCTAGGAGAGCCAGGGGTGTTGGGACCCTTACTCCTCTACACCTCTCGTTTTATTATCCAAAGACACTTGTGTTGTGACCCAATTTTCTTTAAGCTTCAGTAAATTTTTAATTAGACACTGCATTTCAAACATAACAAATATGACAGATTAAGGAACAAGGCCAAGGCCAAGGCTGGAAGGACCTTACACGACCACTGATACCACCTGTTGGCAGCTGGCAGAACTGAGACCCTTTGGAGCTGTGTTTATTGCACAGAAAGGGGGAAGCTGGCTGCAGGGGACCTTCCTTGCACCCCTGAGCTTGGGGTTGCCAGGGTAGGGGAGGAGTGGAAGGGGAGGATAGTGGATTGGATTCGATTCCTAGATCCCACATCCGCCATCAGTTAGAGCCAGGAGTCCATATTTGAAGTATTTTCAGGAGGTTTTTCAAGGTACTGGCTGGATACATTTGGGAATCAGTTGTCATTTAAGAAAGTTAGAGTCCCATTGCATTGGACATTGGGGAGTTTAACAGCACAACAAACTAAAAAACGATCTCTTCCACAGAGTTAGCATGCAGCAGATACTATTAACTCCTCACTCTAATCAAAGAAACTAAGACGCTATTGTGTAAAATAACAATTATAGTTTATCTTTCTTTGAAGTGCTTTCCAATACTGTCCATTGGTTTCTATACCAATCCATTTGGGCCAGCATATGCCCTTTTCTGATGCAAAACTGAGATCCCCAGAGATTTAAGTTTCCAGGGTCCACAAATCTAGGTGACAACGAGAATCAGAATGAGTCTAGCCAGTGGGTTCTCAACCCTGCCGGGAAACTTCAGTTCCAGTGGTAGGCCCCTCTGCCGTAGATACTGATTCAGCTGAGCAGCGGAAGGGTTGGATCATGGGTTTCTGATTCTAATGTGCGGCTACTCCAAGTGTGGTCTGTGGACCAGAGGCATAGCATCATTTGGAAGCTTGTTAGAAATGCAAGATCTCAGGCACCTTCTGAATCAGAGTCTGCATTGTAACAAGACCCCCAGGTGAATCCTATGCATGGTGGCATTTGGAACTTACTGAGCTGCGCCCATTGGCATCTCTATTCAGGACACCTGTTTTTTTTTGTTTTGTTTTTACCAGTCAGGCAGCATTCAAGGCCTGGGTGGCCTCCACTGGGGGCCCTGGCTTCCCCTGCCCTGTGGGTTTCCTGTGCCTCTGAGAGTGAAGCCACAAGTCTTGCTCACTGCCAGCAGTTGGAGTGTGTCTTCACAGTCCCCGCATTTTGAGTGCATCATAGTGTAGCCATCAAACCAAGACTGCAGTGTCGGCAGCCTCCAGACTCCCCTGTTGAGAGTGATGGCACGTCAGTGCTGGAGTAACCGCCGAGGAAAGGTGTTTCAACCTGTGCTCAGCTCCCGAGACCCTCACTTACCTCCAGCTTAGACGCGGACTGTATTGGAAAGGAGGGAGGCAGCACCTTTTTTCTTCTCTTTTCTTTTTGTAAATGGAAGGTCCTGGGTAAATGTTGTTTTTTTTTAATCCTCACCCGAGGATATTTTTTCCATTGATTTTAAGACAGAGTGGAAGGGAAGGAGGTGTGTGCCCTTGACCAGGAATTGGAACCAGAGACTCTTTGGTCTGCAGGTCGATGCTATAACCACTGAGCAAAACCAGCCAGGGCAAATGTTTTGACTATTTGAATGAAGTTAAGGCTGTGTGGGCCTCTTGGAAGCATGGGACATCACACATGGGCTGCCTCCAAGCTAGGACCTCTTAGCTGGGAGGCCCTCTTACCCAGAAACGCCATCGTTGTCTTTCTAAAAGGTCTTTTTTAGTTTGTTTCTTAAAATCTAATGCTATATGAGTGCTCTTTTCTAAATCTGTAGTTTCATTTTGGGTAGTGCCTACAAGAGACACAGAAATCCCTGTTCAGCCTCTTTTTGGGAAACTGAGAGCCTTGGTTTCTTTCCCACCCCTCGTCGGCTGTTTTTAAACAACAAACCCCTTTGATGAAGAGCGAAGGGCCGTTCTGAGCCAGGCAGGGCTGTTTCTCCTCCTTTCATTTCTCCAGTCTCCAGGCTCTCCTCCACCGCCTCCTGTACCTCTTCCAGCCTTCCTCGCATGGGAACAAAACCACGGCAACAAACCAGACTTGGGGAGACAAGGGAGGCTTGTCCCGCTTTGTGAAGTCCCTTCAAAGGGTGTCACTGAAAGGATCAAAAGCCTGTGGAGGGTTTCTGTGCCTCTCTTTCTGGAAGTGTTGGGAGGTTTCCGTGGATGGATCTGGAGAGACTGGAGCGAGTGCTAATTTATGCACAGGAGCCATTCACGAGTGGCCACCACAGGAGAGCTTGCCAGTTGCTTGTCATTCTCTCAGTCAGAGGTTTTGAAAAGATCCCAAACCGCCCAAACTGGGCTTGCGTCTTTTTTCAGTCTGCTTTTTTTTTTTTTTTTTTTTTTTTTTTGCTATTTCCTCCTCCTCTGGCCTCCCTGTTCTCTGCAGATCCCCTCCCCACGCCTCCCCAGTGTTTCTCCTTTGTTGCCCACAGCAACCTGAACAGTTGGCACCAGGGTGGAGGGAGCACGTCGGGTTACCTCCATGTCAAACAATCATTATGGAATGATTTCTCCAGAGCCACACAAGTGACTAGGCTTCTCTGAAAATCTCCCCCATTTAAGCCCCCATCAGTGGCTCCCCTTCTTGCCTTTCCTGAGAGGCCTGTTTCTTCTGGTACCTGAGGAACCAGGTACTCCTGCCCCACCTTTGGAGGCGACTGTTTGCCACCAGTGTTTCATAAACTCTTAACACATTTCTTTGATGTTCACACTCCCCTACACACACACACACACACACACACACACACACACACACACACACGTTCCGCAATCCCTTCTACAGGGAGGGTGTTACTGAATCATATCACTCTAAGTGAGCTGAGAGACAGGCTGGGAAGGATTACCAAGAGCCATTCATGTGGAATACATAGAGCGGCTGCAGGTTTCTTTCTCTTGCTCATTACCACCAGAAAATCCTTTGTCAAAGGGTAGTGCCAAAGTCGTCATGGAAATGAAATAAATGATCAGGCTGTGGAGGCCAGATTAATTGAGCCATCTTTAATTTGAGGGAACTCTTCCATTAATGTATCTAAATCTCAGTTTACAAATGAGCACATGATGACTTGATCCCTTGGTACTTATTCTTGCAATGCTTTTGAACCTCAATTAGTACATTTCTTTTCTCTTTGGAGACCATCAGACTCCTCCAGACTGAAAACAAGGGGTAGAATGCTGAAAGAGACCAAATCAAAGATGATGATGCTTCTGAAGGAAAGAGAGAAAAATAAATAAATTTGGAAATATAAAACAGTGCTCATCACATATCCCATCTTCGGATTTCTCTGTGTACCCATCCTTTTAAATTCCAAGGACAGGCGTGTGTGTGCTTTGAGATATTTGTCAACGATGGGAAGTATGTTCTGAGTAAAGGCATTTTCTTCTGCAGTGTTCATTTCTATTTCAATGGTTTGCCTCAGTACTTTAATTAATACTGTTTTTGCTCACTGATGAATAATTCAAAGTCATACAAGCAACAGATGTCAGAGATTCAGAATGACTTTCCCTGAATTATTTATTATTTCCAAAAAAGTAACAGGTTTGTTGAACAAGTAATTGGCAACACAGATGTAGATCAAGGTTTGTCAGCAGGAAACGAGGCTACTACTGCTTTCTTTTTTGTGCGTGTTACTAACCAGGACTGCATTGCATAAGGGAGTTTGGCTGAGTCCACTGCGTAGGGAGCCATTTATTCATCTTGGGTGCTGACTGGAGAGCTGGAACCTTGTTTGGTTTTCCCTTTGTCTATGGATGACAAAATTGGAATGGGACTTTGTCCAAAATTATAATTAATTAGTGGAAAGTAGCTTTGCAAATGTCTGTCAGACAGTATGACTTAATGCAGGTACCCAGAAAGAGGGAACATTTTTGTTTGCAAAGATATGTTAAGAATAAAGACCTATGGGAAAAACAGATCTGACAGGTAAAGCTTCATGTACAGAATGTTCTTTTCAGTGTTGTTTATAATAGAATTTTTAGAAGGAAAAAAATCCCCAAATGTCCAACAATGAAATATTGGTTAAATAAATTCTGATAAATATAAGCAATAGGATATTATAGTATAGCCATTAAAGTGATATATATGTATTTTTATTTAGAAAAATATCAATATGTTAAATAGATGATATTTAGTGGGAGAGGCTATAAACCAGTATGATTTCTTTCTGTGGAAAATATGTGTATATTTGTTTGTTTTTTGTAGGCATAGAGAAAAGTCTGGAACTATCCCAAAATATTAATAGTTATTTAAGCGTGGTAGGATTCAGGTGACTTTCCTTCTACTTCTCATATTTTCTTATCCTTTCAACTATAAATATGAACATATTATAGTAAAAGGCCAAGATGCTAAGAGAACCACAAGATTGAGTTAAAGAAATTCATTTCTCTCTCAATTAATACTGTGAGGTAGGTGTTCCATATATGCAGCTATGAATATCTGTTCAATCCAGATACTCATTGACCCAGGTTCCTTCCATCTTGAAGCTCCTCCTTTTCCTAGGGCCTTGTCATATCCATGTTCATGGCTAGGTGCTGTCACAAGGAGGAAGAAGGGACATGAAAGAGGTGCTGGTCCCAAAGTGGCACATATCACTTCTGCTCACATCCCTTAGCAGAGACACAGTCACATAGCTACAACTAACTAAAAGGCAGGCAGGAAACAAAATTTAAAAAGGGATTGAGTTTTGGATTAGATGTCTTTGGAGGACGTTTCCTTTAGGAATTAAGCATACAGAGGAGGTATAACATTTGGATACTGCCTTCAAGGGATTTACAGTCCAATAGAATAATTGGACCAATAACAATTCAAAGTAATGTATGCAAAGGGCCAAAAGGGTGGCTAGACAAATGCAGAGGAGAAAATTGCTAGGATCATGGAATAAGGCTGAGGTGAATTGAAAAGGTAACAATTCTGCTTCATTGAGCTATCAGGATTACTTGGGTCTTTGGAAAAAGTAAAACTATTTGTGTTTTATGACATTTTAGGGAACATGACCTCCCTTTACGCCATAGAGGAACTGAATCATATTTTCCTACTGACCTTACAATAATTTAAGGCTGTGATTGATATTCAGCGAGTGCTTTTTAAATTGTAATTCTTTGTTAAATCTGTAATGATCTTTAACGTAAAATATCTTGGGAGGACTAGAATTTAAAGGCAACTCTTGACTTACTAATGTATAAGTTATTTTTAAGTGTACTTTTTAAAAACAGAATTTTAGAGTTTTAAAATATGGTTATCTTGAGTGAGATATTTCTAGACCAGTTGGGAAGGTAAACCAGAAAGCCTATCTAATAAAGAGGGAATATGCTAATTGACTGTCATGCCCTCACAAAGATAGCAGCACCCACAACCAATAAGGAGGGAATATGCTAATTGACTGCCACACCCTCAAAGATGGCGGCACCCATAGCCACAAGATGGCGGTGCCCAGTTCCCTCAGCCCTGCCAGGGTGGCAGGTGCGTGGCATGGCCGGGCCCGCCCCCAGTGGGTCTGGCCACTCTGCACGCCTGCCTCCGGAGTCCCCCAGTCCCCTCAGCCCCCCAGCTGCCCAGGGCTGGTCCGAGGAGCAGGCAAGCCTCGGATGGTGGCTGCCCAGCTGCCCAGGGCCGCCCGAGGCTCAGGTAACCAGGGCCAGCCAAGGCTTGCACTGCTCATAGTGGCAGCAGCAGAGGTGTGATGGGGGCGTCACCTTCCCCTGATTGCTGGGTCGCCTCCTGCCCCTGAGGGCTCCTGGACTGTGAGAGGGAGCAGGCCGGGCTGAGGGACCCCCCCTCCAGCGCATGAATTTTCATGCACCGGGCCTCTAGTATACTATAAAGAGGTTTTATTTTTCTCCCTTGGATAGAAAATTTTCTATCTAGGTTTATATGATACATTATCTCCTTCACAATTGGACCAAGTTTTGCATATCTTTTGCCTAGCATCGTATTTCTCAAGTCTGTAGAGTTTAGGCTAGTAAAACAAAAAAAACATGATTCTGGTTTTATATATAAAACCTCCAAAGTCAAATGGTGGATTTTGATCTCTAATCGCCTCCCCACTCCCACCACATGGTCCCTTAAAATCTGCTGAAGTCTAAATGCCTGTGATTTGCTATTTCCCTAATAGTCCATGAAATGTTTCAAGGGGGATAGCATGAACCAGTTGGTACTTTGGCATGTCCCTCCTCCTCCTCCCCCTCACCCCCAGAAATTCAGGTTGTGAAGCATCATAAGGCAAGAATTTTGCAAATGAGGGAGGTCCAGATTTGAAAATTGCTGTTTTGCAAATAGTGCTTATTCTATAAAAAATGATTTCCACAGCTGGGGAGAACTTTAAAAATTGGGTGATCCAATTGCCTTCAAAATTTTGCAGATGAGGACCTGAGATGTGCATAGGTCAAGTCACTTGCTGAGGGCACATAGTTCATTTGTGGCAAAATTCTGAACCATGGCTCTCACTTTTAGTCCTCTGGTCACCCTGCTCCGTACCACACCATGCCTCGCTTTAGGTTATGCCTCTGGGGGTCACCAGCTTGCTTTCTATTGTGGAAGGGAACCTCAGGTAGAAACTCCAGTAAGGAGAAGGCAGAGGGCAGTGATTTCCCAGCTCCTGATCCATGGGGGTGATGGGTCAGGACTGAAATGAAGTGGGAGTGAGGGTGTCATCTTTATACTTTTTTAATACAAATATGTTTTTATTAGTTTTAGGTAGGTAGAGAGAGAGAAACATCCATCTCCTGCCTCCTGCATGCCCCCTAATGGGGATCCAGCTGGGCATGTGACCTGACCGGGAATCAAACCAGTGACCTCTTGGTACATGGGACGACGCCCAACCAACTGAGTAACACTGGCCAGGGCCAGGGGATCATCTTTAGATCCCAGCATCTGTAGATCTGGGATTCATTTCTTAATTTATAGTAACAATAAACCCATTTGGGGAAGAAATTGGACTTGTAGCCAACTTTGTAAGGAAGTTTCACAGCCAAAACATCTCTATATAAAGAATTTCAAAGTTTCTTTTTTTGAAAACCATTATTCAGAGCACTGAGAGTTGAAATCTCACAGTGACAACAAAAATAAAATATTTCCTTTCTAAAGTGGTCGAATTGCTGAAAAGCAATACTGTCTTTTAAAATAACTTTCTTACATTTTGGTCAGTATTAAGATGGGTCATTCTTTTTGGGGGCATGATTCTGGTTTAATCTGTATAAATATTTTGGAAACTGTTTTATGACCTATAGGTTGATTTATTTCAAGGACTATAAATCCATCTGTTCATCTGTCTATCACCTACCCACCTATCTGAGAGCAGAATGGAAGAGTGAGAAGTTTCCAGTGAAGCACCCACAGCTCGCATTGGTAGGTAGCCTAGGGGACTCAGTACTTTATACTCTGGTTTTTCTACTTAAAAAGCATGTAGATCTTAATTTTTGAAACACAGCTCTCTGTTAATAACTGAAGAGCAGGAAGTTTTATCATGTAGCCAACAGTATTGGTTGTCATGGAATAGTCATTATTCATCACTTTAAAAAAAAATTTTTTTTGCCCTTGATTCGAGCTTGAAACCCAGCTCAGAAAGTGCCTACGTGATAGATACTAGTGTTAGTACTTCCTCTCTAGCTTTGCATAATTAGATTACTGTTAAGCTTGAGAAAATTTATAGCCAACTTTTTCTAGATTAAAAACAAGCCTTTGTTGAAATGTTTTGTTATTCTAAATTGGGCCCATCCTAACTTTCCATCAAAGAAGCCATTTTTGGCTCTGTCATCACATCAGCCAGTATAATTCTCTAGGGGCTGCTGTCATTGTTAATTCACATCTGACCTTGTTCTAAAGAAAATATTTAAGGCGGGGACACCCTAATTTAGGCCTTACTGGTTCTTGCTTTGCCAATTAGTCTGGACCTGTGAACATTAGTTTGATTCCCTGAGAAATTAGACTAAAGATTTTAAGAAAATTTCAAATGCCACCCTAAGCACTAGGATTTCTTATCTCTTCATTACTGTGTCAACAAAAGTGGTTACAACTAGTATTCCCATCTTACAAACAGGGAAACAGAGACTTAGAGAGACCCAATGTCTTACCTAAGGTTGGTAGAGTCTGGCCACAGGGTTCTCAGCCTGATCACTTGGCTGGTCTTTGTATACATATATATGTATGCATCAGTTTCCTGAAGGTCATGCTATTGGGAGCACCTGTCATCGGCATGGCAGGAAATGTGTGGTGCCCTCTGGGAAGCGTTTGGATTTGTGGATTTATAATAGAGTATTTGCCAGACCATGTGCCTGGGAGTCATTGGGTTTCTGCAATTAATGGGTGTTTTTGTGGGAGAATAATGGACTTGCCAAGTCAGTCTGAAACATCAGAAATTGACAGACATTAGAATTACTGGAAAACATTATTAAAAATTACTCTTAAGATGTCAAGAGGAAAAAAAAAGACTTCTTAGGTCAGAAAGAGAAAGCTATCACACTGTGCAGTATGCAAGCCACATGCTGAAGGATGTGAAAAGGCAGCGTATATGCATTAGATTAGTCTACAGTGTGGATTAGAGGACTGTGGGATTTAGTAATTTGTGTATTAATTTTAAAGAATGGCCCTGCAAATGTTACTCTGTCATAATAATATAACCACTCTTGTTGCATTTAGAAGCAGTGTGAAAATTACTCTTTCAGTGATGCTTTCTAGATGTATTAAATAAAATGTTAAAAGTTGCAATTGATTAACTGGAAACTTTAGCATGTGAAAGTTATTAAGCACTAAATTCTGTTGCTTGGGGTTTTTATTTTATTTTATTTTCTGAAATGTACTAAAAAATTCTCACTTTACATAATTTATGGTCATTCTGTGGTTTTAATGTACAAAAAAAATATCCTCAGAGTCTTGGCAGTGTTTTGGAATATAGTATATTATCTTAGTGTTGGGCTATATATACATAATGAATACAATATATAAATGGTGATATCTCATGAGCTGAGTTCTCTCCTATGGGCAAAGAAAGGTATAGGCTATTAAGTTACATATGTTGCTTAGCATGCCTTTAAGGAGCAGTGATGGGAAATACACCTTTTCTTCCTCCTCCTGTGACAGTGTATAGATCTGCTAAACTTTTGTCTGCACTTAAAGACCTAATGAGGACCGGCCAGCGTGGCTCAGTGGTTGAGGGTCATGGTTTGATTCCCAGTCAGGACACATGCCTGGTTTGCAGACTTGATCCCCAGTGGGGGGTGTTCAGGAGGCAGCCAATCAATGATTCTCTCTCATCATTGATGTTTCTATCTCTCTCTCTCTCCTTTCCTCTCTGAAATCAATAAAAATATTTTTTTCCATTTTTTTTATTAAGGTATTATATGTGTGCATATCTTACCATTGCCCCCCCCCCCCCCACTCCCATACATGCCCTCACCCCCCAGAGTTTTGTGTCCATTGGTCATGCTTGTATGCAGGCATACAAGTCCTTTGGTTGATCTCTTATCTCCCCCACCTCTCCCTAACCTTCCTGCTGTAATTTGACAGTCTGTTTGATGCTTTACTGTCCCTGTATCTATCTTTTTGTTCAACAGTTTATAATTTTCTTTATTATTCATAAATGAGTGAGATCATGTGGTATTTTTCTTTCATTGACTGGCTTATTTCACTTAGCATAATGTTCTCCAGTTCCATCCAGGTTGCTGCAAATGGTAAGAATTCCTTCTTTTTTATGGCCGCATAGTATTTCATTGTGTAGATGTACCATAGTTTTCTGATCCACTCATCTGCTGACGGGCACCTAGGCTGTTTCCAAATCTTAGCTATTGTAAATTGTGCTGCTATGAACATAGGGGTACATATATCCTTTCTGATTGGTTTTTCCAGTTTCTTAGGATATAGTCCTAGGAGTGGGATTACTGGGTCAAATGGGAATTCCATTTTCAGTTTTTTGGGGAAACTCCATACTGTTCTCCACAGTGGCTGCACCAGTCTGCATTCCCACCAGCAGTGCACGAGGGTTCCTTTTTCTCTGCATCCTCGCCAACACTTGTCGTTTGTTGATTTGTTGATGATAGCCATTCTGACAGGTGTGAGATGGTACCGCATTGTTGTTTTGATTTGCATCTCTCGGATAATTAGTGACTTTGAGCATGTTTTCATGTGTCTCTTGGCCTTCCTTCTGTCTTCTTTTGAAAAGATTCTATTTAGGTCCGTTGCCCATTTTTTTTTTATAGGATCATTTATCTTCCTTTTATTAAGTTGTATAAGCTGCCTGTAGATGTTGGAGATTAAACCTTTATCAGTGAGAGCATTTGCAAATATGTTCTTCCATACAGTGGGATTTCTTGTTGTTTTGTTGATAGTTTCTTTTGCTGTAAAAAAAAGCTTTTTATTTTGATGTAGTCCCATTTGTTTATTTTCTCTTTAGCTTCCATTGCCCTAGGGGCAGTATCAGTGAAGAAGTTCTTTCGGCATATGTCTGAGATTTTGCTGCCTGTGGATTCCTCTAGTATTTGTATGGTTTCCCGTCTTATGTTTAAGTCCTGTATCCATTTTGAGTTTATTTTTGTGTATGGTGTAAGTTGGTGACCTAGTTTCATTTTTTTGCAAGTATCTGTCCAATTTTCCCAACACCATTTATTGAAGAGACTGTCTTGACTCCATTGTATGTTCATGCCTCCTTTGTCAAATATTAATTGAGCGTAGTGGTTTGGGTTGATATCTGGATTCTCTATTCTATTCCATTGATCAGTATGTCTGTTTTTGTGCTAGTACCATGCTGTCTCCCTCTCCTTTCCTCTCTGAAATCAATAAAAATATATTAAAAAAAAAAGAAGACCTAATGAGAAGATGTCAATGATCTGTGATGGTACCAGTGTACAGCTGGGATACTGCTGTCCACATACTCCGTGGACCAGTCCTAGAGTTCATGGGCTCCAGAGAGCCTTGTGGAATCGCAAAGCACGCATGGCAATTAGGAGCGAGGTCGTCTTCTCCTTCCCATTCAGGGATAAGCCAATGGGTCAAATACGAGGGAGGCATGTGGCAGGAGGTTACCTTTGAATCCAGATACATAATGAGGAATATCATTGACTGACAAGTAACTATGCATTTGGTTGGGGGGTGAGGAGGGTAGGGAGGGGTTAGGAGTGTCCAGAAAACCCCATCCCCTCTTGCCCTTCAGGATGTCTCCTGGAATCCTAAGTGCTGTGTTCTATGTTAAAGAGTATTTTGGAATTTATTCCTAAATATCTATATCTTAAAAACAAAAACTGTGAGCACAGGTTAGACTTCATCATAAACAAGCCACACCATTCAAGTTAGATTTCCTTTGTCCTCCATGGACACGGACCTCTCCCCTTTTCTGTAATTGCTCAGATTTAGCGAAATTTCTTGTATTTTGCAGAACTCAATGTCAAAGAAACAAGTGAGTGTTCCTTCCTGTCTACCTGAGCTCAGTAGAGGAATTTCCAAGTGCTTAATCTAACTCCCATTTGAATGATTGGCTCCTGGCTGAACTGTTAATATGCAAATTCTAAGAAAGGGGAAAGTTTCCATTTTTCTAGCTGCCAAATTTTGGGCTTCATGGTGAATCGCTGGACAGACTTTCAAGGCCAAGTGTGAGTGCTGCTGGTTCAAGGCTGGGGGAGCAATGCAGGTTTATTTAGATGCCTGGCCAGAGCTGAGACACATGGACGTGGGGACCAGCCTCCAGGGCCCTGTACCTTCCCCTGGAAAACATCTCACTTGTCACATCCCCTGTATAGGATCTTCATGGAGTGCTGATTGAGGAAAAGGGCTAGAACCCCTGACCGGAGAGGAGCTATGGTGTTTTCCTTCGCTATCTGTCTCAAGGGTGTCAGTAAAGGAGAAGGCTTACTCACTTGAAAGCTTTGGATTACTGAGCAGCTCAAAAGAGCTGTTGCTGGTGGAACTGTCTCCTTGCTGAAGTTTTCCTTTGCCCCTAAAATACTAAGCAAAACGGAAGGAAAGGGTGAAAGCTAAGCCCGTCTTTCAAAATACGTTTGCGTTGACCCATCACAGAGAAACCCTGAGGTTTCTCAGCTCATAAATAAGTGGCATTACTGCATTTGGGATTTAGAAAAAGGCTCATGGTGAAGTTATTTGGGGATTAATCATCCGTTGGCTGGCTCATCCCAGCCATGGAGCACGTCGGAATTCACCTCATGGTGTTTGGAAGCCGGCGGCATGGTTATATAACATGAAACGCAAGGCCTGCCAGCTGGCCCTCAATGTGCCCCAGGGGAGCTTCGAGGCTCTATAACTCTTTCTCAAGTCAGCCAGTCCTGCCAAATTGATGTCAGTGGCCCAGGGTATGCTGGGCACAGACCTCAGGCTTCACAATTACAGATGACACGTCTGTGGGATTTTGTCCCCAGTAACCTCCACCAATACCAGAGAAAAGTAAGTGAGGGACACTCAGTGGACTCCCCCCTACTTAAAAAAACTTTTTGAAATTGTGAATACCACTTAGCAATATTTACCATTGTAACCATTTTAAGTATTCAGTTTAGCAACATTAAGTACATTCGCATTGTTGTGCTACTATCAACACCATCTGCCCACAGTAATCTTTTCATCTTGCAAAACTGAAACTCTGTACGCATCAAGCAATAATTCTCCATTACCCCATACCCCACCAACCACCGTACTACTTTCTGTCTCAATGAGTTTGACTACTCTAGGGACTTCATGCAAGTGGGATCCTATAGTATTTGTCTTTTTGTGACTGGCTTATTTCCTTTTTGTATAATGTCCTCAAGGTTCATTCAAGTTGTAGCCTGTGTCAGCATATCCTTTTTCAGAGCCAACACCATTCCATTCTGTGTACACATCACATTTTGTTTATCCATATTTACCTGTTGGAGGACGGATGTATCACTTCTACCTTTGGCTACTGTGAATAGTGCTGCTATGATCATGAGTGTGCAAATATTTCTTTGAGTCCCTGCTTTCCATTTTCAGGGTATATACCCAGAATGGAATTACTGGATCATAATTAGCATTGCTGATACAGTAATGGGTTTCTTTTTTAACAAAGAAAAGTATCATGATTACCTGTGACTCCCCTAAGAGTACAGGACTTGATTGTCTGTGCTGTCCTCCTTTCCCCCCTGTTGTAACCTACAGGCCTCTGTGGTCACAGGTGTGGTGGGGAAAAGTGGTGTGTCCCAGGCTGAGATCACCAGTGTAGACCTTCTCAGTTCGACCCTACATCTAATTAGCCCACTAAAGCACAGAGGGATGACAGAGTAAATTGAAGATCATGTCATTTAAATGACTCCTCCTTCCTCCGTTTCTTTTTCTTCTTTTGAAAACTCGTTTTGGTCTCTACATGGCTATTTTAGCCTAAACTCCAGTAAATCAGTGGCATTTCAAACTGGCTATGCATTGGAGTTACCTGGTTGCTTACTGACATCTACATCCTACCTCCAGAGACTCTGATTAAGTTAGTTTGAGGTCAGACATGGGCACAGGGTTTCTGGAAAGCTTCCCCCCGCCCCGTGAGTCCAATGTGCACTCAGGTAAATGACTGAATAGAAAGGAATATTTTGTCCGCCTCTTTCTTTCTGTCTTCATGTTGGTTATTTCTTTAGAACATCTCTGTGGATATGTAAATTTCAGCCCAAATTTTAAAGACTTTTAGTATATTCTTTTGTTTTATTAAATTAATGAACTGCATGATGTCATTTTGAAACCAAAAACAAGGAGACCTGGGTCATACTCTTGTGTATGTCATTATCTAACCAGGATGATGAATTATTTAACTTGTCAGAATCACAGGTTTGTTGTTTTTAATCTTGGTTTTAAAATTAGAGTATGGATCAGCAACCAGTTAGAAGAATGAAATTAATGATTTTTAAAAAATGTCCCCTCTGCCTCTAACATGCTCTGAATGAACAAGTGGAGTGGTTATTGGGGAATGCAAGAGGCTTGTGGTTCCATGAGTGTGAACTATGTTGCGTGATAGTGATAAAGAGCAGGAGGATAAAGAACCTCCACACAAGGCACTGCTGGGAGTTCTGGTACCCCAGAAGCAGCCTCAGGGCAGTTCTGATCAGTAAATGTAAGGACACAAAGTAAAGATCTTGAAGGATCTATAGTTCACCAAAAAGCAAGAATGTCATGCCAGGCAGACCACTAGAGAGTGTTGGGGACATTTTAAGAGATGGAGAGACCACAGCAGGAATCTGGTCCAACTGATCAGAGCATCAGAGGCCCCTGTCTCCGAGAAAATTAAAGTCAATATTTCTTCTTGGGAATTCTTTCAAAGTGTATACTTATTTCTCTTCTCCTCTGATCCTGTTCGAGGAATGTGAATGGCTCAGATTTTTGTTTGTTTGGTCTTCTCTCCAGATTAGCATCGCTAATGCCGTTGAATTACGGTGCCAGGAGTTATTAGTGTAGAAAACCAGAGCATGCAGTCCTGCCCTGAACACCTCCAGGCATGGAATTTTACTTCCTATGTAGACTTCTTAGGCCCATGGGAAAGTGAGAGGAGGTGGCCTCCTGGGGGGTGGCCGGCTCAGCCTCTGGAACTGGGAGCTAGAGCCAGCCCCATAGCGTGCAGCCGTCAGAATGACGCAGAGAGGCGTGTGAAAGCAGCCGGTTGCTGCAGCTGGTGCACTTGACTTTGGGCAGTGCGTTCCCAGGAACCCGCAGGACACTGAGGACCACAAGTGATGTAACCCAGCTCTGCCAGATGTGGGAGCCAGCGTGAGTCATGCTGGACGATTCATTCAGAAATGTTTTCTGGGTCATCTGGGCAAGGAGCCCTGGCTGCTTCCTCTGCCATCTGGGGTTGGAGGCACCCAAGTCCACACACCAGGATTCCCCAAGTTCACTAGCATCTGTCTAAAATTATAGCTTGGTTCTCTGAGCTGACACAGTGCAGAGCCCAGATTCTTTGATGGTCCCTGGCTTATAACGTGTTAAAGGATTTCACCACTTTGGGTAATGGAGAGTGGGGGGAATGAATAAATCATACATGTAAGTTGCTGTGAGGTTTCTGTACATACTACTAAGATCAGATGTGGGGTGGGATGTTGTTAAGAAGCCCAAAACTCTGCTGGCATTGCAGCTGATGAAATGCCAGGGATCATGGTCTGTTTTTGTTAGATGTGTGCAAGATGCCTCATGGTGAATAACAGATATTTTTCTGAGAAGTAGGCTGACTTTTCAAATACTCCTTGTGGATCTATAGCATATAACTAGAAAAGTGCATGCATGCACTGCTGGGTAAAATTTCACATCCACCCACGTAACTGTAGTGGGTTGAACAGTGGCCCTCAAAAGAAATGTCTCTGGGAACCTGTTAATATGATCTTATTTGGAAAGGAGGGGTCTTCAGAGATAAAATTAAATTAAAGATCTTGAGGTGAGATCATCCTAAATCCAATGACAAGTGCCCTTATAAGACACAGAGAGGCTGCTGGACTCTTAACTGTGAATTTTAAAAATTCTTGATTCATCACTGGAAAGATGAATGGCACAGCTGCTGTGTCCTCCATTTCAAATCTCAGAAATAATTTGCAGCCTATGAAGTGCTCCAGTTTTGTGTTTTTAATCCTCACCTGAGGATATGTTTTTATTGGTTTTGAGAGAGAGGAACATTGATGTGAGACAGAAACATCAACTGGTTGCCTCTTGAACATGCCCTGACTGGGGATCCAACCAACAACCTAGGTACGGGCCCTGATGGGAAATCGAACCCACAACCTTTTGGTGTCCACCTGGGTTCCTGAGCGACCAGGAAGATCAGAGCACTCCTGTTGACTTGCCTGAGCAAGAAGTAAACTTTGGCTGTTTTGAGCCATGGAGATCTTGGGGTTCTTTGTTACTGAAGCATAAGTGGCCAATCCTGCATGCTACAGCTACCGGCATAACATATCCAGCAATTTACTGGGAGAGAACATTTAGCTAATTCTATTATATCGTCATGGTGACATTAATAGTGAGGCTTTGTTTTTTAGACTGAAGATACAGTCAGCATGTAAAAGGTACTGTAGAGATAAATGTCTTTGGAAATGGAACAGCCATTTCCAAATGACCATCTTTCATTTGATTATTTTCCACTTCTGATGATTATGGTTTTAGAAATTCTGAAAGACAAATGAATTTTTGGTGTTGCTGGGAATGAATTCTAAGAAGAAAAATGTTGCAGGAATTATAGAGAGCACTTCTGGAGTAGTGCCAGGCATAATGCATGTCCTCAGAGGGGAAAATGCCAGAGAGCACACTTGAATTGTGGAAAAAAGAACAAAATTTCAAAATACCATTTCTCTAACAAACACTTTCGTGAGGGAGACATTTCCCCTTCCCCATTATTTTTATTTTCTATTTCTTCCTTCTAGTTAACTACAAATACTGGTGTACAGAAATCCCCCCATGTAAATTATATGAAAATGTTTTCAGTTCTCTAACTGCATAACCAAATATGCAACTTTTTAACTAGTTCCAACTCCCATTCATGGCTCTTGTTGAGTTGAGTCATACTGCTTGAGCTGAGTTATTGCTTGTCTTTCGTAAAAACTTAGTTAGGTTGGGTCCATTTGTGACAGATATTACCCCAAAGTTGCATCCCAGTCTCCCTGTGTTTGCCATGGAGTAATCGAGTCATCAGAGCTCAGCATTTGAATTCCAGTCTGAGACACATAGAAAGCACTTGCTATCCCTCCTCGCTGAGCCATCCTGAGTGCATCAGGTACAACGAGTCCTGGAAAGAATGGTTCACTCCTGCTCTAGCCGGTTTGGCTCAGTAGATAGAGTATCGGCCTGTGGACTGATGGGTCCCGAGTTCAATTCAGGTCAAGGGCACGTGCCTTGATTGTAGGCTCTATTCCTGGCCTCAGTCAGGGTATGTGTTGGAGGCAACCAATTGATGTGTCTCTCTCATATTGATGTTTCTCTCTCTCTGTCTCTCCCCCTCCCTCCCTTCCACTCTCTCTAAGAATCAGTGGGAAAATATCCTCAGATGAGGATTAACAAAAATACAAGCTTGATTTACTTGGAGGAGAATTATGGATATTAAAACATGCTTTCTCTTTAAGAAAAAAGAAAAAGAATGGTTCACTTCTGTAAGGCTTCTTGAATAAATTTGACCCAGACTTATACATGGTGACTGAACGAGTTAATGTAACCACAGAAGGTTAACGGAATTCTTTCTATTTGGAATAGAAAAGAAAAGGTTGAGGGTGATAATTTAAAAATGGGTAAGTGATGTTTTAAAAATTCAAAAGTAATAATCAATATAGTATATTTATAGTTAGAAGTCCTCTTTCATCCTTCCCAATTCTGCCCTTTTCTGTAGAGCTCACCACAGTAAAAAAATGTGCTCTATCTTTTCAGACCTTATTCTGAGAATAAGACGTATTTAAGTCAGCAGGGGAGGGCAGTTGGGAGGGACCAGGCCTGCAAGGGAGGGCAGTTAGGGGGGACCAGGCCTGCAGGGGAGGGCAGTTGTGGATGACCAGGCCAGCAGGGGAGGGCAGTTAGGGGGGACCAGGCCTGCAGGGGAGGGGAGTTGGGGGGGAACAAGCCTGCAGGGGAGGGCAGTTGTGGGCAACCAGGCCAGCAGGGGAGGGCAATTAGGGATGACCAGGCCTGCAGGGGAGGGCACTTAGGGGCAATTGGGCCAGCAGGGGAGGGCAGTTAGGGGTTATCAGGCCTGCAGGGGAGGATAGTTGGGGGCAACCAGGCCTGCAAGGGAGGACAGTTAGGGGTGACCAGGCCTGCAGGGGAGGGCAGTTGGGGGTGACCAGGCCTTCAGGGGAGGGCAGTTGGGGGCAACCTGGCTGGCAGGGGAGGGCAGTTAGGGGCGACCAGGCTGGCAAGGGAAGGCAGTTAGGGGTGACCGGGCCAGCAGGGGAGGGCAGTTGGGGCGACCTGGCCAGCAGGGAAGGGCAGTTAGGGGCAATTGGGCAGGCAGGGGAGCAGTTAGGTGTCGATCAGGCTGGCAGGGGGGTTGTTAGGGGGTGATCAGGCTGGCAAGCAGAAGCGGTTAGGGGCAATCAGGAAGGCAGGCAGGTGAACAGTTGGGAGCCAGCAGTCCTGGATTGTGAGTCGGACATCCCTTGAGGAGTCCCAGATTGGAGAGGGTGCAGGCTGGACTGAGGGGACACACACACACACACACACACACACACACACTCTCACACCCATGCATGAATTTCATGCACCAGGCCTCTAGTATAAAATAGAATTTCTCTCTAAGTTTCTCCACTTAATCCAGGTCTTTATTTTTAATGTCCTTCAGTAAAATTTTATTCCTCTCTTCATATAACATTCCAAAAAAATCTTCATTTTGATTTTTTACTTTGTTTGTGCCTCAGTTTCCTCATCTGTACAATTGGGGGGAGTGATCATAATTGCGCTCTGCAAACATCGTATGGACTGACAGTAAAGTGATGAGGAAAGTTTTGCACCATAAGCTTATGCATTATTCCTAAGTGCTTTTCTTCTCTGCTTTCATAAAGTCATAATCAGTATTTTAGGATTTACTTGTTTTTTGTTTTTTTAGGTCACTAGGATGTTTTCAGAACTCTGGATTTTTAGTAAAGCACAATCATTTCCAGGAAATGGATTTAAATTGTAATGAAAATTTGATATAGATGCATGGAAACAGTTTTGGAGGTAACAATGCAAGCTACTTAAGGAGGATGGAAAATTTAGGATATTGACAGTTTGAGGAATAGGTTGGCCCAAGTACAAAAGCTGAAAAACAATCACTCTATAGTGGCTGCTTGGAACACTGTGTGGAAAAGACTTGTAGGTGGCATATAGGCTGTTGACAGTAAGTGATATCTGAAATGGGGTAATTGTAGCATTTTATCGTTCCTAGCCTCACCTTAACCCTTTCTCATGAAGAAAAGTACAAGGTGTTATTAGGAGGCTCAGACAAGGAGACTGGGTCTAGTTTTGGGGACTGAGGGAAGATGTCTGGGGAAGTTTGAGGGAGTTTAGGAGGAAAATGTTAATTAGACAAAGGGAAGGGGGTTGAGAGAGTCATAAGTGTACAGGCTCCTAAGAGTGGGGGGAGCAGCCCCATATAGCTAAGGCACAAAACTTTAAAGAAGAGGAGGGCACACCTTGGAAGAGGCACCCAATCAGTCAGGGCATCCGTCATGGGCCTTACTGAAGACTACGGCTTTATTCCAAGAGCAGTTGAAGGGACTTGTCTTGGGAAGCGATAGAAACACATTTGCAGACAGCATATAGTTGGATCTTTTTTTTTCTTTTTTTATCAAGCCTGATCATCTGATTTTTAATTGGATTGCTTGCTCAACTCACATCTTCTATTTTACTTTTTGGTTTCTGTATCATGTCTTTTATGTTTCTCTGATTCCCCCTTTTACAGCTTTTTAAAAATTAAGTGAATTTTTTTAGTATAGCATTTATATTATTTTAATGATTTAAAAAAGTCATTTCTTAGTAGTGCTTCTAGGTTTACCATATACATCATAACTTATCAGAATCTGTTTCATATTTATATTAATTTAATTCTGGTGAGATATAGAAACTTTAGTTCTATGTAGGGTTATTTCTTCTTCCCTCTTTGTATACTATTGTTATGCATATTATATCTATGTATGTTATAAATCCAACAATACACTATTATAATTAACACTTTATATGATTTTAAGTCTTTTGAATAAGCTGAGAGAAGAAAGAAGAATACATAAACTCAGGTTTATGTATTTATAGAGTTTGTTATATTAATCTTCTTACTGTTTCTGGCTCCCTTCATTTGTGTCTGTAGGTATCACTTACCATCTGGTACCATTTCATTACCCTAATACAGATTTGGTCCCATGCACTTCATTTATGCTGTTATTTTCAAATATATTAAAATTTTTGCCCTAGTCAGTTTGGCTCAGTGGGTAGAGAGTCGGCCTGCGACTGAAGGGTCTTGGGTTTGATTGTGGTCAAGGGCACATACCTCAGTTGCAAGCTTGGCCCTGGTCAGGGTGCATGCCAGTTCAATGTGCCTCTCTCACATCTATGTTTTTCTCTCTCTCCCTCCCTTCTACTCTCTCTAAAAATCAATCGAAAAATATCTTTGGGTGAGGATTAACAAAAAAACAGCAAACAATCCCTTAATGAAGAATTAAAATAATCTGAATATTAAAAAATTTTCCCCCTGTCAATTCTGTAGCATAAATGTCATCTGAGACTGTTAACCTTAAAACATAGTAGCAGTTACCATGCTGCTCATGCCTGAATGCCCACCTGCCTGAATGCTTGATTTTCCCTAGCAAGAGAGACAACAGTGGTTAGAAGTTGTCAACCAGTGCGCACAGCATATCTGACTTCCAGGCACAAGACCAGAGGATAGAACTGTACTGAAATATAGTAAAAGCTGGCTGTAATACCATCACCTAAGGCTATAGCTTAAAAGTCAAAGGATAGGAGAGAATTTTAATCCCATTGATCATTTTGGCTAGATGGTATTATTTTGTTTTGTTGCTACTCTCCTATGATTATAAATTAATGTTTTATTGTGCTTTTGTTTAATCTTGTTCTGATTATAAAAATGCTACATGCTCATTGAGCCTAGTTAGGAAATTCAGAAAGAAATAGAAATTTTATAACCCAGAGATATGTACTTGTAGTACTTTGGAGAGTCTGTTTTATTTCTCTGAGTGTGTATATGTTTATAAGCACACTAGAGGCCCAGTGCATGAAATTAGTGCACAGGTAGGGTCCCTAGGCCTGGCCGGTGATCAGGGCAGATCAGGGCTTTCCGGCTGCTGGCTGGGGCCTTCCTTCCCTGGCTGCCAGCTGCTGGCTGGGGCCTTCCTTCATTCCATGCTGCCGCCTGGGGATCAGCATATGTCATAGCAAGTGATTGAACTCCCAGTCTCCTGGTCAAACTCCCGATGGGACACTTTGCATATTAGCCTTATATATATATATATATATATATATATATATATATATATATATATACACACAAAATATTGAAATGGAGTTCATATTTGGACTTAAGCTTAAGAGTAATACAATAGTCACGCTCCCTTCTGTTTATCTTGCTTCTGATTACAGATTTGCCTTATCATCTAAGATTGAATATGTAGTTCCTATTGTTATTTTCAGTTGTTTCATTGTTTGTAACTGTAGTTTTGACTTCCACTGTGACCAAAAAAGTTGTTTTAAATTTTCAAGTGTTGGGGTTTTGATTTAGACTTCTAAAGTTTTGAGGGGTGAGGGAAGGGGTGACAATGAGTCCTATGTAGTTTCTTCTTGGAATTTATTTAGGTTTTTATTGTGATTTACTATATAATTAATTTTTATGTGTTCCATGAGCCCATAAAAAGAAAATACAGCGCCTATTATCATAAATTAAAAACACTTTTTATTTGTTCTTGTCTACTAAATCATTATCAGCCTTTTATTGTGTCTATTTGTGTCTCATTCTGTTTTACTTCAGTCCCTTGTAAGCAAAATGTCACTGGGATTTATTTTTCAACCCAATATGAAAGTTATTTCCTGTTAATATGGAAGTGTAACTTACTATTATAACTAATAGTGTGATCTTATGTCATCTTTTTTATTTTTTATCTTTTTCTTTAACGTCTGCTGTTTCTGCATGCCTGGTATCTTCTCTAGTGATTTGAAAATTGACATCCTGTTTTTAATTCTCCTTGTCATTACCTTTAGGCTTTGCAAAAGCATTCTCAACTTTTGCCTTTTCTGATGATCAGTCCTTATAGCAGTACTTTTGTCTCCCCTCCCCTTCCTCTTTTATGGTCTTTCATGCCATCTCCACCGACTAGTTTAATAATATGTGGAATTCAGAATGTTATTAATACTTCTTTTTGCATCATCTATTTAACATGTTTACATTTCAGTCAATAGTAGATCATATTTACAGTGATTATTTAGACACAAAAACTTGCAGGTTTCAATGTACATTACTAGATCTACCTTTTCTTGAGCTCCTGCTACTTGCTAGTCATCTGGGGGAGATCGTCAAACGATGTTTTCGAGAACACCTGCAGGGGATGTGTTTGAGCCCTTGCGTGTGTTGCCCTTTCACAAATGGCAGCTTGGCAATATGCAAAAATTTGGAGTAACTCTTTTCCTCTCAAGATTCATCTGCTCATGGTTTTGTTTGTTTTTGTATTCTGCCCAGCAATACTAGCTTCCTCCTCTTATATAATTGCACTGGAGCTTTTTGGTTGTACGCTTTGTCCAGTTGCCAGCCCTTGGTTGTTACTTCATCCTTGAAGCCCCTTTTCTGCTCTCAGAAGCACTGGCCCAAGTCCTGTTCTGGTCCGTTCTCTCCCTTCTCCCACCAATCATCATGCTTGGGAGATAAAACCGTGCTTGGGAGAATGGGGGTTAGTGTTTACTGGGGACAGTGTCTCTGTTTGGGAAGATGAAAAAGTCCTGGTGATGGTTTACAGCATGGTGACAGTAATGAATGCCACTGAATCGTATACTTAAGAATAGTTAAAATGGTAATTTTTTTTGTTATGTATATTTTACCACAATTAAAAAAGAAAAAATAATAAAACCTGTTAATCTTGAACCAGTTTCTCCCAAATTTGACTTTGGAGCCCTCTGATCAAAAAATTAAAAAATGCCCTGGCCAGGTTTCTCAGTTGGTTGAGCAGTGGTCGGCAAACCATGGCTCGCAAGCCACGGTATGCCGCTCTGTTGACTAATGAGTTTGCCGACCACTGGGTTAGAGCATCATCCCAATATGCCATGGTTGTGGATTCGATGCCCAGTCAGGGCCCATATAAGAATCAACCAATGAATGCATAAATAAGTGGAACAACAAATCAATTTTTTTCTCCCCTTTATTCTTTCTAAAAATCAATAGATACAAAATATTAAGGTGTAATATACATTCACATGCTTTAGATATTAGAGGAACATACTTTGGGGAACGTTCCCACATATTTGGGGCACAGAAAGAGGAATTACATTCATTATTTCCTCATACCCTGCTGGAACTGACTGCATTTCTTTAAGAAACATTATTAGAGCCTTAGCTGGTTTGGCTCAGTGGATAGAGCTCAGCCTGTGGATTGAAGGGTCCCGGGTTCGATTCTTGTCAAGAGCACATACCTCAGTTGCAGGCTCCTGTCCCTGGTCAGGGTCATGAGGGAGGCAAGCAATTGATGTGTCTCACTCACATCGGTGTTTCTTTCTGTCTCCCTCTCCCTTCCAAGTCTCTAAAAATCAATGGAAAAATATCCTCAGGTAAGGATTATAAAAAAAAAGAAAAGAAAAAGAAAAAAAGAAACATTATTAGATACAGTGGTTGGGGCTTCTCTTTAGGGGAATTATGAGTCGTTAATCTTCTCCAGGCTGACCTAATGATGTTATTTCTATGGGAGAATGTATTTTACAGCTTTAAGACACATTAGCTTGAAAAGGAAATTCTAGAACACGGTGCACTCAAATTGGAGACAACTTTACTTCAAGTCTATACAATCTGCTCACTTTATGCAGAGGTTTGCAGATTATTTTGAAAAGATAGGAGGTTCTGCCTACTTTGGGTGACTTTGAGGCTCTGGTCCCTATGGCCCATCTAGATGTGTTGAAACTCAGCATAGGGAATTGGGTGAGAGAAGTGGAAGTGAATTGGGCAACCTTACTGCATTTGTCTCTCCTTCCTCCTGTCCCAAGGCCAATCTGAGTCTAAGGCAGGAAGTACTGAAGAGGCTCAGCCCCTGTGGAAGCTGGATGTCTTCCACCAGCTGCAGATCTGGGAATCAGAGCCACACTCAGGCTCGCTTGGCCACTCTGTTGCCAACTTTCAGGGAGCTCTGACCCCGCCTTGTCACTGAGCCCTGCATCCTGACATGTCCAGAGTAGGCATGCATGCTCTTCCCTTCTGACAAGAGCCCTCCTGCCCTGCTTAGATGCCAGGGCTTTTGCTTTGGTTGCCTCTGAGTTTCTGTTTCCAACACCTATCTAATGCCCCTTGCCCTGGACAACTCCTGAGGGCATCTCTGGGCAGTGCACACTAGTGTGGTATGCATGCTCGAGACTCCTGGGTCCCTTCTTGATTCTGTCTGCCCTCGTCCCCAGGAATTGGAATCCTGCCCTAAAATTTCAGCATAATACCTTTTCTATGCCACCTTATTTCTTTACTTGAAAAGTACATGCTCCTTATAAAAACTACTAGAGGCCCGGTGCACGAAATTCGTGCAGGGAAGTGGTATGTCCTTCAGCCCAGCCTGCACCCTCTCCAATCTGGGACCCCTCGAGGGATGTCTGACTGCCCATTTAGGTAGGATCAGGCCTAAACAAGCAATTGGACATCCCTCTCACAATCCAGGACTGCTGGCTCCCAACTGCTCGCCTGCCTGCCTTCCTGATTGCCCCTAACCACATCTGCCTGCCAGCCTGATCACCCCCTAACAACTCCCCTGCCAGCCTGATTGATGCCTAACTGCTCCCCTGCCAGCCTGATTGCCCCTAACTGCCCTTCCCTGCAGGCATGGTCACCCCTAACTGCCCTCTCCTGAAGGCCTAGTTACCCCTAACTGCCCTCCCCTTGCAGGCCTGGTCCCCCCCCCCCCCAATTGCCCTTCCCTACAGGCCCGGTTGCCCCCAACTTCCCTCCTCTGCCAGCCTGGTCACCCCTAACTGCCCTCCCCTGCAGGCTTGATCGCCCCCAACTTCCCTCCCTTGCAGGCCTGGTCCCTCCCAACTGCCCTCCCCTGCTGGCCATCTTGTGGTGGCCATCTTGTGTCCACATGGGGGCAGCCATCTTTGACCACATGGGGGCAGCCATCTTGTGTGTTGGAGTGCTGGTCAATTTGCATATTACTCTTTATTAGATAGGCTAGAGGCCTGGTGCATGGGTGGGGTCTGGCTGGTTTGCCCTGAAGGGTATCTTGGATCAGGGTGGGGATTCCCTTGGGGCATGGGGCAGCCTGGGCGAGGGGCCTGTGGTGGTTTGCAGGCTGGCCACGCTCCCCGGCGACCCAAGCGGAGGCCCTGGTATCTGGGATTTATTTATCTTCTATAATTGAAACTTTGTAGCCTTGAGCAGAGGCCAGGGCAGGCCAGGGCGGGCGGGAAGCTTGGCTTCCTCCATCGCCGGTGGCAACCCAAGCCTCCTGCTTGCTCCAGCTCTGTGGCTGCTGCCATTTTTGTTGGGCTTTATTTATCTTCTATAATTGAAACTTTGTAGCCTTGAGTGGAGGCCAGGGCTGGCCAGGGTGGGAAGCTTGGCTTCCTCCATTGCTGGGGCAACACAAGCCTCCTGCTTGCTCCAGCTCAGTGGCCGGCCGCCATCTTGGTTGGGTTAATTTGCATGCTCACTCCTGATTGGCTGGTGGGTGTGACTTGTGGGTGTAGCAGAGTGATGGTTAATTTGCATGTTTCTCTTTTATTAGTGTAGAAGATAAACCTCATAGAAATACATATCCCACAATCTTCTTAGGTAATTGCCATTTACAATTGACTATATATTTTTAGTTTTCTCCCCATCCATATACTAGAATATGTGTGTGCATTATACCGAAACTTCTGCTATACCTACTCTTTTTTTTTAATTTAATAAATCTTTATTGTTCAGATTATTACAGTTGTTCCTCTTTTTTCCCCCATAGCTCTCCTCCACCCGGTTCCCACCCCACTCTCTGCCCTTACCTCCCCGCTACTGTCCTCATCCATAGGTGTACGCTTTTTGTCCAGTCTCTACCCACACCCCCACACCCCTTTCCCCCCAAGAATTGTCAGTCCACTCCCTTTCTATGCCCCTAATTCTATTATATTCACCAGTTTATTCTGTTCATCAGATTTTTTATTCACTTGATTTTTAGATTTACTTGTTGATAGACATGTATTTGTTGTTCATAATTTTTATCTTTACCTTTTTCTTCTTCCTCTTCTTAAAGAATACCTTTCAGCATTTCATATAATACTGGTTTGGTGTTGATGAATTCCTTTAGCTTTTTCTTATCTGTAAAGCTCTTTATCTGACCTTCAATTCTGAATGATAGCTTTGCTGGGTAGAGTAATCTTGGTTGTAGGTTCTTGCTATTCATCACTTTGAATATTTCTTGCCACTCCCGTCTGGCTTGCATAGTTTCTGTTGAGAAATCAGCTGACAATCATATGGGTGCTCCCTTGTAGGTAATTAACTGTTTTTCTCTTGTTGTTTTTAATATTCTCTCTTTGTCTTTTGCTCTTGTCATTTTAATTATGATGTGTCTTGGTGTAGTCCTCTTTGGATTCCTTTAGTTTGGGGTTCTGTGCGCTTCCTGGACTTGTAAGTCTATTTCTTTCACCAGGTGGGGGAAGTTTTCAGTCATTATTTTTTCAAATAGGTTTTCAGTATCTTGCTCTCTCTCTTCTTCTGGCACCCCATAATTCGGATGTTGGTATGCTTGAGGTTGTCCCAGAGGCTCCTTACACTATATTCAAATTTTTGGATTCTTTTTTCTTTTTGCTTTCCCGGTTGAGTGTTTTTTGCTTCTTTGTATTTCAAATCTTTGACTTGATTCTTGTGATCCTCTAGTCTGCTGTTAGGTCTCTGTATAATATTTTTTATTTCAGTCAGTGTATGTTTAATTTCTAGTTGGTCCTTTTTCATATCCTCGAGGGTCTCGCTAAATTTATCGGCCTTTTCTAGGAAATTCTTGAAAAACCTTATAACCATGGTTTTGAACTCTATATCCAGTCGTTTGTTTTCCTCCATTTCTTTCATTTGTGATCTGTTTCTTTGTCTCCGCATTTTTGCTGCTTCCCTGAGTTGGTGGAGTAGCTCTGTGTGGTAGGTGTCCTATAGGGCACAGTGGCTCAGCCTCCCCAGTTACCTGAGGTGGACACTCTTGGTGCACCCCTTTGTGGACTGTGTGCTCAGCCTTGTTGTAGTTAAGTCTTGATTGTTGTTGGTATCACTGGGAGGAATTGACCTCCAGCCCAATTGGCTGTGAGGATCAGCTGTGTCTACGCTGGGAGAACTTCTGTGCTGGAGACACCCTTATGGGACAAGACTTGCAAAATTGCAAAAGCCTCTGTGCTCAACTTGGATGGGGCGGAGTTTCAGGACGGAGCCGACAGCCTTGGCTTCCCGTCAGCCCTGCTCTATGAGGCCCCTGGATCTCAGTGTCCCTCGTTAATCGCTGCAAGCACCTCTGAGAGAAAGCCACCCTCGAGTTTTGCCTGTTGCCAGACAGTCCAGTTTCTCCCCGAATGAGTCTGGGTTCCCAGAAACTCGCCCGGAACTGGAGTTCAGCGCAGTTGGGAGCTTTTGTCTCCCTCCCGCTTTAGAAAGCCAGCCATGCACTCAGCCGCCCGTGCACTCAGCAGTCAGTCCTCTCTGCACGCGCGTGCCTACGGACCTCTGCCTTCCGCAGTTCCCAAGTCTCAGTGTGCTTTCTCTTTTCCTGACAGTCCAGATTCCTCCCGAATGAATCTGGTTTCCCAGAGTCTCGCCCAGGACTGGAGTTCAGCGTAGTCAGGAGCTTCTGTCTCCCTCCCGCTTTAGAAAGCCAGCCGTGCACTCAGCTGCCTGTGCACTCAGCTGCCTGTCCTGTCCATGCGTGCGTCTCCGTACCTCAGCCTTTTGCAGCTCCTCTGATTCTCAGTGTGCTTTCCTCTTTCCTTCTAGTTGTAGTATTTCTACTCAACTCAGCCAGCTTTCCTGTGGTTCTGGATGGTGTCCGTTTTGTCTTTTAGTTGTAGTTTTGAAATTGTTGTGCGAGGCAGCAGTTTAGGTGTTTACCTATGCCACCATCTTGGTTTCTCCTCTGCTATACCTACTCTTTTGCAGCTTACTTTTTTCCATTTACCTATGCATCTGGGACATCTTTCCATTTTGGCAAGTAGAGATCTGTTTCATTATTTAATAGCTATATAGCATTTCATTATTTGGATGTACCTTTATTGATCTGACTGGTCCCACTGATGGACAGTTGGAGTTTTTCCAACTTTTTGCCAATGCATATAATATAGCCATGAATAATCTTTAGCATGTAAATCTTTGCACAATTGCAAAAGAATTTCTCTAGAATAAATTCCTAGGTAGAGTAGCTGGGTCAAATGGCAAAAACATCTTAACTTTTAATATCCAAAATCATCCTCTTAAAGATAATAGACAAGTCATCTTCCTAAAGGTTTAACCACTTTGCTTTCCCACCACAGTGTGGTTAAGGGTCTGTTCCTCCACCTCACCAACCATGGCTAGCCTTTATAATCTTTTCTAATCTTATAGGTGCAATGTTTCAGTTTGCATTAAAAACATATATATATATATTTTACTGTCTTCCCTTTGTAAAACTCTGGAGTGATACTGATTACTTGAGGTTGAACATTTATCGGCCATATTGAATTCTTCCCCAGGCTTCTACTAATTACCCACTTTCATTCCTCACCTCTGTGCCATCCTGCCAGAATGGGAAACCCATGCCCTCCTTTCAGACCCCCATGCCCAATACCACTTCCTGCCTCAAAGCTAGGGAGTGACGTCCACCCAAGACTTATCATGAGAAAGATCAGGTTGACTCCCAGCTGCTCCACACACTGGTTGATCTTTTATGATTTTTTAAACCTCTCTAGGTCTCAGTTTCCTCATTTGAAAACTGAGGTGGTAATTTTGCCTACAACAAAGGGTTGCCTTCTGAATTGAGATCGTTTTTACATAAAGCATGTAGTCCTTGCTTCTTACAGTATAAGTGTTCAGTAAGTGCTGTTGCTATTATTGCTGTAATCACTCTTTGTTTTCTAACTTATGCGTTCTGACTGTTATTGATATTGAGATGGTGACGGACATGGGGGATATCTTTGAAAATGGAGCTGTGCTAAAACATTTATAGTGTTTTATATCTTCTCCATTCCCATAATTGTTCTAGGGCTTGGATGTTAATGAGGTGGCTTGGCTCTGAATATAATACGTTCCAGTAGTATTATTCTGCAGTGCACCTCTGTTCTCTTTATTGTAACTGAGTTACATGTAGTCAGAGGTTACAATATATGGCTAAATGGAGCTCACCAATTTCTTACGTTTATATAGGGTGTTGTGAGTTGTTGTTTTCTGATTTTAGCCAACTGTTAGAAGTTTAGGACATTCATATAAAAATCTAGATGTACAGCTTTTCTTGAGAAATAGGAAATGTTGGCAAACACCCACTAGAGGTAGGTCGCTGCTGCCCCCTCTAGACAGGGCATGGGTTCTTCAGGTTTCCATGCCTCCCTTCTTTTCTCCTCTCACTCCTCTTTCTGTCTCCCCCATCCATGCAGCTTTATGTTATTTGTTCTTTGTTATTCATCATCACATTTGCTCTGTTGTTTTCTTTATGGTAGAGGAATATTTCTTGGTACCCCTATTTCTACTAAAAGTAGAAACCGAGACAAAACCTATGTATAAGGAGAAGGGTATTCCCAAGCTATTAATTTGCCGGGGACGTGTGTGTGTTCATTGTAACCATTGGCATCATTCATTGACCTGACCAGCCAAGCCCTTGGAGGCAATGGAGATGACTGTTGTACGAATCGGTTTT